>NC_044559.1:57200643-57542279 GCF_007565055.1 Rhinopithecus roxellana | reverse complement strand
TATTCCCTTCACAGCCAGGGTTTTGTCCTCTTCTACTGCAGAATTCAACTGTAAAAGGTAAAAGCTCCCATGAGATTTGCTGAGTCATGGGAGATGGCCTTCTCAGAATTAGGATATAATTGACTAATTCTGCAAAATTACTGAATGGATTAAGAGACAAAGTAAACCATAAAGGTAATACTGGTAATACTCATCCTTGATTAATCAGTCTTTACGAATTAGCACTATACACCTTACCTCATTTAATCCTTCTAACTGCGGCTTCAGGTAGGTGTCATTAAACCATTTTATAGAGCAAGAAATCGAGGTACAGGGAATTTATGCAACTTACTAATCAAAAATTACATGGGTTACAAGTGGTAGAGTCACAGTTCAAGCCTACAATTGTGTGACTTAAAAGTTAGCTTTTTTTTCTTTTTTTTTTTTTAGATGGAGTCTCCCTCTGTGGCCCAGGCTGGAGTGCAGTGGTGCGATCTCTGCTCACTGCAAGCTCCACCTCCCAGGTTCACGCCACTCTCCTGCCTCAGCCTCCTGAGTAGCTGGGACTACAGGCGCCGGCCACCGCGCCTGGCTAACTTTTCGTGTTTTTAGTAGAGACGGGGTTTCACCGGGTTAGCCAGGATGGTCTCGATCTCCTGACCTCATGATCTGCCTGCCTTGGACTCCCAAAGTGCTGGGATTACAGGCATGAGACACCGCGCCTGGACGTTTTTTTTTTTCTCTTTCTTTTTTTTTAAGGACAAAGTCACACTCTGTCGCCCAGGCTGGAGTGCAGTGTCACCTTGAACGCTTGGACTCAAGGGATCCTCCTGCTTCAACCTGAGGAGTAGCAGGGACTATAGGTGTGAGTCACTAAGCCCAGGTTAAAAGCTTGTATTTTTTTTATCATTATTCTCTATGTCTTCCAGACAGTGATCCAAAGGAGTCATTTAGAGTAGTCGGACTTTGAACTTCAATACTCCCTGACTACCAACAAATCTCATGCAGGGAAATTTGAACAGTTCCCAATGCTGGCCACTCTAAACCTACTGCCACACAGTCCTGCCTCCTTCTTCCCAAGCACTTGGTCCTACAGCTTGACACAGCGAGAATATTCCTGTTCCCTTAACGCATTTCCAGGGCCGTGGCCAATGGCAGACACCAGGTCATTAAACTCATTCACAGCTGAATGACTAAAGAGAGGACATGATAGTTTTAATTAATTATTTGCAATTGAGCCCTGTGTTTCTTGGATAAGATTATTACTTCTGAGTTCCTCTCAATTCCATATCGAAGAAACTCAGATCAAAATGCCAATTTCCTTCCATGAAATGTTCCGGAAAATAAGAGAGATAAAAATCTGACAGTATTTACAAATACCAATTTTTAAGCGGAGAAAAAGAAATGAGTGAGTTTAGAATTAGCCAAAGTCTGAGAGGAGTTTCTGAAAAAACGTAATCTATCAGGATAAAAGCTGTGGTTCTAGTGATGACGAAATTGTGAAAATAAAATTAAAAGGGGGTTGGGGTAGGGATGTAAAAAGTAGAAATTGAAGTTTGCTTTGCTTAGTACAGAGAGATAAGGATTTGAGGAAAAGGGGGATGGAGTAGGGGAGGTTTTCTTTAAATGAGACAAGAAAAAGTAAACAAGTTATGCCACATATAGAAAGGAGAAATGGACCAATATCCAGGTTTCAATTTGCTGGCTATTTAGATTGATGCAAAAGTAATTGCGGTTTTTGCCATTACTTTTAATGGCAATTACTTTTGCACCAACTTAATACTTTCGCTTAGACTATAAATAATTCTCACCTGTGGTTATGTATAAACCATGTAAGCAGTACCAATATTTGAAAGAGAAAATTGTTCTCGCCTGTAATTAAAAGATATTATATTCTCAGTCAGCTGTGTTGTCCTAGAATCCATTAATCAAAGAAGCCATTACATCTCTACTTATATTAATTCCATTATTGTATCACGTGAGTTATGTTCAAACATTTATTGCCCAATAATTTTCAGAGAAAAATGTAATAACTTGGGTGGAGATATCATTAATGGGAAGAGATTTTTGGCAAGCAAGTTAATGAAATGCATGAACTAACCCTCCAACCCCAATTATAATGAACTTTTCCAAATTCCAGGGCTAATGGGTAAGCTACAAACGCTGCAAATGAGCTTGCTAGATTCGAGCAGCCCTCTGTGAATGTCAATTTAGTCCTAGAGTTTTGCAAGGATAATATCAAGTGAACAAAATCTGGACCTCTTCCTCATCTTCCAAAACATTCAAGCCAATTCTTGTATGCCCATTAATTTTTTAGCAACAACTTCTATTCAATCTCTGGATAAAAGGTAATGTTTATATGAAAAAAAATATTTTCTAAAACAGGTAGTAGAGAGTTCCTTTTTAAAATCTCATGTGGTAAAACAATATCTTTCCAAAAATATTTTATAAGGCTTTATAGTTTCTTGTAAGAGAATGTATTATGTATTGCCTTTTATCACTGTGCGTGTCAAACAGCAGAATTATGAGATAAATGGTAATGGTAGTCATGTGATATTTGCTTTAGGAAGCCTGAACAATTGTAAAAAGACACTGTGCTTCCTATCGAATACCTAATACTTGATTTCAGACTTGAAATGCCAGAGGTTTACTGCAAGTCTGAGACAGAAAAGAGGGATTAAAAATGATAAAATTTGGATTTGGGCACAGCCAATCAAAACATCTTAACATCTGACACGACCTCTGGAGTTATCTGCACCAGACAAGCTCTTCCAGTCAGAGATGAGGTGAGGCCACAGCTGAGGAATCCAATTGCCCCAGCTTTAGAGATGGGTGGCATCTTCAGGAGAAAGTCCCACAGGTCTACAGGGAGGAGTTTTTATTCTTTAGCAACAGAATACCAGCAGAACATGTTTTATGTAAAGTAACGGATGAAATCCCAACCTACAATTGACACAGAATGGCGATGCTTGGGTTGAAGGTGGAGAAGGTGGAGAAGAGGCCCCCATCCACCTGGCACTGCTCTCCAGCTCCCTGCAATTCCTCTGTGGGGAGTTATCAGACACTTAGGTCTCAGGGGAACTGCATGAGTTAGGACTTTTCTGGTTGCAAAGTAAACAATTCGATCTGAGTGAGAATAACATCCAAGAAAATAATGATGGCTATGCTAATAATGGTCTCATGGACCCAGAGGAGCAATTCATGTGGATTTGAGGAAGGAACTACAATTGGGATGGTGGTTATCAGATCTCTCTCTCTCTCTTTCTATTTATTTATTTATCTATTTATTTATTTATTTATTTATTTGAGACAGAGTCTCTCTCTGTCACCCAGGCTGGAATGCAGTAGCAGTTCACTGCAACCTCCATCTCCTGGGTTCAAGTGATTCTCCTGCCTCAGCCTCCCTAGTAACTGGGATTACAGATGTGCACCACCACACCCAGTTAATTTTTGTAATTTTAGTAGAAACAGGATTTCACCATGCTGGCCAGGCTGGTCTTGAACTCCTGACCTCAAGTGATCCACCCACCTCAGCATCCCAAAGTACTGGGATTAGAGGCATGAGCCACTGCACCTAGCCCTCTCTCTCTTTCTTTAAACACACCTGTGCACTTCTAAATTCCACAGGAAAAGATTCTGATGGGCCCATGTTGGGTAGGGCCCATCAATTACATTGGGAGCTTGGAATTAGCATAGAGAGAAGAGGGAGGCCCAGGGTCATATGGCTGGCTGTGATTTAAGTGTCAGTTTCCAGAGAAAAAGAACTGGTCAGACCCCTAGCAATTTGGAAACTACTGATACGCTATGCTGGCAGTACATACATACATACATAGTAGAACGTGGCCACACACACATACTAGAACGAGACAGGCCAACTGAGCTGCAGGAAGCACAGCTCACTAGTCAGGGCATCTGAGCATGATACAGAGCAACGTGACTCCCAGTGGTCAGTTCAGGACAGGCACTGGTTTTACCATCTGGGGAGCCCACGAGGATCAGGGTAGTATCCAAGACTCCTAGACAGCATGGGAAAGCAGAGAGTCAGTGATATGGTTTGGCTGTGTCCCCCACCCAAATCTCACGTTGAATTGTAATAATCTCCATGTGTCAAGGGTGGACACAGGTGGAGATAATTGAATCCTGGGGACAGTTTCCCACATACTGTTCTCATGGTAGTGAATAAGTCTTACAAGATCTAATGTTTTTTATTTATTTTTTATTTTTTTTTATTATACTTTAAGTTCTAGGATACATGTGCATAACATGCAGGTTTGTTACATATGTATACTTGTGCCATGTTGGTGTGCTGTACCCATCAACTCATCAGCACCCATCAACTCATCATTTATATCAGGTATAACTCCCAATGCAATCCCTCCCCCCACCCCCCATGACAGGCCCCGATGTGTGATGTTCCCCTTCCCGAGTCCAAGTGATCTCATTGTTCAATTCCCACCTATGAGTGAGAACATGCGGTGTTTGGTTTTCTCTTCTTGTGATAGTTTGCTAAGAATGATGGTTTCCAGCTGCATCCATGTCCCTACAAAGGACGCAAACTCATCCTTTTTTATGGCTGCATAGTATTCCATGGTGTATATGTGCCACATTTTCTTAATCCAGTCTGCCACAGATGGACATTTGGGTTGATTCCAAGTCTTTGCTATTGTGAATAGTGCCACAATAAACATACGTGTGCATGTGTCTTTATAGCAGCATGAGTTATAATCCTTTGGGTATATACCCAGTAGTGGGATGGCTGGGTCACATGGTACATCTATTTCTAGATCCTTGAGGAATCGCCATACTGTTTTCCATAATGGTTGAATTAGTTTACAGTCCCACCAACAGTATAAAAGTGTTCCTATTTCTCCACATCCTCTCCAGCACCTGTTGTTTCCTGACTTTTTAATGATTGCCATTCTAACTGGTGTGAGATGGTATCTCATTGTGGTTTTGATGTGCATTTCTCTGATGGCCAGTGATTATGAGCATTTTTTTTTTCATGTGTCTGTTGGCTGTATGAATGTCTTCTTTTAAGAATTGTCTGTTCATATCCTTTGCCCACTTTTTGATGGGGTTGTTTGTTTTTTCCTTGTAAATTTGTTTGAGTTCTTTGTAGGTTCTGGATATTAGCCCTTTGCCAGATGGGTAGATTGCAAAAATTTTCTCCCATTCTGTAGGTTGCCTGTTCACTCTGATGGTAGTTTCTTTTGCTGTGCAGAAGCTCTTTAGTTTAATTAGATCCCATTTGTCAATTTTGGCTTTTGCTGCCATTGCTTTTGGTGTTTTAGGCATGAAGTCCTTGCCCATGCCTATGTCCTGAATGGTACTACCTAGGTTTTCTTCTAGGGTTTTTATGGTATTAGATCTAACATTTAAGTCTTTAATCCATCTTGAATAAATTTTCGTATAAGGAGTAAGGAAAGGATCCAGTTTCAGCTTTCTACTTATGGCTAGCCAATTTTCCCAGCACCATTTACTAAATAGGGAATCCTTTCCCCATTTCTTGTTTCTCTCAGGTTTGTCAAAGATCAGATGGCTGTAGATGTGTGGTATTATTTCTGAGGACTCTGTTCTGTTCCATTGGTCTACAGCTCTGTTTTGGTACCAGTACCATGCTTTTTTGGTTACTGTAGCCTTGTAGTATAGTTTGAAGTCAGGTAGCGTGATGCCTCCAGCTTTGTTCTTTTGACTTAGGATTGTCTTGGCAATGCGGGCTCATTTTTGGTTCCATATGAACTTTAAAGCAGTTTTTTCCAATTCTGTGAAGAAACTCATTGGTAGCTTGATGGGGATGGCATTGAATCTATAAATAACCTTGGGCAGTATGGCCATTTTCACGATATTGATTCTCCCTATCCATGAGCATGGTATGTTCTTCCATTTGTTTGTGTCCTCTTTGATTTCACTGAGCAGTGGTTTGTAGTTCTCCTTGAAGAGGTCCTTGACATCCCTTGTCAGTTGGATTCCTAGGTATTTTATTCTCTTTGAAACAATTGTGAATGGAAGTTCATTCCTGATTTGGCTCTCTGCTTGTCTGTTACTGGTGTATAAGAATGCTTGTGATTTTTGCACATTAATTTTGTATCCTGAGACTTTGCTGAAGTTGCTTATCAGCTTAAGGAGATTTTGGGCTGAGATGATGGGGTTTTCTAAATATACAATCATGTCATCTGCAAACAGGGACAATTTGACTTCTTCTTTTCCCAACTGGATACCCTTGATTTCTTTCCCTTGCCTGATTGCCCTAGCCAGAACTTCCAAGACTATGTTGAATAGGAGTGGTGAGAGAGGGCATCCCTGTCTTGTGCCAGTTTTCAAAGGGAATTTTTCCAGTTTTTGCCCATTCAGTAAGATATTGGCTGTGGGTTTGTCATAAATAGCTCTTATTATTTTGAGGTACATTCCATTAATACCGAATTTATTGAGCGTTTTTAGCATGAAGGGCTGTTGAATTTTGTCAAAAGACTTTTCTGCATCTATTGAGATAATCATGTGATTCTTGTCTTTGGTTCTGTTTATATGCTGGATGACGTTTATTGATTTGCGAATGTTGAACCAGCCTTGCATCCCAGGGATGAAGCCCACTTGATCATGGTGGATAAGCTTTTTGATGTGCTGCTGAATCCGGTTTGCCAGTATTTTATTGAGGATTTTTGCATCGATGTTCATCAGTGATATTGGTCTAAAATTCTCTTTTTTTGTTGTGTCTCTGCCAGGCTTTGGTATCAGGATGATGTTGGCCTCATAAAATGAGTTAGGGAGGATTCCTTCTTTTTCAATTGATTGGAATAGTTTCAGAAGGAATGGTACCAGCTCCTCCTTGTACCTCTGGTAGAATTCAGCTGTGAATCCATCTGGTCCTGGACTTTTTTTGGTTGGTAGGCTATTAATTATTGCCTCAATTTCAGAGCCTGCTATTGGTCTATTCAGGGATTCAACTTCTTCCTGGTTTAGTCTTGGAAGAGTGTACGTGTCCAGGAAATTATCCATTTCTTCTAGATTTTCTAGTTGATTTGCATAGAGGTGTTTATAGTATTCTCTGATGGTAGTTTGTATTTCTGTGGGGTCGGTGGTGATATCCCCTTTATCATTTTTTATTGTGTCTATTTCATTCTTCTCTCTTTTCTTCCTTATTAGTCTTGCTAGCGGTCTGTCAATTTTGTTGATTTTTTCAAAAAACCAACTCCTGGATTCATTGATTTTTTGGAGGGTTTTTTGTGTCTCTATCTCCTTCAGTTCTTCTCTGATCTTAGTTATTTCTTGCCTTCTGCTAGCTTTTGAATGTGTTTGCTCTTGCCTCTCTAGTTCTTTTAATTGTGATGTTAGAGTGTCAATTTTAGATCTTTCCTGCTTTCTCTTGTGGGCATTTAGTGCTATAAATTTCCCTCTACACACTGCTTTAAATGTGTCCCAGAGATTCTGGTATGTTGTATCTTTATTCTCACTGGTTTCAAAGAATAGCTTTATTTCTGCCTTCATTTCATTATGTACCCAGTAGTCATTCAGGAGCAGGTTGTTCAGTTTCCATGTAGTTGAGCGGTTTTGAGTGAGTTTCTTAGTCCTGAGTTCTAGTTTGATTGCACTGTGGTCTGAGAGACAGTTTGTTATAATTTCTGTTCTTTTACATTTGCTGAGGAGTGCTTTACTTCCAATTATGTGGTCAATTTTGGAATAAGGGCAATGTGGTCCTGAGAAGAATGTATATTCTGTTGATTTGGGGTGGAGAGTTCTATAGATGTCTATTAGGTCCGCTTGGTGCAGAGATGAGTTCAATTCCTGGATATCCTTGTTAACTTTCTGTCTCGTTGATCTGTCTAATGTTGTCAGTGGAGTGTTGAAGTCTCCCATTATTATTGTATGGGAGTCTAAGTCTCTTTGTAAGTCTCTAAGGACTTGCTTTATGAATTTGGGTGCTCCTGTATTGGATGCATATATATTTAGGATAGTTAGCTCTTCCTGTTGAATTGATCCCTTTACCATTATGTGATGGCCTTCTTTGTCTCTTTTGATCTTTGATGGTTTAAAGTCTATTTTATGAGAGACTAGGATTGCAACCCCTGCTTTTTTTTGTTCTCCATTTGCTTGGTAGATCTTCCTCCATCCCTTTATTTTGAGCCTATGTATGTCTCTGCATGTGAGATGGGTCTCCTGAATACAGCAGACTGATGGGTCTTGACTCTTTATCCAGTTTGCCAGTCTGTGTCTTTTAATTGGAGCATTTAATCCATTTACATTTAAGGTTAATATTGTTATGTGTGAACTTGATCCTGTCATTATGATATTAACTGGTTATTTTGCTCGTTAGTTGATGCAATTTCTTCCTAGCCTCGATGGTCTTTACATTTTGGCATGTTTTTGCAATGGCTGGTACCAGTTGTTCCTTTCCATGTTTAGGGCTTCCTTCAGGGTCTCTTGTAAGGCAGGCCTGGTGGTGACCAAATCTCTAAGCATTTGCTTATCTGTAAAGGATTTTATTTCTCCTTCACTTATGAAACTTAGTTTGGCTGGATATGAAATTCTGGGTTCAAAATTCTTTTCTTTAAGAACGTTGAATATTGGCCCCCACTCTCTTCTGGCTTGTAGAGTTTCTGCCGAGAGGTCTGCTGTTAGTCTGATGGGCTTCCCTTTGTGGGTAACCCGACCTTTCTCTCTGGCTGCCCTTAAGATTCTTTCCTTCATTTCAACTTTGGTGAATCTGGCAATTATGTGTCTTGGAGTTGCTCTTCTCAAGGAGTATCTTTGTGGCGTTCTCTGTATTTCCTGAATTTGAATGTTGGCCTGCCCTACTAGGTTGGGGAAGTTCTCCTGGATGATATCCTGAAGAGTGTTTTCCAACTTGGTTCCATTTTCCCCCTCACTTTCAGGCACCCCAATCAGACGTAGATTTGGTCTTTTTACATAATCCCATACTCCTTGCAGGCTTTGTTCATTTCTTTTTCTTCTTTTTTCTTTTGGTTTCTCTTCTCGCTTCATTTCATTCATTTGATCCTCAATCGCTGATACTCTTTCTTCCAGTTGATTGAGTCAGTTACTGAAGCTTGTGCATTTGTCACGTATTTCTCGTGTCATGGTTTTCATCTCTGTCATTTCATTTATGACCTTCTCTGCATTAATTATTCTAGCTATCAATTCTTCCACTCTTTTTTCAAGATTTTTAGTTTCTTTGCGCTGGGTACGTAATTCCTCCTTTAGCTCTGAGAATTTTGATGGACTGAGGCCTTCTTCTCTCATCTCGTCAAAGTCATTCTCTGACCAGCTTTGATTCAGTTGCTGGCGATGAGCTGCGCTCCTTTGCAGGGGGTGATGCGCTCTTATTTTTTGAATTTCCAGCTTTTCTGCCCTGCTTTTTCCCCATCTTTGTGGTTTTATCTGCCTCTGGTCTTTGTTGATGGTGACGTACTGATGGGGTTTTGGTATAGGTGTTCTTCCTGTTTGATAGTTTTCCTTCTAATAGTCAGGACCCTCAGCTGTAGGTCTGTTGGAGATTTCTTGAGGTCCACTCCAGACCCTGTTTGCCTGGGTATCAGCAGCAGAGGTTGCAGAAGATAGAATATTGCTGAACAGCGAGTGTACCTGTGTGATTCTTACTTTGGAAGCTTCCTCTCAGGGGTGTACTCCACCCTGTGAGGTGTGGGGTGTCAGACTGCCCCTAGTGGGGGATGTCTCCCAGTTAGGCTACTCAGGGGTCAGGGACCCACTTGAGCAGGCAGTCTGTCCATTCTCAGATCTCAACCTCCGTGTTGGGAGATCCACTGCTCTCTTCAAAGCTGTCAGACAGAGTCGTTTGCATCTGCACAGGTTTCTGCTGCTTTTTTGTTGTTGTTGTTTATCTGTGCCCTGTCTGCAGAGGTGGATTCTACAGAGACTGGCAGGTTTCCTTGAGCTGCTGTGAGCTCCACCCAGTTCAAGCTTCCCAGCAGCTTTGTTTACCTACTTAAGCCTCAGCAATGGTGGGCGCCCCTCCCCCAGCCTCGCTGCTGTCTTGCAGTTAGATCGCAGACTGCTGTGTCAGCAATGAGGGAGGCTCCGTGGCCGTGGGACCCTCCCGGCCAGGTGTGGGTATAATCTCCTGGTGTGCCCGTTTGCTTAAAGCGCAGTAATGGGGTGGGTGTTACCCGATTTTCCGGGTGTTGTGTGTCTCAGTTCCCCTGGCTAGGAAAAGGGATTCCCTTTCCCCTTGCACTTCCCAGGTGAGGCGATGCCTCTCCCTGCTTCAGCTCTCGCTGGTCGGGCTGCAGTAGCTGACCAGCACCAATTGTCCGGCACTCCCTAGTGAGATGACCCCAGTACCTCAGTTGAAAATGCAGAAATCACTGGTCTTCTGTGTCGCTCTCGCTGGGAGTTGGAGACTGGAGCTGTTCCTATTCAGCCATCTTGCTCCGCCCCCCTGCAAATCTTTTTGAGATCTAATGGTTTTTAAATGGGAGTTCCCCTGCACAACCTCTGTCTTGTCTGCCACAATGTAAGACCTGCCTTTGCTTCTCTTTTGCCTTCCACCATGACTGTGGGGCCTCCCCAGCCATGCTGAACTGTGAGCCAGTTAAACCTCTTTCCTGTATAAATTACCCAGTCTTGGTATGTCTTCATTAGCGGCCTGAGAACGAACTAATCCAGTCAGCAACAGAATGTTCTGGAAGCACATTACTAGGCCCAAATGGTCAGCCAAGGTGCAGAGTCTGAGGTCCAGTTCTGTTGACAAAGGAAAAGCAGGCCCCCATCTGGGAAGAACTGGAAACCAGGAAAGTATTCTCTAAATAAACAGAAATTGAAGGAGACAGAAGCCCGATTCTTACCCTTATTGAGCTCTGGGGCCAGGGGAAAGAAGAAACAAGATTATTGGGACAGTGAATCCCATGAGCTACCAACCTAGGCCTTCCCAACCTCCTACCAGAGCAAGATTGCCTTCTGCTGTCTGGGTGTGAGTGCTAGGGGGAGCCAACAGGAGGAGGGGAATTTCCTATGAGGATGTGGCCTCTGCTAGAAGCCCACATAATCAAAGGGGTCATTAGAGCTTCTGCTTGCTCTGAATGGTATTTGTGGAGGGAATGTGCCTTATGTTCTCTCTTGCACAGTGGCGGTGTCCCCTTGACCCTTCCTAACAAACACGGTGGGTGACCCATGACATGAGAAAACTATCAGGCATCAGTAATATGCAAGGCCTGGGCCAAAATAAAGTGTTATCTGTTGAAAATGAACTAACGCAATTGGTAGATACTTTCCATGCTAGCACTTTTGTAGTCTCGGGGTTTATTAAAATCTTTCTTTTCTTTTCTTTTCTTTTTTCTTTCCTTTCCTTTCCTTTCCTTCCTTCCTTTCTCTCTGTCTCCTCTCTCTCTCTCTCCCTCCTTCCCTCTCCTTCCTTCCTTCCTTTCTCTCTCTCTCTCTCTCTTTCTTTCTTTCTTCTTTCTCCCTTCCTCCCTTCCTCTCTTTCTCTCTTTCTCTCTTTCTTTCTTTCAGCCTGGGTCTCATTCTGTCACCCAGGCTGTAGTGCAGTGTCATAATCATGGCTCACTGCAACCTGGAACTCCTGGGCTCAAGGGATCCTCTCATCTCAGTCTCCTGAGTAGCTGGGACTACAGGCGCATGCCACCACATTGGGCTAATTTTTTAATTTCTTTATAGCACTGGGTCTCACTGTATTACCCAGGCTGTTCTGGCTTGGCCTCAGGTGATCCTCCCACCTCGGCCTCCCACAATACTGGGATTACAGGCATGAGCCACCAGGCCTGGCCAGTTTACAAAGATTTCTAAAGAAAGATCCCAGGAAACAATTTCAAGCATTGCTCCTATACATCACCTTGTGATATTTTTCATGCATAGAAGGAATAATACATTAAACCTGTCTGCATCTCAGTGTGGTACATGTTTTACTCATTTGCTTAATGTGCTGAAGATTTTAATGTCACGTGGCTTCAGAGAAGGACATGGAAACACTTAGAAGGACTCAGGGCTTTAACATCAAACGCCCACTTTTGATTCTTTTGCCAAGAAAGAACAAAATATTTGTCTCTCGGATAGTTAACCTCTCTTCCATACACAGTCCATAACACGTGCATTGGCAAGCTATATGCGATCCCCTTCTCCTCTAAAAAGGATGGTAATCTTTTTGCTTACAAAGATGAGAAACACCAGGAACACCCGTCATTCTCCAACAAATTAGCTTGTCTTGAGACTATTTTTTCATGTAATTTAAGGGTAAATGTCAGAGAAGTGTTTCCCTTTATTGAAAGTAAGGAGCTAAAATTCTAAATGCTGATCAGAAGTGCAGTTTGTAACTCCTTCAGGCATGGGGTCTTTATCTGCCCTGAATTATCTTCTAGTGGCCAGGATTCAGTGCCCAGGGGAGGAATAGACACCTGTCTGTGTAACCCAAGGGACAGAGCTTAGCATCTTTTTTTTTTTTTTCAATTCCTTTCTTACATCCAAAGACTCTGGATATCTTACATATAAACCTACCCAAGGGCTTGCTGACATATTTTGCCCAAGTTGGAGTTATACACATGTGCCAATCACCAGCGAAGGGTGATTACTTATTCAGTAGAAAGAGCTTTGAAGAACAGTGGGAAGCAGTTCCGTATAAATGACACATTTTATCTGTTTTTCAAATAATTCATGGAAAATACTGACATAAAGTGCCAATTATTTCTTCCCCATGAATAGGGCTGGCAGTCTTATTGTATACTTTAAAAGTCACTTACAATTTGCTCACATTTCTTAACTCCCCAGGGAAAAGAATGTATTTCCTTTGCTCTAAAGATTAAAGTTCAATTTGACTTCATATTTTGTGGAAGGGATTCTTAAAGGCATTGCATTCTCATATCCTAGATATCATTACAAGCTGCAAATTTGGTGACTGATGTCTACAGGGCAGTCTCCAGAGGCTGTGTGCTAGTTAAAATAATAAAGTGCTCCTTAGCCTCTAGATGCATTCGAGAGAATAGCAGGTGGTCATTGTTTACTGTGCTAAAGTGAGCCACTCCGTTTGAGACAGCTCATTTTGGACCCAAGCTGAATGCCATGCCTGAGTGATCTGACTTCTAACAAAGCCACCAATAGACTCATTCTGTTGTTTAATTTGAATGAGAATTAGCTGCTGCTTCATGCAAGCCGAAGACCCTGTATTAGAAACTGGTTCTCTAGAAATGTTTATGGAAGCCCAGTGGCTACAGAATTTTGGAGAGATGTGAGAATGATCTGATTTTCCATGGAAGCACATTGCATTTCCAACCTCACCATTCCACGTCAGACTCAAGCAGACATGGCAGGGAGAGGTAGTAACATCTTTTGCCATACGTCAGGGCCACTGTGTCACTCAGACTCCCAGGAAACGACACAGACTCAGGGAAAACAGTGGCCCATATATTTTCATTAAAGAAAGCATGCAACTGATTCCCAAACAGTCAGGGTAATTGACACAGACCCCTTCTCCAAGAGCATTGTATTAATATCAGCACGAGCACAGGGCCATGGCTACTGAAGTTTTAGTCCACAGGGTCAAGAAAGCACAAAATCCAAAAAGCTGGGATTTGCAAGACACTGTTCCCAAAAGCAGTCTCCCTGAGAGATTTGCACAAAACTCTTTGGGGTAGGCAGTAACTGTACCCCTGACACTATGGCAGGTCCAGCCACAGGCAATATAGAACATTCTAGCCTTCATCTTAGAACATGCATTTTAATAATGTGACCTGGAGAATCTGAGTTCAACATAGCAAGTGTCCTGAACACTTTAGAAGTGATTTATCAGGGCCTTAGTATAGCAATCGAGGCCCAGGCAGAAACAAACTGCCTGCTTCTAACAATTCCTTTTCGAAGGGCCAGTTTGTTTTTATATATTTCTTTGTGATATTGCTCTGAATCTGTGTCTCCATTCAGAAACCCATCCGGTATCTATTTTTTTCAAAAAGAAGGCGGAACATTTGTCTAAGATCAGATGAGCATCATGGAGGACACAAACATTATGATTGAAATATAATCAAGATATTAATGCAATCGGTACTGCTTTTTTGAAGAAAAAAACCGATGCGATATTTCAGGGTCATCATGGCAATCCTTATTTGCTTATCAATTTGTTACTACTTTGAAGTTTTCCTCTTGGCTCATTCAATGTAGCTTGGCAAACATCGATACCTTGTTTCTCATGGTGTTTATTTGCTCATTCCATGATTTTTACCAATGATGCTGGGCATTTTCAAGATTCAGTCTAACAATGTACATGGACAGCCTTAGTCTCCTCTGGGATTTTCTGCCTGGGATGATGCAATTTCCAGGAGCTCATTACACCATAAAGGAGATGCACGCCCCTTTTCTTAGGAAACAATCCTCTGTCTGTTGGAGGTCTCTTGCTCTCCAGTTTAAAAAGCTTTAACGGTGCTTTAGGACTTTGTCATTCAATTCTTATTTATTCTTATTAATCTCCTTGGGATTCTTACATTAGGTGTACAATAATCCTGTTAAGTCCTCAAAACTTCTAAATGGGTGGCAGTTCTGGCTAACAGATTCCTTGCATTTTCTGGAAACACCCTATCTTGTTTTATGATTGCCATTTTCTGGGAGTCCCAGCTAATTTAGAAAGTGGGGAAAAGAAAACATTTGCTGAATCTCAGCTGAGAACCACACAAAGATGATCATCCTAGAGAAAGTACAAAATATACAAAAATAATACAAAAGGCAGGTTTCTCTCCTTCAAAAAGAAAGTCCCCGTTTATTCTTTCCCAGTGAAGTCTCTGACTTCTGAACTCTCTGACTACTCCCAGGCAGTTTGATGTAGTTCTCTTTTCATTGTTGTGGATACAATGGTGAACCTTGGATAATGGTGTGCCTCACAGACCAGGCAGGAAGTGAGAACCTGAAATCTGCAGAAGCAGGGTTTTTAGAAAGCAGTAGAATCTTAACAGGCGAGAAGTCAAAAGTCAGAATGCAAGGGTATCAAGGTGAAATAAGACAGAGGTTCAGCAACCTGGAAAGAACACAGGAGTCCAATGCCACAAGTTCCCAGGTCAAAGAAAGACAGAGGGTCAGCAAGCTATTGGGCATCTAGGACTCCACTCATGAGACACGTGGAACGGAGCTTGTAATTCAGCCTCTGTGAAAAAGCCCTTGACGTGCTTTCTCCTGCGGAAGGAGTCATTCTCATTGTATTTGCAGCCCAGGCTCTGAAAATAAGGGTTGATGATGATGGGAATATAATAGAATGCTAATCGGGTGTGGTGGCTCGTGCCTGTAATCCCAGCATTTTGGGAGGCTGAGGTGGGTGGATCACCTGAGATCAGGAGTTTGAGACCAACCTGGCCAACATGGTAAAACCCCATCTCTACTAAAAATACAGAATTAGTCAAATGTGGTGGCAGTTGCCTGTAATCCCAGCTACTTGGGAGGCTAAAGCAGGAAAATTGCTTGAACCCGGGAGGCAGAGGTTGTAGTGAGCTGAGATTGCACCATTACACTCCAGCCCGGGCAACAAGAGTGAAACTCAGTCTCAAAAAAAAAAAAAAAAAAAAAAAAAAAAAAAAAAAAAAGAGAATGCTAAAGGGGCTCTATTGAAAAAGTATATTTCTTACAACCTCCACTACTTAATATAGACCCCCTTCCTGTATTTGTTCATTTTTTAAAATTCCCAGAATAGATTACTGCAAAGTTTTCAACTTTCAGAGATCTTTAAGGCCATCTGGAAGCTTTGGATATAAGACATATCTAATCTTAAAGCACTTCACCCACATTAGCACATGAAGTTCTGCTGTGGAAATTACTCGGTTCCTTCTGAGATTCAAGGAACAGGTTAATTCCAATGCCTTTATCTGAAAAAAAAATGACTCCTTCCTCTCTAGAGCTTTCCCTGGCAATGAGCAATATCACAAGAACAAAGCCCTTCTCAAACAGCATTGAATCGGCACGAGCGCAGGGCCACGGCTGCTGAAGTTTCAGTCCAGGGAGTCAAGAAAACACAAAATACTAAAAACCTTGGATTTGCAACACGTTATTCTCAAAAGTAGCCTCCTGGATTCATTTGCATAAGACTCTTTGGGATGGACAGTGAGTGCGGTCTGGACACTTGCAAGTCCAGCCATGAGCAACATAGAACATCCTAGCCTTGTACCCCAGAACATGTATTTTTATAATGTGATCTGGAGAATATGAGTTCAATACACAGTGTCGGAATGTGGGAGCTAAGAGAGGAAGGAGGATAGGGTGGAACTCAAAAGCAAGACTTAGGTGGTCATGGAGAAAGCTAAAATTTTAGCAATATAAGTACAGAAAAAAAATAGACAATAATGCATGTATGTATCTTTTCCAACAGTTTCTGGGCGTTTACAGTGTACCAAGCCACTGTATATTTGACCAGATACCAAAGAGATTTGGTAAGAAAAATACTTATGGCCTCTAACCATCTCTGCATTGAGAGAGCAAGAAAGTTTTGGGAGAAGCCAAGATATCTAGGAAATGATCCAGACAGGTTTGGAAAGATAGTCCTTTCAGACACAGCACTTCAAGAAGTACATATTAAGACGGCAAAAGCTCTAGATTGAAGTCTGAGTTTCAGTTTCAGTTTTAGAATTTTGAGCAAGTCTCTAAATTTTACTGGCTCCCTGTTTCTACCTCCATAGACATGATGCTTTGTTAACCCTGGGGGAAGGACATCATTGTCCTGCAGGCTGCTGGGTGTTGTTATGAATGCAGGAGCCAGCAGGGGATGGTACAGAGGATGCAGAGGCCAACTCTGCCTAACAGCTCAAAGCAACTTCACAAACATTTGAGCTGGGCCTTGAACAGTGAGCACAACTTCTTCACGCAAACAGAGATGGTAAGTTGGCTATTTCTGGCAGTGAATAGGGAAAATAGCATTTATCAAGGTCCTGAAGAATTCATGCTGTCATCCATTTATTCAACAAATATTTAGTGAAAATTTATTAATAAACAAATTATTAGTCACTATTAGTTATATTGATTATTAGTATTACTAACTGACACTTGTAGGCACTGGACTACAGCAATAAATAAGACACACCATGTCTCTGCCCTCAAACTCTACAATCCAGTGGCAGGGAATGAGGGAAAATGAGGTAAGGTTATGCAAAGTGAACCAGAGATTGTGCACAAAAGGATGATGCTCCGGCCGGACACGGTGGCTCACGCCTGTAATTCCAGCACTTTGGGAGGCAGAGGCAGGGAATAATGAGGTCAGGAGTTTGAGACCAGCCTGGCCAACATAGTGAAACCCCGTCTCTACTAAAAATACAAAAAAAAAAAAAAAAAAAAAAAATTAGCTGGTCATGGTGTGTCCGGAATTGGTGGGTTCTTGGTCTCACTGACTTCAAGAATGAAGCCCCAGACCCTCACGGTGAGTGTTACAGTTCTTAAAGATGGTGTGTCCAGAGTTTGTTCCTTCAGACGTTCAGATGTGTCTGGAGCTTCTTCCTTCTGGTAGCTTCGTGGTTTCACTGACGGGAGAGAAGCTGCAGACCTTCGTGGTGTTACAGGTCTTAAAGGCAGTGTGTCTGGAGTTGCTCATTCTTCCCAGTGGGTTCATGGTCTCCTTGGCTTTAGGAGTGAAGCTGCAGACCTTCGTGGTGAGTGTTACAACTCAGAAAGGCAGTGTGGACCCAAAGAGTGAGCAGCTGCAAGATTTATTGCAAAGAGCAAAAGAACAAAGCTTCCACCCTGCAGAAGGGGACCCTAACTGGTTGCGCTTGTTGGTGCCTACAGTCTGCTTTTATTCCCTTATCTGGCCCCACCCACATCCTGCTGATTGGTCCATTTTACAGAGAGCTGATTGGTTTTTTGACAGTGCTGATTGGTGCATTTACAATCCTTGAGCTACACACAGAGTCACAGAGTGCTAGTTAGCTAGATACAGAGTTAGCTAGATACAGAGTACCAATTGGTGTATTTACAAACCTTGAGCTAGACACAGAGTACTGATTGGTGTGTTTACAAACCCTGAGCTAGACACAGAGTGCTGATTGGTGCATTTACAATCCTTGAGCTAGACACAGAGTCACAGAGTGCTAGTCCTCCAAGTCCCCACTAGGTTAGCTACATATTCACAAACCTTGAGCTAGACACAGAGTACTGATTGGTGTATTTACAAACCCTGAGCTAGTCACAGAGTACTGATTGGTGTGTTTACAATCCTTGAGCTAGACACAGAGTCACAGAGTGCTAGTCCTCCAAGTCTCCACTAGGTTAGCTAGATACAGAGTACCAATTGGTGTATTCGCAAACCCTTAGCTAGACACAGAGTGCTGATTGGTGCATTTATAATCCTTGAGCTAGACACAGAGAGCTAGAGGGAAAAGTTCTCCAAGTCCCCACTAGGGTAGCTAGACACAGAGTGCTGATTGGTGCATTCACAAACCCTGAGCTAGACACAGAGTGCTGATTGGTGCTGTGGCTAGATATGAAAGTTCTCCAAGTCCCCATCCAGTTTAGGAGCTCAGCTGGCTTCACCTAGTGGATCCTGCACTGGGGATGCAGTTGGAGCTGCCCACCAGTCCCCAGCCATGCCTGCACTCCCCAGCCCTTGGGCTGTAGATGGGACCAGGGACCACGGAGCAGGGGGCAGAACCGTGGGGGAGGCTCAGGCTGGGTGGGAGCCCACCGCAGGGGGAGGGGCTCAGACATGGCGGGCAGCAGGTCCCCAGCCCTGCCCCACCAGGAGGCAGCTAAGGCCCAGCAGGAATTTGAGTGCAGCGCCTGCAGGCCGGCACTGCTGGGGGACCTAGTGCAATCTCAGCAGCTGCTGGCCCGGATGCTAAGCCCCTTACTGCCCTGGGCCGGCAGTGTCGGCCAGCCGCTCAGTGTGCAGGGCCCGCAGAGCCCGCACCCTCCGGAACTCACGCTGGCCCAGGAGTGCAGCTCCAGTTACCACCCGGGCCTCTCCCTCCACACCTCCCGGCAAGCAGAGGGAGGAGCCTCCAACCTCACTCAGCCCAGAGAGGGGCTCCCACGGTGCTGGGGCGGGCTGAAGGGCTCCTCAAGCACCGCCAGAGTAGACGCCCAGGCAGGAGGCAGAGGAGGTGCTGACAGTGAGGGCTGCTAGCACATTGTCTCCTCAATGGTGGCAGGTGCCTGTATTCCCAGCTACTCAAGAAGTTGAGGCAGGAGAATCACTTGAACCTGGGAGGCGGAGGCTGCAGTGAGCTGAGATCACGCCACTGCACTCAAGCCAGAGCAACAGACCGAGACTCCATCACAAAACAAAACAAAACAAAACAAAAAGCAAGGATGATGCTCCATGGATGGCTGGAACCAGAAATAGGTAAGGATGAGATCCAAAGTGGTACTGAAGACATTTCAGATTTATTAACTACACACACAGAGTAGTTGGGGCTTTTGAGGTTTTCTGTTTATCCATTCAGAAATATTTACTGAACACTTTATGTTTCTGACACTATTCTAAAATCTTTGCATGCATATTTCCATGGCAATCTAGCAAGGTAAGAACTATTTCATTATCATTTTATAATACATACCAAGAAATGAGCACTGAAAGGCATGAGTACCATGCCTAAGGTTGTATGATAATAATGAGTATATCCTGGATTTGAACCCAGCTTGGGCTAACTCCAAAGCCCTTTCTCATTTTACTACATCAGTGCATCACACCAGACTGGACATAGCAGAATTTACTGGGGGAGGGATCCATGTATCAGTATTAATTTTTCTATTATTTATTTATTTTAATAGAGATGGGGTCTCACTATGTTGTCCAGGCTGGTCATGAACTCCGAGCCTCAAGCAACTCTCCCACCTAGGCCTCCCAGAGTGCTGAGATCACAAGCATGAGCTACCACATCCAGCTTCAGTATTTATTTAATTTTATTTTTGAGACAGGATCTGACTCTGTCACCCAGGCTGGAATGCAGTGGGGAAATCTCGGCTCACTGCAACCTATGCCTCCCAGGTTCAAGTGATCCGCCCACCTCAGCCTCCTGAGTAGCTGGGACTACAGGTGCACACCACTGCACCTGGCTAATTTTTGTATTTTTTGTAGAGACAGGGTTTCACCATGTTACCCAGGCTGGTCTTGAACTCCTGGGCTCAAGCAACCCTTCTGCCCCAGAGTCCGAAAGTGCTGGGATTACAGGTGTAAGCCCCTGCACCTGGCTCAACTTTAATATTTTTAAAAAGATTTCTAGCTAGTTCCAGTGTGCACCTAGGCTAGGGAATAGTTGCCCTATTTAAAAAACAAAGCACAAGCAAAACAAAACCCTCAGGATAACTACCTACTGATTTAAAATATAAGTTGGCATTCATTAGCATCTTGCTTATTTTACTCATGTAAAGATTTGCTTGGATACCCAAGTTGATGGGAAAAAGGGGTTCCATGTAATTGAAAAACCTAGACAGTAGTCAACATGCAGGCAGCGTGCTCATTCCTCCCCTGACATTCAACACTAGGTTGAGATCACATAGATACATTGGATAACACCATCTTTTATTGTTCTTTTATTGCTATGTGATCTCCTGAACTGTGTTCCTCCAACTCAGAATTTAAAAAGAAACATTTCTGGGTTCTGCCTAGTAAAACATAAATCTTAGAAAATCAAATCCCAACTAGAGAAATCTGGTTTGGATCAGAGTAACTAAATCATTAATCTGGATCTTTCTCTAAAACTGGAACCCACCCAAATCCAATCCATGATATATATGAAAGAGGCCAGATATTTAGATGGGCATTAATTCTTTCTTTTTGTTGATGTGTTTGTGCTGACAGAAGAGTCAGAGACCAAAGGCAGAATACCCAAAGACTGTGTTTGGGTATTTTTAGCCTGATAAAGTAAGGAATGATTTAAAACTATTTCAAATAGCTCTTCCCACAGAATTCTGCAAATCTTCCAGCCTGCTTTCTGGACGGGAGAAGCTTGGCTAAAGGAGCTGGACATCGGGGAACCCCTCCCATTTGGATTGAGCCTCCAACATTCAGAGGTTGCACCCCATCAGTCTAAACAATATTTTTTTTGTGATAGAAACACAGACCACAGATGGGAATTGTCTCTTTGTACTTAGATGGGAAGTCCTAGCAGTTCTCATGAACCACTTGAAGACACTAAAAGTCACACCACATTGACCAACCGTCTGTTTACCTCTTGAAGAACGCTCTCAGGTGACAGCAGTCACAGGCAGGTTCTGAATCACAGGCTGATGTTAACATGTACCAAGGCTATACCCCCTGGAAAAGCCTATTTCCAGCCTTCTGAGCCTACTTCGTTACCACCCTGGCTTTCCTGGCTCCTATGGCCAGGGTGGAGGGAGGGACAGGGGTAGTGGGGGATCTGGGAAGCTTGGTTAGCTAGAAGTTCCTGCCTTGTTACAGCACTAATCCTGCAATTTCTCTATTGGATTTCTGGACTGATAAGCAATTTTGATGCCAATAAGGCAGAAACACAATCACTCTCCTGGGTCTTTGTATTTTGCACGGTAACTTGGATAATACACCCCATCTCAGCACCTCTGTGAGTCATTTCCTCTGCCCAGAGGAGAAACAAGAACTTCTTGGACAAATGGTGTGCCTTTCATCGCCAATGAATGGGGCATTTCTGTAGGTTCTGTGAAGCTTATTTAGTGGCATTCCCCAAAACCTGTGCCCAGAGAAGTTCCTTCTTCTCTGACTTTAGGTAGAGTCTGAGATTCATTTCCGTGATTTGGCTAACATGTAAAATGTCTCACATGTGAAAGAGAATCAAAATAGCTTGAGCATAACACCAGACAAACAAAAACAATACTTGACCAAGACCTCTTGTGTCTTTTTCTGCTCTGGGACTCTCCAAGCACTGTTCACAAATGCAGTGTATGTGGAAATCTATGGTATTGTTGTGATCTGTCAGTGATGGTGCATATTAAAATCCAGTTTTAGTTAATATTCACTCACAGCCTTTGCTTGTTAATATTTACACACTTGGCTTAGAAGATAAAAAGGCTAGGCCAGGTGCAGTGGCTCATGCCTGTAATCCCAACACTTTGGGAGGCCGAGGGGGGCAGATCACGAGGTCAGGAGATCAAGACCATCCTGGCTAATACGGTGAAACCCCATCCCTACTAAAAATATCAAAATATATATATATATATTAGCCGGGACTGTGGCGGGAGCCTGTAGTCCTAGCTACTCAGGAGGCTGAGGCAGGAGGATGGTATGAACCCAGGAGGTGGAGTTTGCAGTGAGCCGAGATCGTGCCACTGCACTCCAGCCTGGGTGACAGAGTGAGACTCCATCTCAAAAAAAAAAGAAAAAAAAAAAAAAAAAAGAAGATGGAAAGTCTCAACAGAATTCTACAGAAAGAAACTCGACCTATCCAATCATGATGTTAGCAATGTGTTGTCTCTGATCAACTTACCTGATTACCTAGGTAACAGGAGGCGTTAGCAGTCACCCCTGGCATGCGTGGACCACTTTACTGGCAACCCTTTTGTGACTATGAATTCATATAATTCATATAGTATTTGGTTAAATGGTGACACAAAATTGATCCCTAGTGCCACATTCAATGGATTTTTCTCATTTCTAAATGGGCATTCCACACTGAAAACCTGAATGCCAGTTGCCCATACAGAATGCTCTTTTTTTCTTTAAGAATGGAAAATACGTCATTTTCATTTGAATCAGAGTGGACAGCCTCACATGGGGACAGGAAAGTCTAACCAGAGATTTCAACTGAGGTGTCTGAAGTGTAACTTGCTAGATACCTTTGGAATTATCAGACATTCTATCTGCTACACTTAAGGTGGAGGGATTAAGCCTGCATT
Source organism: Rhinopithecus roxellana (assembly GCF_007565055.1). Taxonomy (NCBI): domain Eukaryota; kingdom Metazoa; phylum Chordata; class Mammalia; order Primates; family Cercopithecidae; genus Rhinopithecus; species Rhinopithecus roxellana. The sequence continues at coordinate 57,519,557 of NC_044559.1, read as the reverse complement.
TTCAGGAATGAGACTCCAGCTTTTAAACCTAGCTTATTATTTTATGTATTTGGGCAAATTAGCTAGCCTCTCAAAACCTTAGTTACTTCATTTGAAAAATAATTATACTGTAATCCCAGCACTTTGGGAAGTTGAGGTGGGTGGATCACCTGAGGTCAGGAGTTCGAGACCATCCTGGCCAACATGATGAAACCTCATCTCTACTAAAAATACAAAAATTACCTGGGCATGGTGGCACATGCCTGTAGTCCCAGCTACTCGGGAAGCTGAGGCACGAGAATCGCTCGAACCTGGGAGGCAGAGGTTGCAGTGAGCCGAGATCATGCCACTGTACTCCAGTCTGAGCAACAGAGTGAGACACTGTCTCAATAAAAAATAAAAATAATTATAAAATAGAACCTGCTGTAAGGCTTAGGCCAGATAAACTCTGTCAAGTGGCTCGCATTCTATGCATTGCACAAGTGGTAAATTTGATTCAATAAACTATCTATTGTTATCACTTTATTATTACTAAATGTGCTTCTTCTTGAGAGGCTGTGGTAAAACTCAGTGGCATTTCTAGTATTAAAGCTGGTTTCAAAAGGAAACTTCTCCATTTGCATTATGACATTTAAAGTTGTTTCTCTGAGGCTTTGGGAAGATCTCCAAGTTCTCCTAACACAACAGAGATCATTTTTATATTCCCTGTAACACCTACGTGGTTAGAGGGCAAGAACTGGGGATCTTTATTATTCCAGAGTCAGTCCAAGTGATGTCAAGGATCCTGAGTTGGGACAAGAAAGTAGGGTTAGGCACCCCACATCCTACTGCTATATTTTGGGCTTTGGGGCTCTTGGTCTGCTCAGGGTTTGCCCGGACTGCAAAGTAGTGCTGGCTCATGACTCTAATGACTGCATTAACCATGTCCTCCTCCTTCCATCTCAAGGTTGCCCATTGGGAATTGTGAATGCTGGGACTCTGCATTTCACAGTTAGTGGATCTGGCTAAATAGATGGATTAAGTGGGCCTAATTGATTTTTCCCCAAGTTATGACTTTGGGTAAAGAGCCAAGAATGAGTTTGTAGTGAAAAATCAACTTACCACTGTCAACATGAGATAAGAAATCTAAAAGATTTTCATTGTTCACTAAACAAGACTTCAGCCGAACTCCCTCTAAAAAGCAACAAATTGTGATTAGAGGAGTCCTAAAGGATGATATGAGCTAAGATAGAAGAGCTAAGACATGTTCTATTTGAAACATTTGGGTCTTTCTCGGCAAGAGACATACTCTCATCTTGATAGTATCTCCTTTCCTTTTCAGTTTTTATTCATTATAAACAAAGATTATCCCCAGACTTGAATCTGTTTTGCCAGGATACTCCTCTCAAACATTTTGTCCTTTTCCATTGCTTCCCTTCTCTTTTATTTTTATTTTAATTTTTTTGAGACGGAGTCTCGCTCTGTCGCCTGGGCTGGAGTGCAGTGGCTGGATCTCAGCTCACTGCAAGCTCCGCCTCCCGGGTTTACGCCATTCTCCTGCCTCAGCCTCCCGAGTAGGTGGGACTACAGGCGCCCGCCACCTCGCCCGGCTAGTTTTTTCTATTTTTTAGTAGAGACGGGGTTTCACCGTGTTAGCCAGGATGGTCTCGATCTCCTGACCTCGTGATCCACCCGTCTCGGCCTCCCAAAGTGCTGGGATTACAGGCTTGAGCCACCGCGCCCGGCCCTCTTTTATTTTTTTAAACCATAGGTATGTAATAGAAATTTCCGGCTGGGCGCGGTGGCTCAAGCCTGTAATCCCAGCACTTTGGGAGGCCGAGACGGGTGGATCACGAGGTCAGGAGATCGAGACCATCCTGGCTAACACGGTGAAACCCCGTCTCTACTAAAAAATAGAAAAAACTAGCCGGGCGAGGTGGCGGGCGCCTGTAGTCCCACCTACTCGGGAGGCTGAGGCAGGAGAATGGCGTAAACCCGGGAGGCGGAGCTTGCAGTGAGCTGAGATCCAGCCACTGCACTCCAGCCTAGGCGACAGAGCGAGACTCCGTCTCAAAAAAAAAAAAAAGAAAAGAAATTTCCTTCCTAAAAGTAATTGATTTATTTGTGCTGACATCATCAAAATGTCTCAACATGAATTTGATTTCATGTCCAAGATGTTTAAGAATACATATATTTTACCCTTAAAAACAGAAAGTCATTTTTTTTTCTTTTAGTAAAGGAACTCATCCCTGAAAAACTTGGGCTCTGTTCAAAATTCCCAACATGTGACTCTGAGGATCATCTAAAAGAGTCTCTCCTTGTTTTTCACCGTAATGTTCCCACAGTAAACTCACTAAAAACAGAAATGCTCAATATGTAAGATAAAAACCCTGTCAATTTGACCCACGTTCGAAATGTTTCAGTGTATCCAGAACACATCTGGACCAAGGTGGGTTTTTTCCTCCTTAAAAAAAAAAAAGAAAAAAAAAAACCCTCATTCTTTTATGTCGTTATATCTTAAACAAAATGAATTAATGGTTTTTAAACCTTTGGAGCACTAAAAAAGGAAAGTGCTTTCAGTCTGACAACTTCAATGATAAGTTGCAGCCCAATGTGTTTTGAAATGGACCAAACATAAATCCATCTCCAATAGGGAGTTTTAATTGGAAGCCACACTGACCCTTAACTCCAGCGTTCATGCCACACAGCTTTTGATAATGAAGACTGACAAATTGTCTTCATTGGATGTAGACTTTCAATGTACTCCTCCCACGGCCTTGGACGCACCAGGCATTGGGAAGGAGACATTCATTTCCCAGGTGTGGGAGGACAACAGAGGTCCACTCCAAGCTACTGGACAACATCCCCCTCCATGGGGGAAGCAGGTGCCTGAGGAAGAAAGGGTGCTGGGAGAGAACCACACATATCCAAGCAGTGGGAAGCCCAGGGAAACACCTTTGAAGTTAAAAAGAAGGAGGATGTCAGGGGAGAGAGAAAGAAAAGAAACCATCTTTCTCATGGAGCATTCCATCTGCTTGTGGCCTGTTTGGGAACTAAGTTATACAATGTTCTTGGGCTTCCTAAGATTGATGTGGGAGGGGTTACAGATCTCATGCAGAGCTCTGATGATTTTTTTTTTTCTGAAGAACAGCAAACCAGAAAACAACGGGAGTTTGTAGCTTAGAGAGTGCTGTTGAGCAGAGATTGTGATATTGAGACCATTCCAGGAGAGGAAGTTTTAAGGCCAAAATTAAAATAGCACATTTGTTCCTTGCAATTTGACTTCAGAATCCCCCAAGGCTCCTTCCTTGAGAAGCCTTATTTTTCATCTGAGAGATGTTGTGCACCATATGGATTTTTTTTTTTTTTTTTTGGTTTACATTCTGTGTTTGCCAAGAATGTCTTATGAGACACAGTACCTCATTTTCCATGGGTGTCCCAAGAGATATCAGGTACCTTGAGAGCTCTCTGTATTTGCTCTGGTAAATGTAAACATGCAGAATAAAACAACACTATTTAGCAAATAAAATGATACTCTTATAACTTTTAAGCTGTGCAAATCATAATTACTGCAATCTCAATAATTATTATCACTTAATGTTGAAAGAGCACCAACCTTCATTTAGAAGCAAATTAAAATTGGAACCCAGCCTTGACATTCATCTATTAAGACTCAGAGCCTCAACAGAAGGCATATACATGTTTGAACATTTTGGCTTAATTTACAGGTGAATTCAGTCAATGTGTCAGTTCCCACTGAACTTTCAAGTTGATTGACTATATCGATTGAATATTGTGTTGTCAGCTTGGAGACTTAGCATTGCATCAACATGGAAGTAAGGAGTTAGCTATGGGACTCAGACCTCAGTGAGAAAGGAGAAATCTAGAGTAGCTGAGTATCATTCTCTTTGGAATTCTCCACATTTGTTGCTGGTATGGTGTTGGCAACCCTTGAAAGACTGAATTCATTAAAGTGGACTTACAGTGGAGCTGTAGAAGTGTTGAATTTAAGGGGAACACATTCAACCTTCTACTGACAAGCTCCTTTAGACTTCTTTGGCTTCACTTTTTTATTGCTGGCAGTCTTGGAATAACAGACTGCCTCCTGATCTTTCAGCATCTTCTCTGTAGTTCTCAGGCTTACTGAGTACTGTGATTTCAATCTGGAAGACTCTCCATTGCCTGGATCTTGGTTAGCTAAGAAACCGCCTTCTTTTCACCTCCTAAACAGTCTTAAGATTGAGAACAATTATTCTTGCTGTCTGATTTTATCTGCTGAATCATGAAAATCTTATCCAGGGCTCAAAATACATCCACAGTGACAGAATAGAGAGAAGGGACAGAACCCCCAGCCCTTTGAAGATCTTGCATTTTGTTCACTTAGGGGTTGTATTTGTTTGTTTTTGAAATTTGTACTTGGAGTACTCTAGTCTACATGTTTCTTGAAGAATATTCCAGGAAATATCGAATATATATGTATACATATATATATATGTCAAAAACTTTTAAATATGACTTCTGTAAATAAAAAGTATAAATTGTCTTATAAAAATACTCACAGCAAGTTGCTAAAGTACCCCACCCCCGCAAAAAAACCTATTGTATTTAGCACAATAACTAAAAGAAGTACAACTGCCCCTTGAACAATGCATGGGTTGGAACACCAACGCCCAACTCAGTCAAAAATTTGTGTCTAACTTTATTTATTTATTTATTTTTGAGACAGAGTCTCACTCTGTCACCCAGGCTGGAGTGCAGTGGTGCAATATCTGCTCACTGCAAGCTCTGCCTCCTGGGTTCACGCCATTCTCCTGCCTCAGCCTCCCGGGTAGCTGGGACTACAGGTGCTCGCCACCATGCCTGGCTAATTTTTTATAATTTTTAATAGAGACGGGCTTTCACCATGTTAGCCAGGATGGTCTCAATCTCCTGACTTCGTGATCTGCCTGTCCCAGCCTCCCAAAAGTGCTGGGATTACAGACATGAGCCACTGTGCCTGGTCCCCCCACCGCCCCTGTTTTTTGTTTTTTTTTTGATGGAGTCTTGCTCTGTTGCCCAGACTGGAGTGCAGTGGTGCAACCTTGGCTCACTGCAACCCCCGCCTCCCAGGTTCAAGAAATTCTCCTGCCTCAGCCTCCCAAGTAAGTGGGATTACAGGTATGTGCCACCACACCCAGCTAATTTTTTTGTATTTTTAGCAGAAATGGGATTTCACCATGTTGGCCAGGCTGGTCTTGAACTCCTGACCTCAAGTGAACTGCCCCCCGGGCCTCCTAAAGTGCTGGGATTATAGATGTGAGCTATCGCGCCCAGCCAAAAATTTGTATATAACTTTTGGCTCCCCCAAAATGTAACTAATAGCCAACTGTTATTGGTAATAGCTTTAACAATAACATAAACAGTTAAATAACATGTATTTGGTATGTTATATGTAATCTATACTGTATTCTTACAAAAATAAAATGAACTAGAGGAGAGAAAATAACATTAAGAAAATCATAAGGAAGAGAAAACATATTCACAATTTGTTAAATGAAGGCCTTCATCCTAAGTGATGAACATCCTACTTCATGTTGAGTAGGCTGAGGAGGAGGAAGAGGAGGGGTTGCTCTTGTTGTCTCAGGGGTGGCAGAGGTAGAAGAAAATCGATGTATAAGTGGATCCACATGTAAGTGGACCCATGTAGTTCAAATCTGTGTTGTTGAAGGATCAACTGTAAAGAGAACAGGGGAACACAACCACAACAACAGCTTAGCCAAACTGAACATGTGCCTTCAAAAGTTTTGCAGCAAGCTGTCTCCCCCAATATTCTACAGTAACTAACTTTGTCCATTCCATTTCTGTTTCTAATTTCTTGGCTTTTGTAATTACTAGTTTCATTATGCTCAGAAAGGATGGTCAGGTAGACAGACACCTAGTAAAAATAATGCCTCAAACTGAAGGGACTAATAAATGGTAAAGCTCTAGAAGGTAATCGTTGTCACTTGTTGAGCATGAACTGTGCTCCAGACACCAGAGCAAATGTTGTATATATTTTAACTCAATTAATCCTCACCATAGAGCATGGTTTGGGGTGTCAGACAGAGCTTGCATCCATATCTTAGCTTTGCCATTTAACTGCTTGCACAAATGTAGAAAAGTAACTTAAATCTCTCCAATCTGTTTGTTCAACTGTCATCAGGTACTGAAGAGCATCTGACAATTTCTTAAGGTGACTCTACAAAGGAGCAATGAAGCATGTTGAATTTCTGCTTATGACATTATACAGTGTATGAATTCTGTTTGCCACCAGGGCTTGCCTTCGCCTTCACAGTCACCTTTCTACCACCCCAATATGCCCAGTTTCTTTCGTCTTTTTGCATGGATCTCATTTCCAAGGCATTGAATCATCTTCACTGTTCTTTCTGAATCATGCTTGAACTCTCCATAATTCATTTGAGGTAAGCTCCAAGCAAAACACAGCTCCCTAATAAGGGCCTGTCTGAATTTGAGTTAAAGAGAGGGATTAGTATGTGCTTTTTGCATGCCATATACCTATGTTTTAATCCCTAACCCATCGCTATGAAATAGCTTGCCTTCTATTTCAAATGGAGAAGCTGAGGCATGAAGATTAATGCTGTGTACTGACATCACACAAATCCAGTAACAATTTAGCATTCCCTGCTCTGATCCAATTTTCATTAAATGCCAATACTCTGTCTCTACTTGTTTTCTTGAAGAAACAAGAGCAGCATGTTCCTTGGAAGATTAGAAGGAGAAAGATGCTGGCTTTTTGTTTTGTAAGTACATAAATGGTGTTTGAATTTTTTATATAGCTAAGGCTAGATCAGCCTTGGGCAGAGTGCTATAAGTGCAATGATTAGAACCACATTGAAGCAAAACTAAAGTACAAATAGTGTTTTGTAAGTTAAACTATTCCGTTCAAGTTTTTGGTGAGGACTGGGCTTTCTGGTTCACTTGAGACTTTTAAACGAGTATTATCAAAATAACTTAAAACAGAATCAAAGGAAATTAATTCCTTAACCATGTTATTGAAGACCATTTTGGTTGAAAAAGAAGGACAACAAATGAATAAGGCAAAGGATTCTGAGAGAATCTCTGGGTGTGCAATTCCTGTATGATAGACTGTGTCTATCTTCTGCATTCTGATATTTGTCTATGCTGCTGCATTAATGTCCATGTATACCTAGTAAAACCCCACTTCCACATTAGTTTATTTTGAAAGGAGGAGGAGGATGAAAACAAAAGGTATTCCATTTCATCTACATCTAGGTTATAAGCAGAGGTCTTGGCCTTTTCCTGGTTTTATAAACATTCTAAGTATGAAGAAGATATCCCCCAAAAGAGAATGATTTCACTGAGACTTCAAAGAAAAGCTCTGCACTTGGACAAGCTTTCTTCTGTGTCTCTGTCAGTGTCTTATTAATATTGTTCACCATCATCCAGGTCTCAGTTAAAGGCTTGGCTTTTCCCTTTGGAAATCTGGCTTCAGGACTTTTTTGATGGCATTGCTGTCTGGAAGGCTGAGTTCTGATGGTATTTTCTCTATGTGAGTGAAAGCAGCAGTTTCTTATTTCAGAAGAAGCAGTTTTAGGGTTTCATCACATCTGTCAAAGACAAAGCCCTAGAGGTGAAATCCTTCCTCAACAAGCAAGCTCATATCTCCCCATCTCTAGTATCTCAAACTTCCCTTGGAGGATAATAAATGGCAGGTCCTTGAGAAACAGGCTTGTCCTCAGAGAAGCCCAAAGTGCTTTAAGGGTCAGTCAAAAGGCTGAAAGTTCAGCATTCAACTCCTCTGAACACTTTGCCCTTGTGTCCAGCCTTGCAGCCCTGGTGACAGTTAACAGCCGGATTCTTGGTGACGTGGAAACTTGATCACCACTTCCGTGCATGGGACCATCAACTATTTGACCCTGGGGTGATAGCCTCCATGTTATGTTACATCTCCCCTCAGCCAGGCCAGCCTCCCAAAGCACTGCTTTTCAATTTATATTTATATTCTCCTTCCCTCCTTCCTGTTCTTTCACACGAGGCAGCTGACAATGGTAATAAATGTGGTCGTACTCAAGGATGGGGCTGTGACAGGCTCAATAAGGAGGGGACTGATTTGTTGCTTTGAGGTTGAAAGCTCAGACTCTCATGAAACAAAAATATTATATTCAGGGTAATGATTTATGGCCTCGACTCCTGTTTGATTGCAGACCATAAATACTAGCAAACGGTACTTATGGCACCTCTAGAGGACATTAGGAACATGCTCAAGTTTATTTTATACAGCAATTACTGATGGACTATAAGCATGGACATTATTTGAAAGACATTATTTTCTCCCAAATAAGTCTTTGTAGATGATAATGTTCAACAATGATTTTCACACACTCCAACCCAATCCATGTGACTCGAAAGTGCCTAAAGAAATCCAATGACAGATAAACTAGTTGATGCCAGTCGATACTCTGACAAGGATCTCATTTTTTTTATCCTGTAATAAGCTTCTCAGGCTCGGATGCATGGCCTATGACTAGCCTTATCCCTTCAAAATTTAGAAACCACAAAATCATCTAGTTGTAAACCTACCACCTGGGATTGTGGTAGGAACCTTGTTCAAATCTCTTTGATTTCCTTGTGTCTAATTTGTTTCTCTGTAAAGCAGGGATACTTCTCCAGGGGGTAGTATGGGCCTTAATCACATCATTTCTATTTTCCTGCCTTTTCTGACGTAGTCTCATCGTTATTCTCACTCTAGAGTAGATCCTGAGTTCTCTCATTCCTTTGACTATTCCAAGGTCTTGAAGCCATGAGAACGTGATACTATTATGCCATTATAACTGAAGCCGGTACCAGCGAGAACATAGAGGAGTGCCTTATTAAAAGAATGTTTCACTTATATTACAAAAAAAAAAATTTCAATCCTGAGAGGAATTTATTTATATTCCCTGTATTTAGTGCTCAGTTAATTAATTTATTTAAAGCACTAAATTACATTTTTCTAAAGCAGATTTGATCCCTATGTGGAAAAGAAAAAGACCTCTCTAAAACTTTCTATTGAGTGCTACGAGTTGGATCCAAAAGATACTATTTGAAATGCTATTGAAGGAAGTCTCACAGCAGATAGGGGAATGAATGGCTTCGGGGCGACTTTACATTCATTATTACAGTTGGTAGCCACTTTTCCCTCCTTATCTTATTTGAGAGACTTCCCAGAAGATAGAAACCAATTAACTCTTTATTTTGGCAGTGATCATACTAGGTGTTCTTTTAATGGGTACTATTCTTGCTAAATTATAGATGAGCTTGATAGTAAGACAAATGCCATTATCTGAGTTATTTATTCATGGGATGTCGTCTGCAACATACTCACACTAGTTTTTCGCAAAGTTTGGTATTGATCAATTGCTTTAATCAGTTGTACCAAGGGATGCTAAAAGACTCAGCTATCACAGCTTTGAGTATCAGCATCTCTCTCTGGGTCTCTGCCAGGCTGGGAGTGAAAACTGCGGCTATTTTCAAACTCTTAATAACAAGAATGCTAAATAGAAGTAAATGGCTCTTTCCATTTAGATGGGTGAATGTTCATCATTCTCCCGCTTTCATACCCATGAACTCATCACTTTGACAATATCATCATATTTTTGTTCATGCATTTTCTTCCATTGGAATGTTAGCTGGAATGTTTGCAAACATCTAACTTCCTGGCCTCTGTTAATGATACCCACATATCTTTTCAGATTTTGCTTTCAAAGCAAGGAACAAACTCTGCTGGTTCCTCAGAAACACATGGCCAAGACCCTCAGTAGATAATCAGCATTCTGTCTAGAAGCAATTAAAGATGATATAGTTGGGGCTCTATTTTTATTTATACTGTGTAATGAAGCTCCAAATTAAAAAAGTTATATCCTAATCTCCATTAATGTAAGGAGTTGCAGTCTTGTGAGTGCAGTGGTCCATATTAGATGGCAAATTTGTCATTTTTACACTTTCGTTCAGTGCCAAGATTCCGCATTTCCTGAGGACAAGTGCTGATGCGAATAGCAGGAGTTCTACCCCCCTCTCTTTTCGTCCTACTGTGGAAGAGGGTTTCATTTGAGCAATAAGACATGACAGACAGCGCATTTGTGGGCAATTATGTCACACCTTGGGTGGTATCAGAAAGCATAAGGTCAAAGGATGGGGGCTTTAACTTCCTAAGAAATGCAATAATGACCCTGAAATGCACAGCTTGGGTACCTTATTACAATTGTAAGATGGAATACATTAAAATGAAGAAAACAAGGAACAAAGATGAAAGTGGGAATTGGTCGATGGGGGTATGAAATCAATGTCAGGCAATCATAAGTCTTTGTATTTGAATTTCTAAAAGCATTTCCAAATGGTCGTCCCTTCATAAAGCTTTAGTACTTTCTCATGCACAATCAGACACGGATTGTCTACAAAGAGCTTCTAACTAGTTCCTCTATGTTTTTTTAATGAAGTTGGTAAGAATTGGAAGAAGAACCATTTCATTTTGTTTGAGAAGAAAACTTTGGCAAGGCTGGTGGCTGGCATCTGCACTAGTTTTAGACAGGCCAGCCAGAGGTATGGATGGGACAGAACAAGTTGGGGAGGATCAGAACCCTGTGGGGTAAGTAAAGCACTATTGAGTCACTGCTGAGAAATTCAAGGCACTCTATATAAAGACAAGCCCTGTGGTAGGCTGAAAAATGCACCCCTCACAAAGACATCCATATCCTAGTCCCTGGAACTTATGAATGTTACCTTATATGACAATTTAAAAAAACAAAAAGGGTCTTTGCAGATTGATTAAGCAATGATCTTGAGAAGGGGAGATTGTACTCAATTTCCATATGAGCCTTAAACGCCATCACATTTCCTTGTAAGAGAGAGCCAGAGGCTGGGTGCAGTGACTCAGGCCTGTAATCCCAGCACTTTGGGAGGCAGAGACAGAAGGGTTGCTTCAGCCTAGGAGTTCGAGACCAGCCTGGGCAACATGGCAAAACCCCATCTCTACAAAAAATACAAAAATTAGCCAGATGCGATGGCACGCGCCTGTAGTCAGAGCTACTCGGGAGGCAGAGGTTGCAGTAAGCTGAGATCAGGCCACTGCACTCCAGCCTAGGTGACAGAGAGAGACTGTGCCAAAAACAAACAAACAAACAAAAAAATGGAGGAGGCAGAGGGAGATTCTACTCACAGACACAGAGAGAAGGTGATGTGACCACAGAGGCAGAGACTAGACAGATGCCCCCACAAGCCAACGAATGCCAGCCATCTCGAGGAGTGGGAAGAGGCAAGGAACCGATTCTCCTCTAGAGCTCAGGAGGGTGCGTAGCCCTGCTGATACCTTGGTTTCAACACAGTGATACTACTTTTTGGACTTCTGGCCTCCAGAACTGTGAGAGAGAAAGTATTTGTTGTTTTAAGCCACCCAGTTTGTGGTAATGTGTTGCAGTGACCACTGGAAAGTAATGAGTCCCAATGGGCTTGGGGCTCCCAGTGTCTTAGGCCCCATCCCTCTGGGATTGTTCTTCCAGGCTACCATGTGGATCTATTTCTATATCATGTGCTGTTTTCAAAGAACCCAAAGGTAGATGATGTCTTGACTACCATTCAGCTGCTCTCTCCCCTGCTATCATTTTCTGTGGGAATTACGAGACAGGAATTAAGCCTCACAGACACTTCTTTTACAACCTCATGGTTTTCCTCACCCTCATCCTCCTCTGACCCAGAGAAACAAAATCCTACTTCTTTTTCCAAGCCTAATTCTCTCAGAGAAGCTTCTCCTTGAGCCTCTGAGTTTACCTCCCTTTTCATAGTTCGTCTCATAAAAGCTATGACTATCAATTTTAACCCTTGTGTGCTGTTTGCCACTGAGACACCTTATGTCACAGCCATCTCCCTGGTGAGGCTCTAACCCCTACCAAGGACAGAACCTTGTCACCTTTCTATCTTCCAAGGTGCCAGGACCACATTTCCCGTCTTGAGATGTAATGTTTCTTTGAACAGAGTGATACTGTTTGATGGAAGAGTACAAGAGCTGTCCAAGGAAGGTGGGCTGGTTCTGTGTTTCTGCTTCAGCCTGGAGTCTCCTACATGGTGGGAAAGTAAGAGCTTAGACAGATCAATAGGCCCAAACTGCAAGACATCATGCCCCAATACCTCTTACAGATGCCAAGTAGGAGACGCTGAGAGATCAACAGACAGGCAGAAGCCACAGGGATGGAGCAAGTTAGGGGTACATTAAAGAGAATCTTGACTGCTCCAAGCAGAGTTGGGAACCCATAGTTTGTGTAACTCAGACAGACCACTTAAAGAAATGGGGTCAAAAAGGCCATGCATGAATATACCTTGGAGATACTGCGAGTACAGTCTCAACCTGCCCCAATAAAGCTAGTCACATGAATTTTTTGGGTTTCCCAGTGTGTACGAAACTTATGCTTACACTATGCTGTGGTCTATTAAGTGTACATTATCATTATGTCTAGAAAAACAATGTATATACCTTGAAGAAAAAATGCTTTATAGTTAAAAAATGCTAATAATAATCTGAGCCTTCAACAAGTAACTATTTGCTAGTGGAGGGTCTTGCCTCGATGTTGATGGCTGTTGACTGATCAGAGTGGTCATTGCTGAAGGTTGAGATGGCTGTGCCAAGTTCTTAAAATAAGACAATGATGAAGTTTGCCACATCAATTGGCTCTTTTTTCCATGAAAGATTTCCCTGTAGCACGAGATGCTGTTGAATAGCATTTTGCCCACAGCAGAACTTTGTTTAAAATTAGAGTCAATCCTCTCATATTCTGTCTCTGCTTCTCAACTTAGTTTATGGAATATTCTAAAGCTTTTGTTTTAGTTTGACCAATGCTCACTGCATCTTCAGTAGGAGTACATTCCATCTCAAGAAACCACTTTCTTTGCTCATCCATAAGAAGCAACTTGTCATCTATTCAAATTTGATTATGAAATTGCAGCAATTCAATGACATCTTCTTGCTCCAGTTGCAATTCTAGTTCTCTTGATATTCCTACCACATCTGCAGTCACTTCCTCTACTCAAGTCTTGAACCCCTCAAAGTCATCCATGAGGGTTGGAATCAACTTCTTTGAAACTCCTGTTAATATTGACATTTTGATTTCCTCCTGTGACTCATGAATGTTCTTAATGGCATCTAGAATGGTGAATCTTTTCCAGAAGGTTTTCAATTTATTTTGCCCGGATTCATCAGAGAAATTACTGTCTATGGCAGCTATAGCCTTACAAAATGTATGTCTTCAATAGTAAAACTTGAAAGTCAAAATTACTCTTTGATTCATGATCTCCAGAATGGATGTTGTGTTACCAGGCATGAAAACAACACTCATCTCCTTGCATGTCTCTTTCAGAGCTCTTGAGTGATCAGGTGCATTGTCAATGAGCAATAATATTTTGAAAGGAATCTTTTTTCCTGAGCAGCAGGTCTCAACAGTGGGCTTAAGATATTTAGGAAACCATGCTGTACACAGATGTGGTATCATTCACGCTTTGTTGTTTCATTTCTAGAGCATAGGCAGAGTCAATGTAGCATAATTTTAAGGGTCTTATGATTTTTCAGAATGATAAATAAGCATTGGCTTTAACTCAAAGTCACCAGCTTCATTAGCCCCTAATAAGAGAGTCAGCCTGTCCTTTGAAGCTTTGAAGCCAGGCATTGACTTTTCCTCTTGAGCCATGAAAGTCCTCAATGGCATCTTCTAATAGAAGGCTGTTTTGTCTACATTGAAAATCTGCTGTTTAGTGTAGCCACCTTCATCAATGATCTTAGCTAGATCTTCTGGATAACTTGCTGCAGCTTCTCCATCAGCACTTGCTGCTTCACTTTGCACTTTTAGGTTGTGGAGATGACTTCTTTCCTTAAACAGCACAATTCAACTTCTGTTAGCTTCCAACTTTTCTTCTACAGCTTCCTGGCCTCTCTCAGTCTTCATGGAATTCAAGGAGTTGAGACATTGCTCTGGATTAGGCTTTGTTTTACGGGAATGTTATGGCTGGTTTGATCTTCTATCCAGACCACTCAAACTTTCACCATATCAACAATAAGACCAGTTCACTTTCTGATCCTTTATGGGTTCACTGGAGTAGCACTTTTAATTCCCCTCAAGAATTTTTCTTTGCCCTCACAACTTGGCTGTTTGTCCCAAGAGGCCTAGTTTTCAGCCTCTCTCAGCTTTCCATGTCCCTTCCTCGCTAAGCCAAATGGTTTCTGCTTTTGATTTCAAGTGAGAGATGTGCTACTCTTCCTTTCACTTGAACACTTAGAGTCCACTGGAGGGTTATTATTTAGCCTAATTTCAGTATTGTTGTGTCTTCTGAAATAGACTCTAGGAGATGAAGAGAGACAGGGAATGGCCAGTTAGTGAAGCAATCTGAACAAACAGAACATTTATCAATTAAGTTCACCATCTTAGATGGGCACAGTTTGTGGAACCCCAGAACAATTACAATAGTAATTGACATCAAGATCATTAATCACAGATCACCATAACAGATATAATAATAATGAAAAAGTTTACAATGTTGGGAGAATTGCAAAAATGTGATTCAGAGATATGAAGTGAGCACTTGTTGTTGGAAAAATGGTGCTGATCAACTTGCTCAATGCAGGGTTGTCACAAACCCTCAATTCGTAATTTTTTTTAATGCAATATTTGTGAAACACTAAGATGCAAAGCACAGTAAAATGAGGTATGCCTGTGCCTCAATGAACAGCTAGTGTTCTGTGTTGCATGGATGGGTGGTCATGTGTTCCTGTCTCCTTCCACGTGCATTCACTCATAGTCAGCCCAGAATACATCTGGGACCAGATGTGTGAGAGTTTTCCCCACACACTAAGCAATTCTTCAGGGGACACCAACTGGATGTCCTATAATTTAATTCAATGTAACACTGTCTACCTGGAAATGGTGTCAGACCCCACAGGTTAAGGGCTCAGTCTCACAAGGCTGCCCGGACTTTAGACACCAGTTGCAAGTTAGTAAGTTGTCACCTGTGCTTCTGACCAACTGTCTATAAATTGGGGGTCCTACCTACCACGGGGGTCCTCCCTCCATGGGTTTAATTTGCTAGGATGTCTCACAGCACTCAGAGAAACACACTTCCTTAGGTTCACCAGTTTGTTATAAGGGATACTACAAAGGATACAGATAAACAGCTGAGGAAGAGATGGATACCGTGAGTTATGGGCCTGCATAACTTCCACACCCTCTCTGGGGCTCCACCCTCCCAGTACCTCCCCGTATTCAGCCACTGGAAGCTCACCAAATTTTGTTCTTCAAGTTTTTATGAAGCTTGATTTCTATTTGCCCCCCACCGACCCACAAGCAGTCAGTAGAGTCAGTAGGTGGGGCTGACAGCTCCAACCTTTTTTTTTTTTTTGAGACGGAGTCTTGCTCTGTCGCCCAGGCTGGAGTGCAATGGTCCCATCTTGGCTCACTGCAAGCTCCGCCTCCTGGGTTCAGGAGTAGCTGGGACTACAAGCTCCAACCTTTTAATCCTCTAATCACCTGGTCTTTCTGTTGACTGGCCCCATACAGAAGCTATCTAAGGGTGCCACCCTACATAACCTCATTACCATAAACTCAGAATGTGATCAAGTGGCTTCATTATAAATAACAAAATAGTGCTATCACTCAGGAAATTCCAGGGGTTTTAGGAGCCCCATGTCAGGAACTGGGAACAAAGACCAAACATATTTCATATAATACCCCAATGACAATTACCAATTGTCATAGACATCCAAGGATACGAATGTATTTCTTAAATAGTACCCTCAGTGTGGCTTAGGGGTAAAAGTTTGTAGACACCTGCTCCAAACTTTGAACATTGAATTTAAGGTTGGCTAACCTCAGGCACTCTAGTATGTTATTTATAAATAATAATTCTTTGTCCCCCCTCCTCTTATCTGTCATATGAAGAGCACATGCGAACCCTTAGCATCAGGAATCCAACTAATTTCCATTTGAAGAGAGGATACAGCTGGACTTCCTACCCGCATACTGACATTCCTACTTGGCAGAGGCGGGACACTACCCTTATTTAGGATTCAAGAAACTCACTATTTAAGATCTAGGAAAAATTCCTTTCTTCCAGGGACATTTCTCTTGAACATGTTTTGTTTCACATGTAATTTAGTGGTCACCTGGGGGCCAAAGAAAAACAGAGACTTTTGTCCATTTGCTTATTTCTTAAATTTATGATGAAAAAAAATCCACGAATAACTTGAGCTGTCAATAGAAACCTTTTTTTTAGGACCAGATCTCTCCTTCACATTTAGGTAATGACTGGGACATTTATAGAAGAAAAATAAATAATAATAATTATTATTATGATAGCTTATCATTGTTGGCCCTTTGTTCTGTGCCAAAGATACAGATGATCTCACCTCATCCTTACAACCACCATGTGAAATTGGTGCTATGATTAATCTCAGTTTCATAGAAACCGAGGCCAGTGAGGTTAAGAAACTTGCTAAAGTAACATGCAGCTAGTTAGTGCTGCAAAATCTGAACCTACGTGATATGTCTCAGTAGCATGTGCCCTCTAGTATATGTGTGTGTGTGTGTGTGTGTGTGTGTGTGTGTGTGTGTGTGTGTCTCTATATAGGACAAAAGGATTCATACATTTGTAGCAGGTATAAATCTTAGTCTATAAGGTCAGATGCTTTGTTTTCCATAAATCAATGTAATATCCTATCTAAGTCCTTTTCCCACTGGGCTGGAGGAAATAAAAGCTTGACCATTCTTGAGGTTTCTCTGTCACCACCTTCAGCAGATTTGAACAGGGCTTGGGGATCTTCCTGACATGTCAAGTTATTGGGTAGACTAGACCCCTCTGTTTGATGCCTGCTGAGAGGCAAATTGTTCCTGGCCACATGATAATCTCTGTTCTGTGGGCTTCTGTACTAAACTGGGGGCCAAGAATCTTGGAGCACTTCCCCAGGTATATCACACACTCACCTTCCCTGAGGTCCCACCATGGCCTCAGGGAGCAGGAACAAATCCTCATTCTCTTGGACTAGGGAATTTTCTTTTTCTTTTTTTTAATTTGAGATAGAGTCTCACTCTGTTGCCCAGGCTGGAGTACAGTGGCGCAATCTCGACTCACTGCAACCTCTGCCTCCCAGGTTCAAGTGATCCTCCTACCTGAGCCTCCAGAGTAGCTGAGACTACAGGCATGTGCCACCACACCTGGCCAACTCTTGTATTTTTAATAGTGACGGTGATTCACCATGTTGGCCAGGCTAGTCTCAAACTCCTGACCTCAGATGATCCACCTGCCTCGGCCTCCCAAAGTTCTGGGATTACAGGCGTGAGCCACTCTGCCTGGCCTGGACTAGGGAAATCTTACTTGCTCTGAGAAAATGCAATCTCTTCTTCTTTCCTCCCTCCTTCCTTCTCTGTCTTTTGCTCTCTCTTCTCTCCCCATGAGAGATCTGCACTTTGCACTCTTTCTTAAGCCACCTGTCTTCTCAATGGACTCAGAATTTTGACATCTTTTAAAGTAGGGAACCCTACCACAGCACGGACCTTGATACCTCTTTGAACAGGCAAAGGTCAAGGTAAAACACAGAGTGAAAGCTTTAATAAATATTGCAAAACACGCTCTCGCCACATCACCTTTCGTTTATTTTTGCAATATGCTGCATGCTCACTCACTCTCACACTCACATACAAACATAACTGCACAAAGGTCATCTCCCATTCTTTTGATATTTAAATATTTTTCTTCTCCTATCAGATAAAGTTTATATTATCTAGGTTTTGTCTCTGACAATTCTGATGTTATGGAAATACATCAAGACATTTCTTTGTAAAAATTCCCAATGAGGCTGGGCACAGTGGCTCACACCTATAATCCCACCACTTTGGGAAGCTGAGGTAGGAGGATCACTTGAGCCCAGGAATCAAGACCAGCCTGGGCAACATTGTAAGACCCCATCTTTACAAATAATAGTAATAATAATTAGCTGGGCATGGTAGTGCATGCCTGTGGTCCCAGCTACTTAGGAGGCTGAGGTGGGAAGATCACTTGAGCTTGGGAAGCTGAGGCTGCAGTGAGCTGTGATCATTCCACTGTGCTCCAGCCCAGGTGACAGAGTGAGATTCTATCTAAAACAAAAAATTCCAATACATTTTACGTTATAGTGATTCCCCTGTGGTTGTGAGCAATGTATAAATGATTTGACTCATTTTTTCCTACATGTCAATTCAACCCTCAATATTTTCCAAATATATCTTAGAATTTATACTTAAATTTATGAATTATCTTGGAAGACCTAATTGTTTAAAATCTACTCTCATCTATTCTAGTTATTTGAATCTTTAGAAAGATTGTTAAAGGCATATTTAAATGTGTCATTTCATGGATATTAGGAATACCGAGTTATAATGTAAATATATTCATTCAGAAATGGGCGGGGTGGGGGTTGGCGGCGGGGAGTCCTCAGGGAAGATACAGTATTCACTACTGACATTAGTTTCAATATTGCTTTGTACAGTTGTTTAATATGTACGTTGTTTCTATTTTATCTTGTATATATCTCTCCACCACAAGTTAATCCTTGGACTGTTAGTACATACAGGACACGTGTCAGGATGCTTTCTCGGTGGACCTCATCTTCAGGGATCATTTTATTTCCACAGTTTAGTGCCTTCTTACTAGAATAGAGCACTCCATAATTTTTTCTAAAGATTCTGTCAGTCTTGATCCAATGTGCCAGGTGATAAATGACTGAACGCTGGCCCTGGAGGGGAAGTTAGCAATGAGTCATGCTGTCTCCTAGTAACCAGTCAGTAAATAGCTTCCAGCAAATATTTTAAACCTCAAAGCACACTTACCTTTGGTATTATCCTTAGACGGACTAACCTCATCTATATCTGCACTCTCATCTCTCTTTCAGAACTTCTAAGAAAGGAGAAAAAGTGGGATAGGGTTTGCATATGATTGTCACCTCCTTGAGAACCCACATGAAAACATTCCTACCCCAGGAAGTCTTTCTCAACAAACCTTTTTCCTTGATTTGTTTCTCTGCATTTTGCTTGCCCTCAAATGTTATGAAGCCATGTATACTCCATGTACATTTCATTTGTTTGTTGGTGGATAGGCCCCCCTATGTAACTGTTCAATGCGTCCATACTGATGTGTGTTTTCACAGTTTAGCATGAAGGTCAGCACACGGTCAGAACAGAACGCGGCACTCAAGTACCCTGCTCACACACCCCACCAACAACACTGTTTCAGAATAATTAATTTAAATGTGCAACGGTTATTTAAAACATAAATCCTCCCTAAGTGAGAGGTGGGAAAGGGGAGAATTAAGCCTATTAATCTTGTTCACCTTATCCCCCCATTAGACTGTTTTCTTTAGACATTTAGAGTCGGACTCTGTAGCATGGGAGTCCTTATTAGGAATATGGAAAACACACGAGAGTTCGTTTTGGAGCAAGGAACATCAGAAGATGTGTCTATGTAAATGAATGCAAAAGTCTACTTTAGATGGACAGAGAGCAGCAAGAGAGCCCCAGACTTTAGCAAAGAAGGGACGCAGAGAGAAACAAGTAGAAAGGAAAGATGAGTAGCAGGAACCAAGGTCACTGTGAATCCTCTTAGCCTAACTCTAAGGTACGGCTGCAAGTCTTTGAATTAAACTGTAAGCTTTTTAAAGATATGATTTCTTCTGTTTCCTTGTTTTCCTCTAAAACTCTATACAGAGTAAGTGTGGAGGAAATGTTTGCTGAACAAATACACTTCCATTTTAGGTAAAAAGTATAGATGGTCCCTAGACAGCAAATGAAGCACTAAGACTGTTTGGCAGGGTTATAAGAGGTAGCACTGAGATTTTGCCAAGAAGGCTTTCGGCTTTTGGAAAATTAGTCCCAAAAGTTAGTGCTCTCTTGGATAAACTGAACATCCAATCCTTCTTCAGGGCATCTCTTTAAATTTATTTATTTTTTATTTTTTTTGAGACCGAGTCTTACTCTATTGCCCAGGCAGGAGTGCAATGGCGCAATCTCGGCTCGCTGCAAACTCCACCTCCTAGATTCAAGCGATTCTCCTGCCTCAGCCTCCCAAGTAGCTGGGATTACAGGCACTTGCCACCATGTCTGGCTAATTTTTGTATTTTTAGTGGAGACAAGGTTTCATTATGTTGGTCAGACTGGTTTTGAACCCCTGACCTCAGGTGATCCACCCGCAGGGCATCTTTTTAATACTGCAGTTTCATTTGATTAATGGGAAAGCATCTTAAACCGGCTGAGGATTTTGTTTAAGGCCACACAGAAGGGTCAGAGGGGTCAGATAACAATGTCATCTGATTTCCTCCCTTAGATGGACTTATGCCAAGTTTTGGAAGGTAGTTATAAAATTTTTGACTTCTAGTTTTTACTACCAGTGATAAGAAATTGTCACCATGTGTGATAATTTTTTTCATTCCATTTTAGTTGGTCTTTTCATTAATGAAATAACGACCTCTTTGAGGGCTTATTTCACATTGTAAACCTAACCATCATTTTAATCCTCCCCCAGATTCCCTAAGGTGGGGATATTTGTTCTCACTCTACAATGACAAGCTTAAAAAGTCTAAGCAAGTTGCCCTTTGTCACCAAACTAATAAGACAGAGTAGAAACTTGAACCCAAGCTTTTCTGGTTCTAAGTGAAGTTCATAATCTTAACTATTATGCAACATAATTTCTTTTCTATAAGCCTCAAGCTTGCAACAGGTAGAAAAAGAAATTTGTAATGTTTATTAATCTGGCTAACCAATAATAGTAGAATTATATGACAATAGTAAAATTGTAGATCTGGTAAGAATATTAGAAAGCTTTTAATCTTGTAGTTTTTATCTATTTATTTATTTATTTATTTATTTATTTATTTATAGATGAAGTCTCACTCTGTTGCCCAGGCACAGTCCTGAGATCTCGGCTCACTGCAATGCCCACCTCCTGGGTTCAAGCAATTCTCCTGCCTCAGTCTCCCCCGTAGCTGGGATTACAGGTGCACGCCACCACGCCCAGCTAATTTTTGTATTTTTAGTAGAGAAGGGGTTTCACCTTGTTGGCCAGGCTGGTCTCGAACTCCTGACATCAAGTGATCCACCCACCTCAGCCTCCCAAAGTGCTGGGATTACAGGGTGAGCCACCGTGGCAGGCCTAGTCTTGTGTTTTTTAGATTGTAATTCTCAGATTCCACAGAGGTACTCAGAGGTTGCCCAAGAGGAAGAAAAGGTACAGTGGAAGGCCAGAGGCAAAGGGGAAAGAGCACAGCGCTTTCAATTCCCTTTTCCAGAGACGAAAGTTTCCCTTGACCTTTCTTTATGTTGGAATTCTACATAAGATTTCATTTAGGAGCAGGTAGGCAGGAGGGGAGGGAGAGGAAAAGGAAGTTTGGTGAACCATTGTGAAAAAAGTGGTTGACAGTTGCTGAGTTAGTCTAGATCTATCATTTTATAGGTGAGATAATGGAGACCCAGGTGGTAATTTAGCCGAAGTCACTCTATTAACATCATAACCTCCCTAAACTGAGAGAGCCCTTGGGGATCACCTGACCAAATCATTTGCCAGCATTGGCTTCTCTCACCTGCCATCAGCCACATGGGGTCCAAACTCCTTCACAGCTGGAGGCTCACAGACCACCAAATCTTCCCATCTTTCTGATCCTTAGAAAATATCCCCTTAGGCCGGGTGCAGTGGCTCATGCCTGTAGTCCCAGCACTTTGGAAGGCTGAGGCAGGGGGATAACCAGGAGTCGGGAGTTTGAGACCAGCCTGGCCAACATGGTGAAATTCCATCTCTACTAAAAATACACAAATAAGCCAGGCATGGTGGCATGTGCCTGTAACCCCAGCTACTTGGGAGACTGAGGCAGGAGAATCGCTTGAATCCAGAAGGCAGAGGTTGCAGTGAGCTGAGATTGAGCCACTGCACTTCAGCCTGGGTGACAGAGCAAAACCCTGTTTCGAACAAACAAACAAACAAACAAAAAACAGAAAAACAAAACAAAACAACAACAACAAAAAACAACTTATTATAAGCTGAAATTTGTCCTTCCATATCCCTAAAAATTAACTAGAATAATTAAAGTGTCTCTCCCTTGTGACAATGACTTGAATATTTAAAGACACCTAATATATCCCTCCCGAGCCTCTCATCTCCAGACACAACTTCTCCCATTTCCTTAAGTGTTCCTCAGAGAAAGTGGTTTCTTCTGGTCTGGTTGCCCTGCTCCAAAAAAAGCTTCCATTTGTTTTTATCCCCTTTAAAGATTCAAGTGCAGAATTAAACACAATACTTTAATGATATTTTACTTTATATATTAAGTCATTTAAACTTCCATTCCTTACACAATATCACATTAACTCCCTTATAATGGGCAAGGGATGATAGGCAAGAGAAATAACATGAAGATACTATTATCTACAGCTGGGTTCTCCCACACAGACGTAAATCCATACACACGCTTTCCTTGCTTCCTAAAAGGATCTTGCCTGCACTGTCAAAATCACCCTGCATGCTGTCCATAAGAGTTTCTTCCTAAAGTAAGCCTTTGTTCATTGCCATTAGCCATATATGCTTTGCCAGAGGATTTATACATTAGAAACCATCAGCTGACAATGCGGATGTATTGAGTCAGATTCCTTAGGTTGGTGCAAAAGTAATTGCGGTTTTTGCCAATGAATTCGGCAAAATTTAACCTTGAATTCAAAGCTTTTGCCTCGAATTAAAGTAATGGCAAAAGCTGTAATTGCTTTTGCACCAACCTAATGGATTGCTCTACTGCAACCATGTCCGCAATGGCAACTAACATATCTATTTAATAGACAACAAAAGCTAGCCAGAGCACATTCATTTAAGAGCATGGACCCATGTTAAGAATCTTTTACAGCTATTTTTGCAAGTGAGATGATGAAGAGGAAACCAATTATAATACATGAAAGGCATTTTATAATTCCGTAAAATGTATTAGGATTGGCCCTTGATGACCCCTGCTAATGAAGGAAACTTATGTAAATGACCCAAAACAGCAGGCAAAATGCCATGACATCATAGTTCTGATGTGCTTTGGAATTTGCATTTCCAAAACAATAGTTGATTACCTTTCTAATATTATATGATTTCGTCAAACATGAAAAGTGGCTAGTGTTTCCCTGAGCTCATCCCGACTGATCCCGATGCATTCTGAGTGGCAGAGGAGTCAACCTGAAATTGAACATTTGCTAGCAATAATCCACTAAACAAATAATAACCTACATGTGCTTAATCTAGAGATGGTTATATTCTACAGTTACTTGCTATTTTTGAACTGCTGCAAGTAGTTCACTGTGCATCTTCACATTGCGTTTTATTCAAGGGATTAAATGTGCTTATGTGTATCATCTTATTTGCTGTCACCACTGCTTGGAAATTATTATCAGCTCTACTTTATATTTGGGGAAATTAAAAGTTTCAGATTTTTAAGGAGGAATAGACCAGGAGAGGAAAATAGTAAATTTCACATAAAACATTCAGCTTGATTTAGAATTCTCGAGTATTTCGGTTGGGGACGAGCAAGGATGATCTAGTTAACCCCCTCATTTTAAAGATGAGGATGGTAACATTAGAACCATCTAAATGTTCTATTTAGTGAACTTAAATACTTTTCAATTTCATTTCTATTTCCTGAGTTTGAAATGAGAATACTTACACTAGCTGTTTTCTAATAATAGAATTCTCATAACCACTAATGGGAACGTGCCAAGATGAATGGAACTGTCTCTTGGTCTGATGTCTAGCTAATGTGTAGGCTGGTCAGCGTGGCACGAGGAAGGCTTGGCTGGGGCTAGGAGCCTGGATTCCATCCCTTCTGGGACAATAACTCCGCTTTCAGTAAATGGACCTCAGATATGTTTTTAGACCTCAGTGCCTTCATCTCTAAAATTAGGGATTGGACTAAATCTTTTAAGTGTTTTTAGAGTTCTAATGTGCCGTGATTCTCACTTTCTTTATATAAATTTTTCAAATGCATAATACATATAGATGTCATAGATATGCAAATTCGCAGACACTATAAAGAGAGGAAGGAAGCAGAAATTAGAAATGGAAGATTACATTATTTCTGGCTATGTTTCAAAGGTAAGTGATCTCTAAGGGGAATGATGTTGATCTGATACTTCTTAATGTTGCATCTTTTAATAGATCAATTCTGAAGCATGTAATTCCTCTTGGGATGTGCTCATTTTCTATTTTCATTGTGAAGTTTCGATAATTTGTGCTTTTTTAATTTTTTAATTTTTTATTTTTTAAATAGGATCTCACTCTTTCACCCAGGTTTGAGAGCAGCAGCATGATCATGAGTCACCACAGCCTCGAACTCCGGAGCTCAAGCCATCCTCCTGCCTCAGCCTCCCAAGTAGCTGGGACTACACGTACAAGCCAATGTGCCCAGCTCAAGTTCTCTTAATTTGGTGTGTTGTGGCTACCCTTGCTCATGAGAAGGTCTGGACACATCAACCCATGCAGTAAAGAAAGAAAAGGGCAGGTTGCCTCTCTTGGAATGAGTCTCTTCGGGTTTCCTCAGAGTCTGGAGTTGTAACTCTCAGCTGGCTGTACCACCGCATTCCTCTGGTAACCGATTATGTCATTGCAAACAGAGATTTATGAGCCCTGATGCTAAGGAAACAGAAGGCAAGATGAATTATGAGAAGTTCCAGGTCTGCAAACACTTTCTCCAATAATTAGCCTAAGGTGGGGAGGAGGGAGAAATTAACCCCACTAAACTCCCATTTTATACAATCCAAATAATGCACTGGTAACATCTGACTGAGCATGGAAATTCATCTTGAGGTGATCCAGTTTAAAACCCCATTTGTAAATTCAGTCTGAAAGGCTTCAAGGGAAAGGGATGAAGGGTTGGAAAAACTCACAGCGAGGAGCCTCCAGCCCCTCCTCCTCGGGGTAGCCTGAGTGATTTAAGATGGATACATCTCTGAGATAGCCCACAGGTAAATATGAAATGGCTTTGTGTTCCGAGAAGGAAGGGAGAGTTACCAGCACAGACATGAGCTTCTGTGCTTCCCTGAGGCAAACATGGAAGAAGCAATTTGCAGAGGCAATAGTGTCACTCTTGCTGTTAGCCATGGCAGTGCAAGTTTGCATGCCACCAGAAGCAAGGGTTGCACCCTTTACTTAGCATGTTGTTACCCTAGACACATTCTGCTAGCTATAATATGCAAGCAAACATTCAACTCATGTAAATGTATACCTTTTCCTAAAGAAACTGTTGGAAAGAAGGTGTCTTGGGGAAAAGACAATAGGAATCTATCAATCTACCAATCAATATTTATTACATATCTACCAGGTGAGAAAGGTTATTATGAGACCTGCTAAGGAATAAGTAAATAATATATAGTGTGGTTCCGGCTGTCAAGAATCTTCCAGTCTAGCTCAGGAGATATGACACGTGCATGCATGTGGATTTAATGACACGAGGCAGAGGGAAGCAAGTCAATGAGCAAGATGGAGATGGGACGTGGGATGCGAGCTCAAAGCGGGAAGGCGCCCAAGAGCTGTAGGAATCAAGAAATGCTTCCAGAAGTTACTTTGGTGGAGAGGATTCCGGTAGATGGGCAGAAGTGAACACCTCCAGGGAGCCAAGAGTGGGATCATGGATTCCCCAGGAAGAGGAATTGGGAAGGAGACAGAACCAAGTGGTGGAAAGCAAGAGAACAAACAAGCAAGGTGGTTTCATGGGAGAGTCACTTAAGAGGAAAATGCTGGGGAGAAACAAGGAGGAATTCAAAGATGAGGTTGGAGAAGGTGCTGAAAAAAAAGAAAGGAACTGAACACAGTGGCTTAGGCCTGTAATTCCAGCACTTTGGGAGGCCAAGGCAGGCAGATCACTTGAGTCCAGGACTTCAAGACCAGCCTGGCCAACATGGAGAAAGCCTGTCTCTACCCAAAACACAAAACAGCCTGGTGTGACGCTGATGTTTGCAATCCCAGCTACTCTAGTGGCTAAGGCATGAGAATTGCTTGAACCCAGGAGGCAAAGGAGGCAGTGAGCTGAGATTGCACCATTGCACTCCAGCCTGGGCAACAGAGCAAGACTCTATCTCAAAAAAAGAAAGAAAAGAAAAAGAAAATACTTTTTAAGCACCTACTATATGCCAGTGATTGTGCCAGGCACTCTATGCACATTATCTCATTCCATCAGACGTTCCTATAGCCAATGTCATCACTCCCATTTTACAGATGAGAAACTGAGGCTCAGCAGTGTTAAGTACATGGAGCCAAATGCGAACCCCACCCCTTCTGACTTTAAACCTCACACTCTGCCACTGTTTCATGCTCCTGTGTCCTTTTTGGGGGCTCATTTCTTCCTCTGTCAAAATAGGGGATTAGATTAGCTCTAAATTCAGCCCTACTTGAATTTCAAAGTATGATGAGTCTATCATTCTAAATATACAGAGAAGAAAAAAAAATACCAGGAAGTGTACTTCAGGGAAAAAAGTGGGAAGCTGGAAAGCTCCACAGAGATCTGGAAGGTGATGAAGAATTCTGAGAGTTGAACCGACTCTGACTGTCTTCGTTGTCCTGCTCTTTAATTAGGGCTGAGGCACCCAGGCCAGTCAGGCCCATTTCAGGGAGAGACACTGTGGAGGTGACTGCCCCAGCCTCCATCAAGATTAATCCAGAAGCAAGCGAGGTGTCAGGGTGACTGCAGCAGGGCGACCTCTTCCTGTCCAAGTCTGCAGCCAGCCCCAACCCTCAGCCTTCCGGAACTGGCTGGAACTCAGAACCTTCCCAAAAGAGATACGGCCAGGTGTCACTGGGGCCTTGTTTAGAGCATATTTCATCACCCCTGCAGACAAGCAGAAAGAATTAAAAAATTCTCAGGAGAGACATATGGAGGGAAGAAAGGAGTGAATGGAGAGTGCAGATACAAGGGAAAGGGGGCGTAGAAAAGAAAGCACTGTGGGAATACAAAAGAAAGCACTGTGGGAATACCAGACAAAGCACGCAACAAACAAGAAAACGTCAATTTCTATAAACTCGTATAAACGTGTCAAAAATTAAACATATATTCCTGGTGGGAGTGGATAGAATCAGGAGTGAGGAACAGAAAGAAGGCAGAATGACACTGTTAAAGATTGATCACGTGCCCTGTGTTGAGTAAGGCAATCAGTCCTCAACATGACCTGGCCCAGGACACAACACCTGTCTCAGGTAGAGCTGAAAAGTGTTTGTGTGTGGTTGGGCGCTGTGGCTCATGCCTGTAATCTGTGCACTTTGGGAGGCTGAGGCGAGCGGATCACCTGAGAGCAGGAGTTTGACACAAGCCTACCGACATGGTGAAACACTGTCTCTACTAAAAATACAAAAATTAACCGGGTGTGGTGGTGGGCGCCTGTAATCTCAGCTACTAGGGAGGCTGAGGCAGGAGAATCACTTGAACCCGGGAGGTGGAGGTTGCAGTGAGCTGAGATGGTGCCGTTGCACTGCAGCCTGACAACAGAGCGAGACTCCGTCTCAAAAAAAAAAAAAAAATTTTGTGTTTGCATGGACTTCTTAGATGTTTCCTGGGGAACTTCTGATAACTCTTGAGCAACAGGAACTGGAGAAATTACTACACAACCTTGAGTCATTTTCACTCCACTTGCTATGTGTCAATTTCTTATTTTCTTTTTGAAATGTCCGGATTCTATAGAAAAGGAAACCTAGAAAAACCCAGGACTACAAACTGCTCATGGTTCTTGCCACCACAGTGCTGAGATGGGGCCCTTAAGCCTCTGAAAAAGATATATTGAAATATTGAGACTAGTAAATCAAAATGAAGGATGAATCCATTACGCATCCTCTAAATGTTTTAAGCTGCTGGGGAAATGAAACTCCAGACAACAGTTCTTCACCTGGCATGGGCTCAGTCCTCTTTGATTCTTCAGCTCCCGTCAGTAACTCTGGAAGCTGGGTACTAATGGCTGAGGTGTGAGTGAAATGAAATTACACTCAACCAGGGCCCACCTGAATATAATGAACTCTTCTGAGGACATGGCTTCAGTACATTAGTGAGAATACATGCAGGAAACCATGCGAAACACCTCGGTGCTAATTTCTTTCTTTCTTTTTTCTTTTTGTCTTTTTTTCTTAATAGACATTTGCTTTGTTAGACTTGCATTACGATGGAGTTATAAATATAGAAATGAAATATTGATTACTTGTCTTAACTCATCCACAACTTGTGCGAGATCACACTGGCTCCCTCCTGCCCCACACAGCTGCAGAGACCCAGGCAGATGGGAGATGTGAATGCTTTCAGGAACTGAACCCCCTTGAATGGCTCTTTAGCTAAAATTCGTCTTCAAAAAACCTTTTCTCACTTCACTATTTCAAGAACCAGAAGTAAGGCCTGGGATAAACTTTTTCCCATGAAAATGAGTGCCCTGTCATCCTGCAGCCTTTTCCTTCCCACCCACAGAGCTGGTCAGTCTCCATTCATTCGGGTACCACAGGCATGCAGAATGACTGGTGGTGGCCCGGGTCATGGCTGGCAGAGGTTCACTGCCACCCGGGTTTGGACACGACTCTCAGCTGGGAATAGCAAGCAAAAAACAGCAGAAGAATAGCCAAGGCTTGTTTTGATTCCAGGCAGATTGCAAATAATGCATTCCCTAGATGTTAGGTCAAAACAACCACCAACCTAAACTAAGCAAGAGAAAAATGTTTCACAAGAGCAAGCAGCCACAATTACCCTAAACTTGTTCTTGGGCAGAAACACTAATAGTTTTTAATGGGTTACTCTGGTGGATGGCACCATAACCAAGTTATAAAAGTTAACATTCAATATAAAAGTTGTCCAGGCTAGCCACAGTGGCTCACAGCTGTAATCCTAGCACTTTGGGGGACCAAGGTGGACGGATCACTTGAGGTCAGGAATTCAAGACCAGCCTGGCCAATATGGTGAAACCCCACCTCTACTAAAACTACAAAAATTAGCTGGATGTGGTGGCATGCACCTATAATCCCAGCTACTTAGGAGGCTGAGGCAGGAAAATCACTTGAACCCAGGAGGTGGAGGTTGCAGTGAGCTGAGATCGTGCCACTGCACTCCAGCATGGGCAACAGAGCAAGACTCTCTCTCTCAAAAAAAAAAAAAAAAAAAAAAAAAAAAGGTTGTCCAATATTTGGACAAACTCACATCAGGAGACTTTTGATATAATTCACTGAAAAGAATACGACTATATTTCTGCTAACAATTCCTAAACAGAGTCCAAGCATGAAGGAATATCTGCAAACCCAAATTGAAGGACATTGGACTAAACATAGTCTTCAAAAAGTCAAGATCAAGAAAGACAAAGAAGGCCGGGCGCGGTGGCACAAGCCTGTAATCCCAGCACTTTAGGAGGCCGAGACGAGCAGATCACGAGGTCAGGAGATCAAGACCATCCTGGCTAACACGGTGAAACCCCATCTCTACTAAAAAATACCAAAAAAACTAGCCAGGCGAGGTGGCGGGCACCTGTAGTCCCAGCTACTCAAGAGGCTGAGGCAGGAGAATGGTGTAAACCCAGGAGGCAGAGCTTGCAATGAGCTGAGATCTGGCCACTGCACTCCAGCCTGGGCAACA
Source organism: Rhinopithecus roxellana (assembly GCF_007565055.1). Classification (NCBI taxonomy): domain Eukaryota; kingdom Metazoa; phylum Chordata; class Mammalia; order Primates; family Cercopithecidae; genus Rhinopithecus; species Rhinopithecus roxellana. The sequence goes on along the minus strand of NC_044559.1, from coordinate 57,489,964 downwards.
GAGCGAGACTCCATCTCAAAAAAAACAACAAAAAAAAGAAAGACAAAGAAAGGGCTAGAAAACTCTTTCTGACTAAGGAGATTAAAGGGATGTAACAAATGACATGCATGATCTTTAAATGAATCCTATAGCTATAAAAGACATTATATAATTGATGCAATTTGAATATAGACTGTGGATCAGATAATGGTATTATATCAATATTAAATGACTTGATTTTGATAATTGTACTATAGTTATCTAGGAGAATTTTCTCTGTTCTCAGAAAGCACACCATGAAGTAGTTACTGGTAAATGGACATGATGTTCCCAATTTAGTCTTCAATGATTCAGGAAAAGTTATCTATCTCTATCTATCTACCAAGACAGAGAGAAAAAAGAGAATGACATAGCAGATGAACAAAATGTAAAAAGTTGATATATGGCTAAATGGTATAAGATAATTTCTTGTGCTATTTGTATAACTTTTCCTGAAGTTTGAATATATATAAAACTAAAAATTACCAAAAGAGTGTTCTCAATATTAAATCTAACTGAACCAAGACTATTAATTATCAGCTCCTCCTTCAATAACAAAACTTAAAAATTGACCAGCAATCTCACTCTTGTAATCTCAGCATTTTGGAAGTCTAAGGCGGGAGGATCCCTTGAGGCTGGGAGTTTCAGACCAACCTGGGCAACATAGTGAAATATCATTTCTCCAAAACAAAACAAAAACAAAAAAACAAAACAAAAAAAACATTATCTAGGCATGATGGCATGCAGCCATAGTTGCAGCTACTTAGGAGGCTGAGGTGGGAGGATCACTTGAGCCCAGGAATTTGAGGCTGCAGGGAACTATCATGCCACTGCACTCCAGCCTGGGACAGAGCAAGACCTTGTCTCAAGAATAAAAATTAAATTAAAAATGTAAAAATAAATCTGCCAGCAAGTTTCCAACAGCTCTGAAATGGAGATGGAGAGAGTGCCCTCCATCCTGTCCCATCCCTGGGCAGAACACACGGAGCAGCTGTTTGAGGACTCTGAAATGTAAATAGTAGCAGACAGATTAGGGACTATGTCTGAGTTCCAGGTACCACTGAATTGGTGTGGAGTTTCTCCTCTGGTGCATCCCCTGGCCTGAACTCAATGCAGCCTGCAACCTGGAAGTGAGCCTCTGCACAGACACAGAGCTCCCGAAGACGACCTGCAGTTTTGGCTCCAGAAGCATGAGAGGGAACTCTAAGCTCTCAGAAAGAGAGAGGTTGGTGGAAATCCTGTTATTCTTTTTATCTCCTTTGCTTTCATTTTTTCCCCTCTCTTCTCTTGCACCCTAGCTCCAAAGCCAACCTATATTGGCAGTAGTGGTGGCAACCAGTGCCAGAACCTGCAACTCTCTGGGAGGGGACTGTGATCCCAAGATGATGAAGTAATCTTGATTGCATTTCCTTCCCTCTGTTCTCCTCCCACTTGGCCGGAAATGCAGGTATTATTACAGGACGTAAACGGCAGAGTGGTGTTATGGGAAGTCAGGGACCCCAAACGGAGGGACCTCCTGAAACCATGACAGAAGAACATACACTGTGAAGATTTCATGGGCATTTATTGGTTCCCCAAATAAATACTTTTATAATTTCTTACGCCTGTCTTTGCTGCAATCTCTGAACATAAATTGTGAAGATTTCATGGACATTTATCACTTCCCCAATCAATACTCTCATTATTTCCTATGCCTGTCTTTCCTTTAATCTCTTAATCCCATCATCTTTGTAAGCTGAGGATGAATATTGTCTTAGGACCCTGTGATGATTGCATTAACTGCACAAATTGTTCATAAAGTATGTGTGTTTGAACAATATGAAATCTGGGCACCTTGCAAAAAGAACAGGATAGCAGTGATGTTTAGGGAACAAGGGAGATAACCATTATGCCTGACTGCCTGGGAGCCAGGCAGGACAGAGCCATATTTATCTTATTGAGTCGAGTCACTAAAGCCCCCACTTTCTGGATTGAGGACTGAAAAGGAGAGCTCCAGGAACTGGAAAGTCCTGGGCTGATGATGGAGACTGGGAGAAGCTTAGGAAAGCATCCCTTTCAAGTTGTTTGTGAATTGCTGGGCTCACCCTTGAGCTGCGCATGTCTGGATCTATACCTGAACAGCATACATAGATTCTGAGAGCTAAACCAAGGGACAGACATCAGCCATGTCCCAGCCTGGCCTCTGGGTGTTACACATGTGAGGCAGGTCTGAGGAGCATGGCAGAGGTTCTGGAAACCAAACTGACAGTGGAATGACAACTCCAATAAAGACAGTCAGGACTGAAACCAATCAGGCTGTTCGTCTACTAACACAAAAACGCCAACATTCTTCATATAATTGAATCAAGACCCAAGTCTTATAATATTCATAATATCCATAATAAAATTCAAAATTACATAACATACAAAGAACCAGGAAAGTATCAGCCAATCCTTGGTATTGAGACAATCAATAGATACCAACATAGAAATGACACAGATGTTGGATTCTCTGACAAAGGCTTTCAAGCAGCTACTATAAAAAAATCATAAACAGAGCAAGATGGCCGAATAGGAACAGCTCCAGTCTCCAACTCCCAGCGCGAGCGACACAGAAGACCAGTGATTTCTGCATTTTCAACTGAGGTACTGGGGTCATCTCACTAGGGAGTGCCAGACAATCGGTGCTGGTCAGCTGCTGCAGCCTGACCAGCGAGAGCTGAAGCACGGCGAGGCATCGCCTCACCTGGAAGCCAAGGGGGAAGGGAATCCGTTTTCCTAGCCAGGGGAACTGAGACACACAACACCTGGAAAATCGGGTAACTCCCACCCCACTACTGCGCTTTAAGCAGACAGGCACACCAGGAGAATATATCCCACACCTGGCCGGGAGGGTCCCACGCCCACGGAGCCTCCCTCACTGCTAACACAGCAGTCTGCGGCGATCTATCCGCAAGGCAGCAGCCAGGCTGGGGGAGGGGCGCCCGCCATTGCTGAGGCTTAAGTAGGTAAACAAAGCCTCTGGGAAGCTCGAACTGGGTGGAGCTCACAGCAGCTCAAGGAAGCCTGCCTGTCTCTGTAGTCTCCACCTCTGGGGACAGCGCACAGCTGAAGACCAACAGGGGAAGCAGCGGGGGCCGGTGCAGACGCGAACAACTCTGTCTGACAGCTTTGGGGAGAGCCATGGATCTTCCAACGCGGAGGTTGAGATCTGAGAACGGACAGACTGGCTGCTCAGGTGGGTCCCTGACCCCTGAGTAGCCTAGCTGGGAGACATCCCCCACTAGGGGCAGTCTGACACCCCACACCTCACAGGGTGGAGTACACCCCTGAGAGGAAACTTCCAAAGGAAGAATCAGACAGGTCCACTCGCTGTTCAGCAATATTCTATCTTCGGCAACCTCTGCTGCTGATACCCAGGCAAACAGGGTCTGGAGTGGACCTCAAGCAATCTCCAACAGACCAACAGACAGTCCTTCTGACTGTCAGAAGGAAAACTATCAAACAGGAAGGACACCTATACCAAAACCCCATCAGTACGTCACCATCATCAAAGACCAGAGACAGATAAAACCACAAAGATGGGGAAGAAGCAGGGCAGAAAAGCTGGAAATTCAAAAAATAAGAGCAGCATCTCCCCCTGCAAAGGAGTGCAGCCCATCGCCAGCAACGGATCAAAGCTGGTCAGAGAATGACTTTGACGAGATGAGAGAAGAAGGCTTCAGTCCATCAAACTTCTCAGAGCTAAAGGAGGAATTACGTACCCAGCGCAAAGAAACTAAAAATCTTGAAAAAAGAGTGGAAGAATTGACAGCTAGACTAATTAATGCAGAGAAGATCATAAACGAAATGACAGAGATGAAAACCATGACACGAGAAATACGTGACAAATGCACAAGCTTCAGTAACCGACTCGATCAACTGGAAGAAAGAGTATCAGCGATTGAGGATCAAATGAAAGAAATGAAGCGAGAAGAGAAACCAAAAGAAAAAAGAAGAAAAAGAAATGAACAAAGCCTGCAAGAAGTATGGGATTATGTAAAAAGACCAAATCTACGTCTGATTGGGGTGCCTGAAAGTGAGGGGGAAAATGGAACCAATTTGGAAAACACTCTTCAGGATATCATCCAGGAGAACTTCCCCAACCTAGTAGGGCAGGCCAACATTCAAATTCAGGAAATACAGAGAACGCCACAAAGATACTCCTCCAGAAGAGCAACTCCAAGACACATAATTGCCAGATTCACCAAAGTTGAAATGAAGGAAAAAATCTTAAGGGCAGCCAGAGAGAAAGGTCGGGTTACACACAAAGGGAAGCCCATCAGACTAACAGCAGATATCTCCGCAGAAACTCTACAAGCCAGAAGAGAGTGGGGGCCAATATTCAACGTTCTTAAAGAAAAGAATTTTCAACCCAGAATTTCATATCCAGCCAAACTAAGTTTCATCAGTGAAGGAGAAATAAAATCCTTTACAGATAAGCAAATGCTTAGAGATTTTGTCACCACCAGGCCTGCCTTACAAGAGACCCTGAAGGAAGCCCTAAACATGGAAAGGAACAACCGGTACCAGCCATTGCAAAAACATGCCAAAATGTAAAGACCATCGAGGCTAGGAAGAAACTGCATCAACTAACGAGCAAAATCACCAGTTAATATCATAATGACAGGATCAAGTTCACACATAACAATATTAACCTTAAATGTAAATGGACTAAATGCTCCAATTAAAAGACACAGACTGGCAAACTGGATGAAGAGTCAAGACCCATCAGTCTGCTGTATTCAGGAGACCCATCTCACATGCAGAGACATACATAGGCTCAAAATAAAGGGATGGAGGAAGATCTACCAAGCAAATGGAGAACAAAAAAAAAAGCAGGGGTTGCAATCCTAGTCTCTGATAAAACAGACTTTAAACCATCAAAGATCAAAAGAGACAAAGAAGGCCATTACATAATGGTAAAGGGATCAATTCAACCGGAAGAGCTAACCCTCCTAAATATATATGCACCCAATACAGGAGCACCCAGATTCATAAAGCAAGTCCTTAGAGACTTACAAAGAGACTTAGACTCCCATACAATAATAATGGGAGACTTCAATACTCCACTGTCAACATTAGACAGATCAACGAGACAGAAAGTTAACAAGGATATCCAGGAATTGAACTCATCTCTGCACCAAGCGGACCTAATACACATCTATAGAACTCTCCACCCCAAATCAACAGAATATACATTCTTCTCAGCACCACATCGCACTTATTCCAAAATTGACCACATAATTGGAAGTAAAGCACTCCTCAGCAAATGTGAAAGAACAGAAATTACAACAAACTGTCTCTCAGACCACAGTGCAATCAAACTAGAACTCAGGACGAAGAAACTCAATCAAAACCGCTCAACTACATGGAAACTGAACAACCTGCTCCTGAATGACTACTGGGTACACAACGAAATGAAAGCAGAAATAAAGATGTTCTTTGAAACCAATGAGAACAAAGATACAACATACCAGAATCTCTGGGACACATTTAAAGCAGTGTGTGGAGGGAAATTTATAGCACTAAATGCCCACAAGAGAAAGCAGGAAAGATCTAAAATTGACACTCTAACATCACAATTAAAAGAACTAGAGAGGCAAGAGCAAACACATTCAAAAGCTAGCAGAAGGCAAGAAATAACTAAGATCAGAGCAGAACTGAAGGAGATAGAGACACAAAAAACCCTCCAAAAAATCAATGAATCCAGGAGTTGGTTTTTTGAAAAGATCAACAAAATTGACAGACCGCTAGCAAGACTAATAAAGAAGAAAAGAGAGAGGAATCAAATAGACAGAATAAAAAATGATAAAGGGGATATCACCACCGACCCCACAGAAATACAAACAACCATCAGAGAATACTATAAACGCCTCTACGCAAATCAACTAGAAAATCTAGAAGAAATGGATAATTTCCTGGACACTTACACTCTCCCAAGACTAAACCGGGAAGAAGTTGAATCCCTGAATAGACCAATAGCAGGCTCTGAAATTGAGGCAACAATTAATAGCCTACCCACCAAAAAAAGTCCAGGACCAGATGGATTCACAGCTGAATTCTACCAGAGGTACAAGGAGGAGCTGGTACCATTCCTTCTGAAACTATTCCAATCAATTGAAAAAGAGGGAATCCTCCCTAACTCATTTTCTGAGGCCAACATCATCCTGATACCAAAGCCTGGCAGAGACACAACAAAAAAAGAGAATTTTAGACTAATATCCCTGATGAACATTGATGCAAAAATTCTCAATAAAATACTGGCAAACCGGATTCAGCAGCACATCAAAAAGCTTATCCACCATGATCAAGTGGGCTTCATCCCTGGGATGCAAGGCTGGTTCAACATTCGCAAATCAATAAATGTAATCCAGCATATAAACAGAACCAAAGACAAGAACCACATGATTATCTCAATAGATGCAGAAAAGGCTTTTGACAAAATTCAACAGCCCTTCATGCTAAAAACGCTCAATAAATTCGGTATTGATGGAACGTACCTCAAAATAATAAGAGCTATTTATGACAAACCCACAGCTAATTTCATTCTGAATGGGCAAAAACTGGAAAAATTCCCTTTGAAAACTGGCACAAGACAGGGATGCCCTCTCTCACCACTCCTATTCAACATAGTGTTGGAAGTTCTGGCTAGGGCAATCAGGCAAGAGAAAGAAATCAAGGGTATCCAGTTAGGAAAAGAAGAAGTCAAATTGTCCCTGTTTGCAGATGACATGATTGTATATTTAGAAAACCCCATTGTCTCAGCCCAAAATCTCCTTAAGCTGATAAGCAACTTCAGCAAAGTCTCAGGATACAAAATTAATGTGCAAAAATCACAAGCATTCTTATACAGCAGTAACAGACAAGCAGAGAGCCAAATCAGGAATGAACTTCCATTCACAATTGCTTCAAAGAGAATAAAATACCTAGGAATCCAGCTTACAAGGGATGTAAAGGACCTCTTCAAGGAGAACTACAAACCACTGCTCAGTGAAATCAAAGAGGACACAAACAAATGGAAGAACATACCATGCTCATGGATAGGAAGAATCAATATCGTGAAAATGGCCATACTGCCCAAGGTTATTTATAGATTCAATGCCATCCCCATCAAGCTACCAATGAGTTTCTTCACAGAATTGGAAAAAACTGCTTGAAAGTTCATATGGAACCAAAAAAGAGCCCGCATTGCCAAGACAATCCTAAGTCAAAAGGACAAAGCTGGAGGCGTCACGCTACCTGACTTCAAACTATACTACAAGGCTACAGTAACCAAAACAGCATGGTACTGGTACCAAAACAGAGATATAGACCAATGGAACAGAACAGAGTCCTCAGAAATAATACCACACATCTACAACCATCTGATCTTTGACAAACCTGAGAGAAACAAGAAATGGGGAAAGGATTCCCTATTTAATAAATGGTGCTGGGAAAATTGGCTAGCCATAAGTAGAAAGCTGAAACTGGATCCTTTCCTTACCCCTTATACGAAGATTAATTCAAGATGGATTAGAGACTTAAATGTTAGACCTAATATCATAAAAACCCTAGAAGAAAATCTAGGTAGTACCATTCAGGACATAGGCATGGGCAAGGACTTCATGTCTAAAACACCAAAAGCAACGGTAGCAAAAGCCAAAATTGACAAATGGGATCTAATTAAACTAAAGAGCTTTTGTACAGCAAAAGAAACTACCATCAGAGTGAACAGGCAACCTACAGAATGGGAGAAAATTTTTGCAATCTACTCATCTGACAAAGGGCTAATATCCAGAATCTACAAAGAACTCAAACAAATATACAAGAAAAAAACAAACAACCCCATCAAAAAGTGGGCAAAGGATATGAACAGACATTTCTCAAAAGAAGACATTCATACAGCCAACAGACATGTGAAAAAATGCTCATCATCACTCGCCATCAGAGAAATGCAAATCAAAACCACAATGAGATACCATCTCACACCAGTTAGAATGGCAATCATTAAGAAGTCAGGAAACAACAGTTGTTGGAGAGGATGTGGAGAAATAGGAACACTTTTACACTGTTGGTAGGATTGTAAACTAGTTCAACCATTATGGAAAACAGTATGGCAATTCCTCAAGGATCTAGAACTAGAAGTACCATATGACCCAGCCATCCCACTACTGGGTATATACCCAAAGGATTATAAATTAGTCTACTACAAAGACACATGTACACGTATGTCTATTGCGGCACTATTCACAATAGCAAAGACTTGGAATCAACCCAAATGTCCACCTGTGACAGACTGGATTAAGAAAATGTGGCACATATACACCATGGAATACTATGCAGCCATAAAAAAGGATGAGTTTGCGTCCTTTGTAGGGACATGGATGCAGCTGGAAACCATCATTCTTAGCAAACTATCACAAGAAGAGAAAACCAAACACCGCATGTTCTCACTCATAGGTGGGAACTGAACAATGAGATCACTTGGACTCGGGAAGGGGAACATCACACACTGGGGCCTATCATGGGGAGGGGGGAGGAGGGAGGGATTGCACTGGGGAGTTATACATGATATAAATGATGAATTGATGGGTGCTGACGAGTTGATGGGTGCAGCACACCAACATGGCATAAGTATACATATGTAACAAACCTGCACGTTATGCACATGTACCCTAGAACTTAAAGTATAATAATAATAAAAAAAGAAAAAAGAAAAAAAAATCATAAACATTCTTGAAACAAAGCTCAAATAGAAGACATCAAAGAAAGAAGGTATAAAGAAGCTCAGGGAACTTGAGAACTGTCAAACACAACAACCAAAATAAAAAATTCACCCGATGGGCTCAACAGCAGAATGAATATGACAGAATAAAATTCAGTTAACTTAATGATAGAGGAATAGATATTATCCAATCCGAACAATAGAAAGAAGAAGATTGAAAAGAGGAAAAGGTCCCGGAGGTTATGAGACGATGCCAAGAGGTCTAATATTCATGATATCAGAATTCCAGAAGGAGTAAAGGGAGGAGCAGAAAAAATATTCAAAGAAATAACATCTTAAAACAAATTTGATGAAAGACATAAACAGATAGATTCAAATAATTCTGTGAACCTCAAACAGGATATAACAAAAAATTCCACACTCAAATACATCCTATTCAAAGTGCTAAAAGTTAAAGATGGAACAACAATGTAAATAATTATAGATTTATCGTGAGGATTCATGGAGACCAGACTAGAAAGGAAGAAGTAAAACTCTCACTATTTCACAGATGATAAATTCTGAAGAATTTACAATAATACATCAAGATTGCAGGCTATAAGGTCAACACACAAAAATTAATTATATTTCTACATAAATAAAAAAATTGGAAACAAAAAATGTTACTAATGATCATTCTGAAAAAGAGAAGTATTTGGACATAAATCTAAGAAAGCATGTACAGGATATGTATGCAGAAGTTATAGCATACCAGGGAAAGAAATCAAAGATGTAAATAAATGGAGAGACATGTCATGTTCATAGACTGGAAGTCTCAACATAGTAAAAGTAAAGTGATGTACAGATGTAATGCAATTGTTATCAAAATCCTAGCAGGATATTGTGTAGACATGGGCTTATTCTATAATTTATATGGAAACAAAAAGAAACTAGAATAGCCAAAAACTTATTTTTAAAAAGGAATAAAGCTGGTGTACTCATACTACCTGATTCTAAGACTGACTTTACAAGGCTATAATAATCAAGATAGTATGGTATTGATGAAGCCATAGCCATATTGATTAATGGAACAGAATTGAAAGTCCAGAAGTAGACATACACAAATAAGACCTATTGATTTTTGACAAAGTGCAAAGACAATTCAGTAGGAGAATAATGGTCAGTTCAATAAATTTTGTTGGAATACTTCAACATTCATTTGCAAAAAATGCAAATGAACCTTAATCTAAACCTTAGGCCATATAGAAAATTAACCCAAAATGGATCATAGATTTAAAAATGAAATGTAAAACTGAAAACAAACTTTTAAAACATAGGAGAAAATCTTCAAGATCTGGGGTTAGGCAAATAATTTTTATACATAATAACTAATGCTGATCCGTCAATAAGAATTTGTTAATTATACTTTGTCAAAACTAAAAATATTTGCTGTGTTTGCAAAACTCACCTGTAAGAAAACAAAAAACCCAATTTTAAGAATGGACAAAATGCTCAATATACACTACACCAGAGAGGATACATGGAAGGCAAAGATGTGCATGAAAATGATGTTCAATGTCATTGCCACTAGGGAAACACAAATTAAAACCACAATAAGCTACCACTCCATACCTATTAAAATGTCTAAAACAATATTAATTACCAACAAGGATAATGTGCTTCTAGAACTCTCATATATTGCTGGTGGGAAGATGATTCAGGTACTCTGGAAAATATTTGGCAATTTCTTATAAAGTAAACATACACTTACCATACAATCCAGCTATCCACTTCTAAGCATTTTGCCCAGTAGAAAACATGCTTACAGAAAACCTGTACACAAATGTTTACAGCAGGTTTATTTATAATTGCTATGTACAGGAAACAACTCAAATGTCATTCAACAGGTGAATGATACATAGACACCTGTTATACAGAGGTGGTGCATCTATACAATGGATTATCACTGAGCCAAAAAAAAGGAATGAACTATTGATAAGTGCGACGTTGATGAGTGTGAAAAGCATTATGCTGAGTGAAAGAAACCAGTCTCAAAAGGTTACATACTATATTATTCCGTTTACATAACATTCTTGAAAAGACAATACTCTAGTGACAGAGAAAATATCGGTAGATGTCAGGGGTTGGGAGGTGGTTAGGGTGTGACTATGAGACGATAACATGAGGGAGTTTACTGGGGGGTGGGTAATGTTACTTCTCTGTTTTCTGATTGTTGTAGAGGTTCCAGGATTCAATACATGTGTTCAAGTTCATAGATCTGTACACAAAAAGTCAATCCTACTATATGACATTTTAAAGCTAAATTTAGAAGAAGAAAAAAGAAAATGACAACCTTAATTTATGTAAAGAGAAATTTACCTTCTGATTGGAAAGACAGAAAATTGAAAAGGAGCAGTGACCTGACTGAAGATCAGCCTCTGTGATCGTAGGTACAATTCATTTTCTTGTCGTGTTGCTTTGGGTCATTTGGAGAAGAACAACCACCAGCAGACATCTGTCAGTTTGGAATTCCACAACTGCTCTGACTCCCCAGTGACTGCTGGAAACTATCATCCCAGCAGCTTACCAAGGAAGAAGATGTCCTACTTTGTGTGCATGGGCATTCCAATGGCTTAGGATATCTAGTCCTACAGAAGAGAGGGCCATTTTAGGTTATGGAGGGTGGAGATGCTTCCAATGGACACAGCAGATGAGAGTGAGGAGTTGCCTAGCAACACCAGCTGCCCACTTCCCAAGTGTTCTCACAAAATGGAATTATCTTAATGAATCCATCATGGTCTGGAGAATGACCCTTATCCTTTTGGGGTCAGAGATTATCTCATCATTGACTCCGAGTTGATTGGATGGATGCAGAGAATGTACAGAAGAGCCTTTAGAGCTTCATACAGTTGTGAGCTGACAGCCTTTCTTAGAATCACCCAATTGGATGCACAGTCAACAAGCAGATTTCTGGTAGTTCATTCATTTGTTCATTCATTCTCTATAGAGCCTTCAAGCACCTTCAATGTGACAGATGTTACACTAGGTGCTAGACACACAAAGATAAATTATGCTTGTGCACTGCTTGGAGCAGCTCATTACCTCCTCAGAGGTTTGGGTTGCAGGGTGGAGAACAGGATAGCCGGCTGACGTATTCCAGGCCCTGCGGCTATGATTTTCTGCATTGTGATTTAACAAAATAACGCTAGATGCAATCAATCATTCTCTTGTGAATTCCTTAGCAAAAATTATTACTCCTGACAGAGTACACTGAGAAAAAATAATAAAAACCTAGAACTGGACCCCAAACTGAAGACTTTAGTGAGGAATCGCCTCCTTGTGACATTCCACCCTATATCATAACACTGATGATTCACTTTGAAACCTAAAAGTTAGTTACTTTTATGTTCAACTCACACTCAGCAATTCTACTGCAACTTGTGTCTCTCTCTGTGTTGGCTACCTCTTATGATCTGCAATGCAACATACTACTATCATCAGGCTGCAGGCTGAGCCTAGGAACTGAGTCTCAGCTGAACTTTCCTTCCATCACCCCTCCCATCCCCAGTTGGTAGTGAGTATTTTGCAAATGATACTGCAAATAATTGTAGTTTGTATTTATGTGAAAAGGGGGTTGGTAAGGAAAAGAGAGAGAGAAAGGGGATTAGGGGAAGGGGAGAGAGAGAAAAAGAGAGAGGGAGAGGTTTAAGCTACTTGGAATTTGGAGTTTAAGTCGCCCTTAAGTAAAGCATATTTTTAATAGGCTACTATAAGAAACGCACTTTTCAATGGAAAAAAAATGGGTTTGAATTTTGGCTGCCACTCATTACCAATGATATCTTTATAGAGTAATTATCATCTCTGGGCCTTGATTTTTCTAAACTATAAAATTAAATGTTTGGAGCTAGAGAATTTTTAAATATTCTGGTATCACTGATTCTTGTATTTCTTGAGACAAAATCCTCTCTTTCACATTCTGTTAAATTTTGTAATTTGTTTCACCATTCTCTCTTGACACATAAAAGGACTCTGTGAAAACTATTAGTATTGGAGAAGATTTCCTATAACCATCATATCATCTATGTTTCCTATTAGGGCTTCTGACATTCCACATGTTTTCAAAGGTAATTGGAAATACTGGAGACAATTTAAGGGTCATTATTGTGTTAGCCAAGAAAATAGCTAATGATGACTTTAGCTACTGGGCTATTCAGCCAATCATAGAGCCCATTAGCTCAATTAAGTAAATCAAATAGGAAAAAACATTTAGACTTAAAAAGTCACCCACCACTACCTATTACTTGCCTGTGAGGCTTCTATTTCATGGTGAATTCAAATTGCTTGTTCATTCTAGGTAGAAGAACATGAGCAATCATCTGATTTAGCAGATGCAGTGACTCAAGATCACTTAGCATTTATAACGATAAACCAAAAATTATGTTAAATAGCAATTTTAAGGAAGCAAGTAAGACTAGAAGCCTTCTACATAAATCAGGCTTGAGCTTTGCGGGAGTGGCTTCTTTCCCCGTACTGAGGTGTGAGAAGCAGCACATGGATTTTTATTCCTTTAAAGGATTTTCTTCAATCAACAGTCTGTAGTTCAGGTTCATGGGAAGGCAAGGCAGTAGCATTGGGATGAACATTTGTGATCCCAAACGTTCTAATTCCAGGTGTCTACAGCATTCAAATATTGAGTAGGCACTTACACTTCCAAAGACCAATTCTTCAAGATAATGCTGTGGTTAACTTGTAGTTTTATATTATTCAAGGGGGCAGTTCACAGGATATTTGAAGTGACTAGGAGAGAAAAAAGAATACCACTGTTCATATTATTAATATTTATTGTAGAGTTATTATATTCAGGCCATGGTATTGCTGAAGAGAGTTGGTCCATTGAATAAATGTGCAATGTTGATGAAGCAGTGAATATATATCATTCAATTAAAAATTCAGCAATTGATATAATCAGGGGTGTGCTGGTAAATGTCTCACAACTGGCTTTCCAGGACCAGTTTGCAGCGTTTGCTGATTTTCATGGTGTAGACCCTTCCCTCATGGCTGACATCAAGCTACCAGTGGGATGGCATCTGGCTTGCACAACTGCTGGAAATTTAGCAATCAGCTCTAGCAAGCTGCCACAAGTTGCTTCAGCCCCACTACTAGACGTGACTTAAAGAGTAAGGGGGAAAATGGCTTTGCTTGCAACTGGATTACAAGAAAATCATTCTTAGACCACACACCTAAATGTTTATTACCAACTATCATCTCAAAGTGGGAGAGGGGATAGGGGTTGGAACTCCTTTTCAGAAAGCCCCTATGAGGAAGCTCTTTAGAAAAAGGCTGGGCTTGAGGAAGTCTTAATTCTAAATATCAGGGGATCAGGGGAAGGAGCAGGTCATTCCATTTCCTTGGGACTCACGTGTATAATAAGCAGATTTCATATCTGAGAGGCGTAAGTTCCCTTCCATTTTCACTGCTCGGTGTGCAATTTTAGTCCAAAAATTGACTCCGGTGTAGATCATTAAATTGTCAACAGCCGGTGGGTCCTGAAGCATAAGCAAGGACTACCCAGACAGGAGGTTGGGCATTTCTAATGCATCCCCAGGGACCTGCTATGATCTTGACCTCTCTCTAAGAGAGGCTTTTGGACTGATTCCGCATAAGAGTGCGGGCAGATCTACTTTCTCCAAGGCTGTCTCTTCCCTTCTGCCAGTGATCTCCACCTTGCTCAGGCCACTCAATGCTGCCTTTGCTGTTACAGTCCAAGAAATGTGGCTCCTTTTTTCTAACCTCACTTCTCCTTTCACCTGCATGTCATAAGGTGGTCATGGATATATTCTTTTATATTCCTGCTGAAATACTCATTGCTGGAAGTAACACAAGCATATCAAATTTGTATGAACAACAATATGATTTAGTTCTCTAATATAATAATGCAATATAATAAAATGAGTCACTTATTGTTGTCTAGTCAACTGTACCTTAATATATATTATTTTATTGGTAGTTATCTATGTATACATTAGTTCTGTGCACAGTCTAGTGGATAGTGATCTGTTAAATGGATAAATGAATGAATGACTAAAGTTTTATCCTTCTGAATGGATGAGTGGCCTTTCTGTCTAGTTTGTTTTCAAACCTCTAGGGCTATGATACATGTTTCCTATTTCCAGATTTTTCTTTATGTTCTCTGTTTACTAGAAAACGGCAAATAGCTTCTCGCCCGGTAGGAGGGATTTTTGGCAGGAAAATTGCACTCTTTACCTGTCATCCACCTTCCAGAAATGCAGAAACTGAAAGAATGAGAAAGTGGAAAACACGCCATGCAATTGCTAACAGTTGGCAGAGCAGCAAGTGCACTCGAGTGGGTGGCATTTGTCCCTATTTCTATGCCCTGATCTGAAGCTTGTACAACAGATGTACCAGGGGCTGGAGGATGGCAGTGCTCATTTGTGGAGGTGATAATGCTAGAAAACCGCTCAGGCCATGACTAGCATAGTGCTGCAGGCTGAGGAACCTGTTGGTCCTGCTGGGCGGTTTTAGTTCAGCAGCATTTTAACCATTTGCAATGCTAGAAGCAATGGCAAACATTGCTAATGTAACATTTCTTTATATGGCTAGAGTGCTGGAACTAGATGTGATGGAACTTTTCAAAAATACTAAGGCTTTATGTTCAGTTCTGAATAAAATTTAACCTCCAAATTTTTTTTTTTTTTTTTTTTTTTTTTTGAGATGGAGTCTCGCTCTATCCCCCGGGTTGGAGTGCAGTGGCATGATATCGGCTCACTGCAGCCTCTGCCTCCCGGGTTCATTCTCCTGCCTCAGCCTCCCAAGTAGCTGGAGTTATAGGCACCCGCCACCATGCCCAGCTAATTTTTGTATTTTTAGTAGGGACGGGGTTTCACCATGTCGGCCAGGCTGGTCTCAAATCCTCACCTCAGGTGATCCGCCCGCCTCGACTTCCCAAAGTGCTGGGATTACAGGCATGAGCCACCATGCCCAGCCAATTTTTATTTTTTATTTTTCAAAATTTTATTTTATTTTAGGTCCTGGGATCCATGTGCAGAATGTGTAGGATTGTTGCATAGGTAAACATGTGCCATGGTGGTTTGCTGCACCTATCAACCTGTCACCAACGTATCAAGCTTTGCATGCATTAGCTATTTGTCCTGATGCTCTCCCTCCCCCAACGGCAGGCCCAGGTGTGTATTGTTCCCTCCCTGTGTCCATGAGTTCTCATTGTTCAGCTTCCACTTATGAGTGAGAACATGTGTTAAGCTCCAACTTTAAAAAAAATTATCATCCCAGAACACTTTTGTGTTGCTGCTGTTAATTATAAAAATGACAGAAGAGTGTTACAACTCTAGTGTTGTTTATTATTTTTCTATAGTCAACCCAATGTCTTTGGGTGTGTGTATAGTATTTAATACTTATCTTATTCCTGTTTTTATTTGGCTCTTGGTTCTCCTTTGTCTCATATAAGCCATACCTTATATTCTAGCTTTCATATTTCTCTAAGTAAAAAAGAAAAAAAAAATCTCAGGAAGTGATAGGAATAATAATCTATTTAACATACGAAAAACATTCTTCCAAGGATCTTAGGGTATATCTCCATAATAAAAATGGTAAAATATATCCCTGGCAAAGGGACAACTTACTTAGAATCATCAAATCAGAGTTAGTCTTTAACCTTATATTTAAATCACTGTGAATATTTAGTTTAAATGAGTGTTAGCGCCAGGAACAGACACAGGCTTTCTGGTCTTCGTTTAACCAAGAAGAAGTTGAAATTACATAGGTTTTTTACCTCCCCAAAATAAAAAAAAAAAATAAAGGGAATCTATAGAAGCTGCAGCATTGTGATTTTTAAAGAAGTTGGTGGAGAGATGATGTCTGTTTCTAATTACACAAACTAGTTAAGAAAAAGGATTTAAGTCAGCTGATATTTTTCCTTTCATTATTTATGATTTAAGCCAGCTCATCTTTTTCCTTCCATTATTTACAGGACATCTAATAACTGCTCTGATTGGATTTAAACATTTGCAGTGGGGTGCTTCTGGCTTTGTGTATGTAGAACTGGTGTCTAAAAGAGTCAACTGCTTCACCACGGGACTTTTATACTTCTCATGAAACACAGTCCTTCAAAAGGCAAATTCTCTATTTCCCCCACTTTGATTTTCTGCTTATGCTCCTAAAATAATGTAAATACGGTCATTAGTCATCTATAACACTGTCAATTAAGAGAGTAAAGCCAGTAATGAACTCTACATCCCTGACCTCATATGGTATGTTGCATTTTAAGAGAGCTGTTTTTATCAATGACAATCCTATTATTTGTACTCATAACCTGGACTCTATATCCAATGAAAGGATTTTGATACACAATCTTTATGTGAAGAACTACACAAAAACACAATCACCACCATACCTGATGTCTGCTATTTTTGAAATGGTCTCAAAGGCTTTAGCACTGTAGCTGGTGGAAACCAGGTCACCAAAGACACTGCCCTTGTACCTGGAAGGCCCGTCCCTGCCCCCATTCACACAGTGAATTCATTTAGAAGAGAGGAATGCTGTAGACAGAGTCATTAGAAAACCCTTCATGATTGTGATGTGGAAAAGGGCTGGCAAGGATCACAAACAGCTTTCCTGGGTTTGGCCTTATAGCATGGACTTCTTCACCCTCATCTATATAGTAAAATTTATTAACTTCAAGGAGAGGAGATCAGAGTTGCCTCTACCTTGCATTTCTCTGTAGCCGCGAATTAATTCCCAAATGCCAGTATAAGCCTGTTTTCCTTTTCATACATCGTATTTGAGGAAACAGCTGGAAATAGTACTCTGTGTGCCACACATCCCGATTCAGCAATCTCTCATTCCCAGAGTAGAGTAAATGAGTAAAGAAATTATTCAACTGCCCTTTGCCTAACTTGGTGTGTGAACAATAAATTGTCTCAAGACTGATTCAGGTTCCTATATTCATGGAAACAAAAAAAGAAAATTGGGAAGAAAATAATAAAGTCTATGTTTTTTTTAAACTACACTTTTGTATGTCATCAGTGAGTAATCATAGAATGTTAAAGCAGCAGAGAAAATGTTAGAGGTCTTGAAATAAGTGCAACAGTGAGGATGAGTCAGTCTGGTACAAAGTAAAAACACTGAACTTGAAATCAGGAGATCAGGGAGGTGAAGTGTTTTCTGAAGAAGGAAAGTTCCATGGTCTCTCAGATGACTTCTATAGGTCATTTTCCTGAATGTAAAGATGATCCTTCATAACAAGTATCCAATAGGGGTCAAGTTTTGAAAGCACAGAGCGGGGATCTCCAAGTTCTTGGGTTATAAACCCCATTGAAAACAATGTTTAGATGTCTCTCACATACACAGAGGTGCTGCTTAGCACCTTTTAGGAAATTAAACTAGATTCTAATGAAGTGTGTGTGTGTGTGTGTGTGTGTGTGTGTGTGTGTGTGTGTGTGCGCGCCATGTATTGGGATTGGGAAAGAATGTTAATGGAAATTTTTATTTTTTACTCTGATTATGGAATGTATTTTTTTTTACAGTAAGCATATGTTCAACTATAATTAGTGTAATAAAAACACTGTTAAAAAGAAGAAAGTAAACCCTTACATGAGAAAATACGATGACATTTATAGACCTTTACATGTCATCATAAGTTACTGTGAGTTACTGCTCAGCATGAAAAAAATACATAAACAATATAAAAAGAACATGATCACATGTGGTTCTTCAACTCTAACAATTAATATTGTCTCAAGAATGTTATCACATTCCTTAACTAATTAGATCCATCCTGAGATGTTTTCAAATAAATAAAAACAAAATTTCTACCACAGGAAGAAAACAATTTTAAAAAAATGCAGAGCACGTCTAAACAAAGATGTACCCGGTTGAACAGAGAAGTTCTGACCTTGTCATTCCTCTTGAATAAGCCTACCAAAAGTATTATTTATTTATGTGGATCACTTTGCTGATTATATACTAAAATTCCTCAGTAAGAACCAAAATATGTCCTTTCACTTAGTTAAGGCAGAGACCAGAAGATATTCAATGTTGCTATAAAAACTTTGGTGCTGGAAAGATGGTGGAATTCTGGGGAAGATGTAGTCCTGTCACATTGGCTAAGATAAAACTGACAGTTTAAAAAACCATGGAGTACTCATAAAGATGTTGAGGTTTTGGCTTGAATACCTGTAAAGATATTGAAGTACCAAGCACTTAGTAGGGTGTTTGTAGATATTTAATGAAGGAGAAATAGAAAAGAAAGAAGGAGGAAGGAAGGAAGGAAGGAAGGAAGGAAGGAAGGAAGGAAGGAAGGAAGGAAGGAAGGAAGGAAGGAGAGAGGGGAGGGAGGGACAGAGGGGAAATGAAGGAAAAAGAAGATGAAGAAAAGCTGATGAATATAGCATTCACATGAATTACTTTATAGAAAATGACAATTCAGAAGCAGCCTTATGACCGCCCCAAAGTAAGCAAGTTTATTTAGGCAGTATTTTCTATTCTACACCCTAAAAATATGTTTTGTGTCTGGTATATACCCAAGAAGAACCTAAGAATATATCAAGAAATGTAAATAGTGCAATATATAGAGATGAAAAACCAAGAGCTTGTATGATGTATTCTAGGTGCTTTAAAGGAATGTTGAAATTAAAGTTTTTTGGTTTTTTTTTTTTGCCCCTAGCGTTTGCTCCATTTTTTTGAAGTCTTAAAGTCATATATGTTTACCCCAGATGGCACATTCTCATGATTTTGCAGGCAGTGAGGAGTAAAGTGAGAAAAGAAAAGAAGATTTTTTTGAGGGAAAAAGCCATGTTTGGAGGAGTGTCAGTGACAAAGTGATGGAAAACACAATACAAGTAGTCTTGCAATTATAGAAAGGTCAAAGAACTCTACACATCCTCATAAGTAATTATAATTGCATTGAATATAAATGATCTAAATGCTCAAATAAAGAGCTTGAGATTATCAGAATGAATTTTAAAAATTTAAAACCTATTAACTATAATAATGGAGGCAAGAGACAGCCAAATGCCACCCAGGTTACTGTGCACAGGAGGCTTCCCTAAACATGCCATGGTGAAAATTTTCATCCCTAAACACACGTGCCACAAAGGAAATAAATCAATGTGGATGGCTCAGACTAAGGGCCCGCCTGTGCACTGAGAGAATGGGGTGGAACTACCAGGAATTTGCACCTTATGCAGGGGGAGGAGCCTGGTCTCTTCAGCTTCTGGTGGCCCGGTATTCAATCCCACCTCATTCAATCAACGAGGTGGGAGCCTGTTGTCAGGACCCCCTGTTTCTTTGCTGAGAGCTTTTGTATTGACTAATAAATCTGCCCTCCTTGCCCTTCAGTGTATCCATGTGCCTAACTTTTCCTGGTTGTGAGACAAGAACCCAGAGTTTAGCTGAACTAAGGAGCAAAAAGTCCTGCATCAATATGTGACACATATCTTAGATAAAAAGATACAGATAAGGTTGAAATTAAAAGGATAGAAAAGATATATTATGAAAACTATAAGGAAAATAAAACAGGCATGGCTATATTAATGTGAGGCAAAATTGACTTCAGGAAGAAGGGCGTCACTAAAGATAAAGAAGAATGACTTATTTTAAAAACCAATTCATCAGGAATATATAACATTCCTTCATGCATTGACTAAATGATAGATCTAAAAATAGATCTTCAAAATATATAAAACAAAACCTGACTGAAGTAAAGAGAGAAATAGAGAAATCCACAACCATAATTGGAGATTTTAGTACCTTCCTGTAGTAATTATTCAATCTTATATTCAAAAAAGTATCAAAGACACAGATGCTATCAACCAGTCTGACTTAATTGACATTTATAGAACACTATAACAACTTCAGAATGCACATTCTTTTCTACTGCGGCTGATTCAAGATCGATTATATACTGATCCATGAAACAGGATGTAATCAATTCCAAAACATGGAAACCTTAAGTATACAATTTCTGACAACAGATGAAGCCAGATGTCACCAAGATACCTATGAAGACCCAAAATATTTGAGAAGTTAATAAGATATTTCTAAAACCCATTAACTAAACTTCAAAAAAGTTATAAGTAAAATTTTCAAATTTGAGTTGATTGACAATTAAAACACAAAATTTGTAAGATGCAGCTAAAGAACTGCTTAAAGTGAAGTTTATCATTGTCAATGCCTTACTAGAAAGAAAAAAAGCTTAACATTAATAGCCAACTTTCCATGTTAGTTACGAAAAAAAGAAAAGAAGAGTAAGTTAAAACTGAAAGTAAATAGAATTAAAATTTAAAAACAGAACTCAATGGAATCAAGTCAAACAATAGAAAATATTAACAATGCCAAAAGTCATGTTTTATGAAAAGGTCAACAAAATTGATACTCCTAGCAGAACTAATCAAGAATTGCCAATAATGGTATTTTAAGAAGAAGGAAGTCTTACTACAGATCTTACAATCATTACAAGGACAATAAAGTAATATGATGGCAAATTTATATAAATAAACTTGCTAATTTAGAAGAAATGGACAAATTGCTTAATAAACACCACTTACCAAAACTGATTCAAAAATATATAGAGTATCTGAATTGTCCTGTATCTGTAAGAGGAATTGAATTTCTATTAAAAATTTTTCCCCTCAAAGATGAGTCTATACTCAGATGGTGTCATTGGTGAGTTTCAAACTTTGAAGTAAGGAATAATACAAAACTTGACCAAATGCAGCGGCTCACGCCTATAATCCCAGCAGTTTTGGAGGCCGAGGCGGGTGGATCACCCAAGGTCAGCAGTTCGAGACCAGCCTGGCCAACATGGTGAAACCCCATCTTTACTAAAAATACAAAAAATTAGCTGGGCATGGTGACGTGTGCCTGTAATCCCAGCTATTTGGGAGGCTGAGATGGGAGAATTGCATGAACCCAGGAGGCAGAGGTTGCAGTGAGCTGAGATCACGCCACTGCACTCCAGCCTAGGAGACACAGTGAGACTCTGTCACACACACACACACACACACACACACACACACACACAAGAATAATGTGAAACTTAACACAAACTCAGAAAGTAAAAGAGGAAGACACACCTTCCAACTAATTTTAAAAGATTGGAATAACTCTGGCACAAAAACCTGACAAAGAGGTTATAAGAAAATAAATTTATAAAACAATATTCCTCATGATCACAGATTTTAAAAACCTCCCTTCTAAAATATCAGTAAAGTGAATTCAACAGTGTATAAATAGAATGACCGTCATGACCAAATTCAACAGTTAATCCCAGGGATGCAGATTCTGTTCAGCATTAAAAATTAATATGTGGATCTTCTGCATTCAGTTAAGAGATGTAGAGAGTTGGAAAGAGCCTTATTCCCATCCTCCCCGCCTTACAATAAGAAAATAAAAGCTTAATCAAACGAAAATTAATGACCTTTCTGGAATTCATTAGAGATCTGACATGGTGGGGAAAAGAACCTAAAATCTGGGGAGAGGCCAGGACCTACAGGGTGCAACAAGACCCAGGCATTTGCTTACCTAGGGCAGATGCCATTGCATGCTATATAATTTGGAAAGGAGATTCAGCTTAGAAATTGTAATGAACTGCTCCAGGTCACATATTGATGTGGAGCCACAGGGTCCCAGAGATAGGAGTATTTGCTTCCTCTTACAGTCCTGTCTTTCGTGGATATGACGAGGCACTCACAGAGAAGATAGGCAAGACTCCTAAGAAAGTTTGCTGAATTGTACTGACTTGGGGAAGGGAATAGTAGCTACTCCTGAAACACTTCCCAGACCCATCTCCCATATCTCCCCTGTGGAACAAAAATCTTAAACTACAGGGCAAAGAATGATAACAATTGTCAGTTTAGGGCATTGGTGAAAAATCCATTGAAACTGCAGAAAAGGAAGAGAAAAAATAAAACTGTACTCTGAGAGTGGCAACCCAGGACTACAGCTGGTGCAGGCTTAAATCCACAGTGACTGCCTCATTTTAAGGCTTGATGAGAGAATACACCCCTTCTGGCTCTCCCTACCACCATGCTAACAAGCGTGGAGTAAAAGTAACCTATAGCTGAGATTGCTACAAGAGACAGATTCTCTAGAGGAAACAATGCAGAAGGACTCTAAGGTAAGAAGGGAGTAGACACTGAGGTGGAAGAAAAACCCTCTGGCAAATTAGCTCACATCCTAAACACAAGGTATTGTTAGAGGAATTTGAGGCTATGGTGCACTGAAAAGAATCACAATAGTCCTCCCTAATACATGGGGGATATGTTCCAAGACCACCACTAGATGCCTGAAACCTCAAATTGTGCCAAATCTAATTGCTGTCATTGGTAACATGTCTCTGTTTATGTCTTCCACCCACAAATTTAATGCCTTTCCCATCTTTATAAGCCTTTATCATGGACTATGGTTGTAACTTTTGCAGTTTGAGGTGCAACAGCAAAACTAGTACAAATTATCGCTTTTCTTCTTTACAATTTCATGGATAGAAGACTTATTCTTACCATAGATCTCAGCAACCTCAGCATATAATTTTCATTATTTATTAAGTTGAGAACTTTCACCTTTTCACTTAAAGGAAACACTTTATAATTTCTCTTTGGCATATTCTAATTGCCAGCATCATTATTCTGGTACTTGGAACTGTTATCAAGTAAAATAGGGATTACTTTACACAAGCGCTGTGATACCATGACAGTCACAGTCGATCTGATAACTGAATTGGCTATGGAGTGACTAATGGTGATTGGTGTTTACAGCATGGAGATACTGGACTAAGGAATGATTCACATCTTGGGCAGGATGGAGTAGGATGGCACAAAATTTCATCACACACTACTCAGAATGACATGCAATTTAAAACTTATGCATTATTTCTGAAACCTTCCATTTAATGTTTTTGGATCACAATTGATTATATTTAACTAAAACCATGGAAAGTGAAACTGGATAAGGGAAAACTACTTTATGGCAACAACAAATCTCAAACCCAGATCAACTCCTGACTATATTAACACAAAACCTTCCACTAAAGGCCTGGCAGCAAGAAAGACGTGTATCTTTGTCCTTTGCAACATGCCCAACTTTCAAGCAAAAAAATGTATAAGACATAGGAGAAGGCAAAGAAAACCCACAGTCTGAAGAGGCAAAGCAATCATATACAGCCATCACAACTAAGATATGACACAGACATGGACTTATCCAACAGAGAATTTAAAATAACTGTGATTAATATGGTAAAGATGCTAATGGAGAAGATAGAAAACATTCAAGTTCAGCTAAATAATTTCAACAGAAAGATGGAAACTATAAAAAAGAATAATATGAAAATACTAAAAAACAGAAACACAGTAACAGAGCTGAAGATTGTCTTTGAGGGACTCAACAGTAGACTTGACAGCTACAGAAGGAATCAGTGAACTGGATAGAGATCAATAGAAATTCTGCAAACTAAAGTACAAAAAAAAAAAAAAAAAAAAAAAAAAACCAGATTAGAGGAGAAAACCCCCACAACACAGTATCTAGGAGTATTAGACATATCAAATGCTCTAAAATATACATAATTGAAATCCCCAAAGAATAAGAGAAAGAGAATGAGACTGAAGAAACATTTGAAGAAATAACAGCAGAAGATTTTCCAAGCTAATAACAAACACCAAAGTATAGACCCAAGAAGCTCAGAGAACACCAAGAAGGATAAATATAAAAACAAACACACAATAAGATCATCCAAGCATATCATGTTCAGACTGCTGAAAATCAAAGACAAGAAAATCATGAAGGCAGGCATCCTCTGCCTCAGAGTTACATTACCTACAGAGGAACAAGGATAAGAATATATCACACTTCATCATCAGAAAACAAGTAAGCCAGAAAATAATGGCTTACTATTTTATCTTTAAGGTGCTGAAGGAAGCTATCAACTCAGAATTCTATATCCAGAGAAATTAATAAAATATAAAGACTTTCTCCAGCTAACAAAAACTAAGAGAATGAATGCATTGGTAGCAGATTACCTTATAAGAAATGTTAAAGGAGCTTCTTCAGGCTGAAGGAATATGAAGTTTCTGACTTCAATCTTCCAGCCTGGCCAACATGGTGAAACCCTGTCTTTACTAAAAATACAAAAATTAACCAGGTGTGGTGATGCATGCCTGTAATCCCAGCTACTCTGAAGCTGAGGCAGGAGAATTGCTGGAACCTGGGAGGCAGAGGTTGTAGTGAGCCAAGATCATGCCACTGCACTCGAGTCTGGGTGACAGAGCGAGACCCCATCTCAAAACAACAACAATGACAACAACAAAACAAAAAACAAAAATCTTGAATCTACACAAGGAAATGAAGAGAATTGAAAATGGAATAAATTGAGGCAAAATATAATTTTTTCTTGTTATTAGTTTCTCTAAAAGATAATTTTCAAAGCAAAAATAGCAAAATATGTTGTGTATTTATACCACATTGTTACAATAACTCAACACATGAAACAGTATAATTTAAGTTAGACATAAATTATTTAAAAATGTATATTATAACTCCTAAGACAACCACTAACAGTTGTTTTAAACAAGTTAAATAATAGTTCAATAGAGGAGATAAAATTAAATTATAATGCTTAATTAAACCTAGAGGAGGCAGAAAAAGAAGAAAAAATTACCAAAGAACAAACAGGACAAAAAGAAATCACATTTCCAGATAGTTTAACCCAACCGTTAAGAAAAGTCACTAAATATGGAAGGTCTAAACAGACCAGTTGTTCATAGTATTCTTGTATTATCTTTTTAATATCTGTCAGGTCAATAGTTATGTGTTCTTCATTTTTACATTGGTAACCTATGTCTTCATTTGTTTTTTTTCTTGATTAGTTTGACACAGAAGATTAAATAGCACATGATCTCATTTACATAAAATTCTGGCATCTGTCCTGGAAAAAGGTCAGTCATTTCCTGCATTTGCTGAGGCAGGAGGTTCTATAGGGTTGATGAAGTGATGACTGTGAAAGAGTACCATGGAACTACTTTGGGGGTCATTGACATATTGACTTGATTGGAAATATTGACATACATGTATGTGTATGTATGTATATGTCATATACATATATGAATGTATTTATACATACACATATGTATATACATTTATGTGTATACATATATATGTCACATGCCTATTGAGCACATACAATGTGTACATTATATTGTACACAATTTATATCTCAATATCATTGATTGAAAAAAGAACTCAGTAGCAGAACAAAAGCCACAATATCCATCTTTAATTTCCTACGTCCTTGACAGCGGCAAATCTGTAAATCTGTTCACATCCAAATTTGACATGCCAGTATGGTGAGGCTTGGCCACCTTGGTCTTTTGCAAATAATGTGTCCAGACCCTTAGGACATAAAGATCAATTCCTCCATAAAATATAAAAATAAATAATAACAATGGGCAAATTTAAAGTTTTGTGTTAATGTGATCTACAGTAAGCTTGGCTGGCAAAAATGCTCTTTGTAATCCAGAGATAATATTTTTAAAGTTTTCTAGTGACAATGGTTTATACTAGGATTTTATGACCCTTCAGCATTTAGAATCTAGTCCTCTAACAACTTTATCTTAATGATTATATAGTAAGTTGTGTGTCTATAATCTACAAAAACTTCCCAAGAATTTATGTTTTATCAATTTATTATGTATTTGTTGCTATTTTATATTCTACATGTCTTAAAAACTTTTAGAGGAGATAAACATGAACTATTCAGTGTTTTCATAACTTAAGGGAAAAAAGAAAGCAGTAGACACAAAACCAACTGAAGATACAAAGTCAACACATGTGATGACAGGAACGATCTGAAATTTCTCTTCCTCACTTAAATGAGAAGCGGAGCTCTGGTCTGCTTAGTCCAGGGAATAAACTTCTGTGGAAGAAGCCAAATCATTAAACTTCTGCCTTTAGTGCATCTCTTTTAATCTCTTTGGCACCATGGTGAGTCAAGGCAGACCCTGAGAAAACAGCAAGAACCAGGAGTTGGACATTCAGTCCTGATTTCGGCTTTAGTTTCAGGCAGAATATTCTGAGATTACCCATTTTATTCCCCCAAGCTCACCTCCCTGGAAAAGAACAGGATCTCAGTGTGAAGCTGGCATCCTCTGGGTGTTATCTCCTGGGAAGTACCAGAGTACAGTGGAAGTTGCCCAGAGTTGAGTTCAAGGTTTGAGCATTCTGGCTGCTCAACAGGACTATCAATGACCAATGCTAACTACAGCAGTGGAGATTGTACAAAGACCTCTATATTCAAAGAAGAGAGAGCTTACCTGGAGACTAGAGGAGTCAGAGAAGGTTTTGCAGAGGGATAGCACTTGAGCTGCATCCAAAATTTGCTTGGTTGCAGGCAGGTTGGACTGAAGGGGAGATTGTAGGATACTGGAATAGGGCTTTAGGAGATTTTGGCTAAATCTCCTAAAGAATAATTTCAGTTACACTAAATAGCACTATTGACCCCACATTGCAAGGTGGAATATATTTGTCAATATTGAAGAGTTTTCTCTATTTGCTACTGCTGCTGCAAAGGTAGAATTTGAACATAGTTTTTTTTTTATTATTATTATACTTTAAGTTCTAGGGTACATGTGCACAACATGCAGGTTTGTTACATATGTATACTTGTGTCATGTTGGTGTGCTGCACCCATCAACTCGTCAGCACCCATCAACTCGTCATTTACATCAGGTATAACTCCCAATGCCATCCCTCCCCCTCCCCCCTCCCCATAATAGGTCCCGGTGTGTGATGTTCCCCTTCCAGAGTCCAAGTGATCTCATTTAAACATAGTTATAAAAAGTCTTCCATGGCTATTTTGATCTCTTGTCTAAAGCTTTTGAATTTATTTTAAATCAATTTCATTCATGGATATTTTGGAGGGAGGTAGGGCCTTTGAGTTACTCTTATTTATACCTACAGGCACAGTCTATCCTTTGTAAAATGTATTTTACTGGTATTTATGGAACAATTTACCCTGTCTAATCAAACAAATTAAAACACTTATTTTTGCTTTCCTCAATTCAGTCAATTGTTAATAATCATGTTGTCATTTTTTTCCAGACTTGGCACCAAAACTTTATTCATTCTCCTTAGAAATTCTGCCACCAACCTACTATAAAAACTGTCATTATCTCCTAAAGTCACAGTCCTGACATCTGTTAAGTAAAGGTTTATTTTACACTTCAAAAGTCAATCTGCACAGCTGACTGAACTCCTTCAGAATTTTATAGCTTGCTCTTGTCAAATATTTGGGAAAATAAAATTTGCTTTTAGAAAAATATTTGGTTTTTACAGAAAAGAAAATACTCTTTATTTATCAAAAAAATTATTTGCTTTCCGTGAAAAACACACACACTCAACTTTTCTTATCAATTGCTTTTTAGAACCAATATAAAAGTAAACAAAAGTGAAATAATTTGCGTGCTTCATTTCAAATGACAATTTCTTTCTTCTAACAACCCTGAAGATTGAATAGGTCACCTAAGTTCTAGATACATTATTAGAAAGAAAATCACAGCAACGTGGCTGGCCTTGAGAATAAGGGAAGACACTACTGCTATCTTCTCCCTGTTCCACTGGGAACCTTCTAGTCTCTCTCTGTAGTGTCTGCATTACTGATTTAGATTTGAACAACGGCCCTCTGTGTAAGGTCTTATTGAACCCATTTCATAAATCTAGGGGACAAGTCCCCACTTTCCCTCTAACATTGATGGAAACAAAGTAAGGAAATGAGCACCTTTTAGAGCAGCGGTCCCCAGTGTTTTTGGCACCAGAGAGTGGTTTCATGGAAGACAATTTTTCCATGGACCAAGTAGGGTTGGGGGTGGTTTCAGGATGATTCAAGTTCATTACATTTATTGCACACTTTATTTCTATTATCACGTTGCAATATATAATGAGATAATTATACAACTCACCATAATGCAGAATCAGTGGGAGCCTTGAGCTTGTTTTCCTGGAACTACACAGTACCATCTGAGGGGATGGGAGACAGTGATAGATCATCAGACATTAGATTCTTATAAGGAGAGGGCAACCTGGATACCTCACATGTGCAGTTCACAGTAGGGTTCCCACTCCTATGAAAATTGAATGCAACCACTGATCTGTTGGGAGGCAGAGCACAGGTGGTAATGTGAAGTATGAGGAGTGACTGTAAACACAGATGAAGCTTCCCTCTCTCACCCGCCTCTCACCTCCGGCTGTGCAGCCTGGTTTCTAACAGGCCATGGACTGACAGCTGTCTGTGGCCCAGGAGTTAAAGACCCCTGTTTTAGAGCATCTGTCCGATATTGGCTCTATGCTAAGAACGTTCAATGGGTTATCTTATCTAATCCTTACAGCAGTACTTCAAGATAAGTATTGTCTTACCTGGAGTCTGAAGTTAAAGCTTATGATTTGACTCTAAATCTTTGCTGCTTTACAGCAAGCTACAAAATACCAGGCTTGCCCCTTTCACTGGCATAGTTTTTTTCTTGTTATTGGGCATCTGACGATTCCAAGCTTCAGATTTGCTTCAATGACAGCACACGTGTCTGCAGCTACATGCATTTGTTAACCTGTAAATTCTTTTTTTTTAATTATACTTAAGTTCTAGGGTACATGTGCACAACATGCAGGTTTTTTACATATATATACTTGTGCCATGTTGGTGTGCTGCACCCATCAACTCATCAGCACCCATCAACTCGTCTTTTACATCAGGTATAGATCATCAGACATTAGATTCTTATAAGGAGAGGGCAACCTGGATACCTCACATGTGTAACTCCCAATGCCATCCCTCCCCCTCCCCCCTCCCCATAATAAGCCCCGGTGTGTGATGTTCCCCTTCCTGAGTCCAAGTGACCTCATTGTTCAATTCCCACCTATGAGTGAGAACATATGGTGTTTGGTTTTCTGTTCTTGCGATAGTTTGCTGAGAATGATGGTTTCCAGCTTCATCCATGTCCCTACAAAGGACACGAACTCATCCTTTTTTATGGCTGCATAGTATTCCGTGGTGTATATGTGCCACATTTTCTTAATCCAGTCTGTTACTGATGGACATTTGGGTTGATTCCAAGTCTTTGCTATTGTGAATAGTGCCATAATAAACATACGTGTTCATGTGTCTTTATAGCAGCATGATTTATGATCCTTTGGGTATATACCCAGTAATGGGATGGCTGGGTCATATGGTATTTCTAGTTCTAGATCCCTGAGGAATCGCCATACTGTTTTCCACAATGGAAAACAGTATGTAAATTCTTAACCATAGGTGAGAACTACTTCCAGGCATACTGTGTTCTGGGTAGGCTACCTCTTTTTTTTCTCACATGGATCTACTGTGAAATATGAATAGTGATGGATCTGAGCATAGAGTTGAATGTCTATAGGTGTTTTCATGTAGAAAGCCGAAACAATTTGCTACTGCTTCTGTCATAGAAGCCATGCAGTTTCTTCTCTAGTTTCCTACATCTCAGGTTTTCCTCTCATTGCATGAGAAAACAGAAGGAGCAATGTGCAGGAAATCAGAAGACCTGGTCTCTGATACTTTTTCTGTCATTAATTAGCTATTTCCCACTAAAAAAGAAATCACTTGGCTTGTTGAAACTTCGTTCTCTTTGATGCAAAGAAGAAAGATAATAGTACCCAACTCTCTGGTTGCTGTAAAAACCAAATAAGTCATGTGGAAGTAATTTGAAAACTATAAAGGACTTTTAATGATGCTAAAATTCAAATTTATTCTTGTTACACCCTAGGTAGAACCCTTCACAGCTTCCAGGGTTCTTAAATTAAAAGCCAACCTCCTTGTCACTGTTCACCAATCCAGGTTCTGGGTTGCAAACAACTAGAATTAATTCTTATGATGTTTTACAGAAAGAGGGAGCTCTTTGGAAGACAATAATGGGCTCAGAGAATCCCTGGGAGACTTAGGAGATGAGATGAACAGCGGGATCTCTGGAGGTCAGATGGAGGGAAAAGTCTGGGAGGACATAGCATCAGACAGTGCCACTGCCACTGCTGGATAAAATGGGGGTGCCACTGCCATGAAGAATTCTAAACCCTTATTTTGATTTCACATCTCTTGTTCCAGATTGAGAGACTCAGGGAGGTGAATGATTGACTGAACACGGGTCCTAGGACTATGACTTGGATGCTAGTGGATGGGTAGAGGATCACTTCTCTTTATCGTCCAGAGCGGGAGACTATAGCTACAGATACTACCAATGTCATGCACAGTTGAACCTTCCCCCAAATAGAGAAAGAAGCTGCATGCTAGATGGTGAAACCAAAGCAACAAAAAAAGCCTCAAACTCATACCCACCACTTCCTGCATAATCTCACTCTGCTTCACTCCTTAGCTCACCTGGCACCATCAACAACCCCCCAACCACTCACCCCCAACAGTCCTCAGTCATGCTGCAGACTTGCAAGTCTTATTTCACTTCATTTTTTGTGCCAAGCTCTTACGCCATTCAACTGAGATACCTGAAATTCTCTACCATTCTCTATTACTTTTCCTTTGGCTAACCTTTCTTCACCTTAAAGTATCACCTGCATGGAAACGTCTGTGGAAAATACTTGTCTGACTACCTCCATTCTTGTCCAAATCTAGATTAGCCCCACTCCCAGCTGTGTAGACTGTCATATAAACTTGTGCTTGAGGAGGTTTCTTCTTCATTTCGTTCATAATTAAATAAGCATTGGCATGATTTTGTAAATATCTGTCTCATCGCTTAGAATGAGACAGATCATGAGAATATGATCTCTCCCTCTCATTCATGGATGTACCCCAATTTTCAGTAGATGTTCAATAATTTTTTATTGGTTGAATGAATGGGTTAATAGACAGGTGTGTGAGGACATGCTTACTAGCTCTGAGACCCTCAAGTGTTTTCATTTTCTCCTGTTAGTAGGCATGACCTGTCTTCCTTCCTCCTTTGGTCTGTGAGGTCCTAGAGCCATGGCCATGTACTTATTCTTTGTTGTACCCTTCTCACTGGCATAATTCTAGGAACACTGGATAATGGCTCAGCAGATGGTTGGATACATAAAAAAAGTAGCTGAAGTAGTGGTGAAAAGATTCCTTCTACTATTCTTCTTTGAGCCCTTCTGGTACATCTTAAGTGAAATTACTTTTGTTACCTTAAACTAAGAGAAAAAGAGTAAGTACAGGCGTCTTATCAACAGATAAATATGGACTAGGTTTCTATTAGGTATGATAGGTGTTAAAAGTAATCTTAACATTTCATTTTCCCCCGCACCGAAGAGCTTACCTTAGAGTTTAGAAGACAGGTTGATAACACATGAGGAATTAAACAATAAAGCTGGTAACAATAATACAATATAGTAGTAAAGGAGATGTTATGTGATAGTGTATCATTAATTGCCAATAGAGCACAAACGAGAAGAGCTATTCATTCTGAAGAGAAGGAGGTTTTAGCTTTTAGAGTAGCCCTCTCTCTTCCCTACCATTCATGGACATGCATACTCTTCCCAAAGGAATTGCACCTTTTAAGAAACACTTCTCCCTACCTTCCTCCTTCCAGCCCCTCCCTCCCCCTTCTCCTTCCCAAGCACATTTTGTGTTGTGAGTCCTGGATAAAATCACCTTCTTACGCTCTAGGTTTCAGGCTGCAACTCTATGTCTTTCTCAAGAATCTTTGTGTATGAATCATTGTCACACCAGAGGCCCCATAGCTGCTGCTACTCTGCCTAAGATAAACACAAAGATGGGTATAGACATAAATGGTCACTGCTCCAAAAAGCCCATTATTTGGTTTGGCTAGACAACTCATTTGCAGCACATTGCAGTAGCTGCCATTTTTCATGTAGTTTTTTGTTTTAATTTTTTTATCTTTTAAGTTCAGGGGTACAGGTGCAGGTTTGTTATATAGATAAACTTGTGTCATGGGGGTTTGTTGTATAGATTATTTCATCACCCAGGTATGAAGCCTAGTACCCTGTGAAAGGAAAATATCTCGGGCCCCAAAGTCACTAAGAAAACCTCAAGCCTGGAATTGCTCAAAGCAAACCTGCCTCCCATTCTATTTAAAGTCACCCCTCTGCTCACTGAGATAAATGCATATCTGATTTGTCTCCTTTGGAAAGGCTAATCAGAAACTCAGAAGAAGGTAACCATTGTGTCTCACCTGTCTGTGACCTGGAAGCTCCTCCTCACTTCCAGTCTTCCTGCCTTTGCTTCAAGTTGTCCTGCCTTTCCAGACACAACCAATGTACTTCTTCTGTACACTGATTGTTGTCCCATGTCTCCCTAAAATGTGTAAAACTAAGCTGTGCTCTGACCACCTTGGGCACATGTCATCAGGACCTCCTGAGGCTGTCACGGGTGCATCCTCAATTTTGCCATAATAAGCTTTCTAAGTTAACTGAGACCTGTCTCAGATTTTCTGAGTTCACAAACCATTAGTTGTTTTTCCTGATCCTCTCCCTGCTCCCAGCCCCTGATAGGCCCCAATTCTGTGTTGCTCCCCTCTATGTGTACATGTGTTCTCATCATTTAGCTACCTCTTATAAGTGAGAACACGCTGAGTTTGGTTTTCTGTTCCTGCATTAGTTAGCTAAGGAAAATGGCTTCCAGCTCCATCCATGTTGTGGCCAACAGTCATCTCATTTTATTAACCAGAAATGGGCCCCATCACTAAGAATCTTGGCTTCTCTCTGTTCTCCTCGGACATTCAGCTTGCGGGGCTCTTGGCTAGGAGTCTGGGTCAAGTTCAGAGACAGACTGACCAGTACGGATTTCAGCTCTGATGCTTTCTTTAACTTCCTTATGCCTCAGCTTTCCCCTTGGTAGAATAGGTGCCATAAAAGGATCTGCCTTCTGGGTTTATTATGGCACACATGAAGGCTTGGCACACCACCTGGCACAGAGGAATCAGCAAATTTTAGCTGTCAGTATTACTGCTGTAGGACGTTCTCCTTAGTTAAGCTAAAAGCAGGATCCTTGTCACAGGACCAGGAAAGATTAGGCTCATGGATACATGGAAGGGTGAGAAAAATGGAATTTATTGGGCAAAAGGGAAAGAAACCCAGCAAAGCAAGAGAGGTTCATGTTAACAGGCCCCGATCTCATAGACTGAATCCCAGGTTACCACCCAGGAACACGAGGGGCCAGGCTCCTCCCCGCTGCAAATGGCATGAACTTCTGTGGCTCCACCCCACCCTCCCAGTGTGCAGGCCAGACATAGATAGGTTCGCCAGGGACCTCTTTATATTTGGCTGTCTCATTACTGTAGTAGAAACATTTTTGGCTCCCTTAGCAGTTGCATGTATGTGCATTTTCCCCCCAAACTTTTTTTTTGTATATCCCTTCACTCTTTCCCACCACATATTCCATAGAAAACATTTGTGATTAGACAGAAAAGTGAAAATTATCCCTTTGCACTGAAGGTTTAATGGCAACAAATCCATGTGAAACAGTCAACTGTAGCACAATGCCTGCTGGTTAAAGCTCAACAGGCTGACCAGGCTTGCTGGTGGAGTGTATGTGCTCTACCAGTAACCTCAGGGATGGGAAGTGAACTCACAGGGTTAACAAGAATGAACAGAAATTGAATTATAATTAAGCATTTATCAGTCTGTACTTTGGCCCACTTCCTTGTAGTGGAAAGTCATGTAGCACTGGATACTCACCATTTGCATTCCCATTGTTCCCAGAGATAGGATTTTTGGAGTTAGAATCATAAGGCTTTTGTTAAAGATAGACAGGATCTCTAGCATTAGGTCATAAGGCTTTTGCTTAAGGTGTTTTTCACATCCTGAATCCCAGTGAAACAGCTGATGCCCACTGATTTGAAGACCCCCATGGAGGAAAAGAAGCAGCATGAAAATACAGCTTCTTCATCTCCTTGTCCCATGACTTCATTCTGCATTCTGACCAATCAATGATCTCCAAACTTCAGACCACCCCAAAGCCCTTAACAATTCTAGCCCCAAACTCCTCAGGGAGACAGATTGGAGGTTTCCTCCCATCTCCTCAATTGGTGGCCATATGATTAAACCCCTTTCTCTCTGCAATGTGGTGACCTGCTGTGTGCATTGGGCAACTGACCTATTATCATTACAGAAGCATGTCAGGAGTTGGGTAAGAAGGGTAAACCTTGTGATCTGTGTGTCTTGCAGCAGAAGCAGCATAGCTTCCAGAGACCAGCTGGAGGAGGAATGGGAAGCGGGCCAGGCCTACCCGCTCTCCATGCGGCTCTGCTTAGTGAAGGGGACCTTTCCCTCTCCCCTGGTGCTCTTGACAGTGTGGAGTCGTGGTCATTGTCTGGAACGATTACTCCTGTTGTTTCAGCAATCAACAGCCTGAATTGTGTTCATCTCACTGAGATTAGAGAGAGAGAAAAAAATCCCAACTGTACAGTGGACCGCAGCAGTCTGTGTGAGCAGGCTAATCAGGAAAACAATTTCCACCTGGGCAAAGCGGCATTCAGGACAACAAATACTATGTCATTTTCGGGCAATTAGAGATGGTTGTTCTCCTTTCTCTATGCATGCTAAATTGTGTGTGTACAGCACAGAGCAGAAACACTGAGCAGAAAGGAATAAAAGAGACCCAACATCCTCCTTTTAATTAGCTTCTCCTCTGACATTAGTCACATCTCCCTCTGTCCACCCTTCCTAGATCCTCTAATCATTTCTTACCATGGGCAATGAACATATGTCCCCTCCATTCCCCTAACAGGCACCTGTCTGCACAAGGAGGCAGGCGAATCCCCGCTTCCCCTCCCTCTCTGCCGATGGAGATGTTTCAGCTTCGAATTTCAATTCGGTCCCTGGGTCTGAGGCCCAATTTTGAACAAGTTGGCATGGGGTGGCTTCTGGTGGTGTACTTTTTAATTGCATTATCCTGGGTGATGAAAATCTTTTCATTCTTCATGCGTAAAGCCCGTGCAGCACGGGGCACACACTTCCCACCGTGACTTTGAGCTGGGGCCCAGTTCCCTCCCAGGGCCACTTTGTCAGCTGTTCTAAGATCTTTTGTCATCTCGGTGCTATTAATTGCCCTTGAGCAGCACCAGGCTTTTTAATTCAGATTTCCCTAGAACAGCAGGAGGGAAAATGGAATGATTATAAAAGAGGGTTAATGTTAATTGCTAATGTAGGTAGAGGTTTTTGTCCTTGGTTAAGATAGCCCTTTACATTTTGTAATCTTGAAATAAAGAAGTAGAGATTGAGTAAAGAATCCTTGCAATCCAAGGAACTTCTTGATAAACAGCAGGAGAGGAGATGAATGTACTTTCCTTTGTTTCCTTGATTTATTTAATCGAATCAGCCCACAATCAAGGTATCCAAAAGATTTTGCTTGAGTCAGAGATATAGAAGATGCCTGTTAGGGTTACACGGTAAATGCCCTGATTTTAGAGCCTCAGTGACAAAAATTCAGTCTTAGAAATAGAAAGGAAATGTTACGTAGACTTCTTAGGAGACTTTTAATACTATCTATACTGCCGATGGCAGATGAAACAATGAAGTATCACAAAAGGGCACCTGTGTGGGATTTAGAATAAAAAGTTGAAGGATCAAGACCTTGTTGTAGAATTTAAAAGACTCCGAATAGAATTTTAGCACCAACAGGTAAGGTAATCTACTATCTTCACACCAAGAGAAAGAAGTCATGTTTTCCTTTTTTTAAAATAGAATTATTTTACCAACTTCTTCAACAGAGCCTATAGATAAATATGGTGTTGCAATTATGTCCAGAGTTGTAGTCTTTCACAACTTTTTTTGTATAAAAAATTATTTTAGGCAATGTGAAAAAAAATCCACTCTGTATTGTGGTATATGAATATTTGTTTTTCCTTCAATGGTAATCATCAGAAATACAAAAAGTGTGGCTCTTCTTACTCACAAAATCCAATTTCGGATCTTCATCCGAGTTCAACCCCACATTCCCCCTTCAATGAGAACACAGAAGACCCTCAAGCACCCAGTGGCTTCTTGCCACCATTTTGCAGGTGACAGTGTTTTGTTTGAGAAACCACTCAGCTTTGAATCTGCTGCAAGCCCTGGGAAGCTGGGCTCCACCGTGGAGCTCTCAGTTATAGTGATCTCTCTCATTTTCATCAAATCATGATGCCTTTCAGCATGACGTCAAATAACAAAGGAGGTTTGAAATAGTTGAAATCTTGGGGGACAGATGCAGTGGCTCATGCCTGTAATCCCAGTGTTTTGGGAAGTCAAGGTGGGAGAATCACTGGAGGCCAGGAGTTCAAGACCAGCCTGGGCAGCATAGCAAGATCCTATCTGATATGGTTTGGAGGTTTGTCCTCTCCAAATCTCCTACTGAAAGGTGCTTTCCAGTGTTGGAGGTGGAGCCTGGTGGGAGGTGTTTGGGTCATGGGGGTGGATCCCTCATGAATGGCTTGGTTTCTTCCTTGTGAATATGCATTGATTTTTCTCTCCATTAATTCTTACAAGATCTAATAGTTAAAAAGAGCCTGGCACCTCCTCCTTGCTCTCTTGCTCCCTTTCTCACCATGTGACATGCCTGCTCTCCTTCCCTTCTACCCTGAGTAAAAGCTTCCTGAGGCCTCACCAGAGGTTGAGCAGATGTTGGTGCCATGCTTATAAAGCCTGCAGTACCATAAACCTCTTTTCTCTATGAATCACCCAGTCTCAGGTATTCCTTTATAGCAACACAATGGACTAACACACTAACTCTACAAAAATATTTAAAAATTAGCCTGGCATGGTGGTGTGTGCCTGTAGTCTCAGTTACCTGGTGGCTGAGAAGTGAGGATCACCACTTGGACCCAGAAGTTCAAGGCTGCAGTGAGCTATGATTGTGCCACTGCACTCCAGACTGGATGACAAAAAAGAAAGAAAAGGAAAAGAAAAGAAAAGAAAAGAAAGAAAGAAAGAAATCTTTGGATTCACCATTGCAGTCACCTAATGAGTGGTCAGTAAATGTTAGGCAGGGTTTTAATATTGGCCAATCTGTGTCAGGACATTGTAGCATCTCAGGCACAGTGTCATGCCTAAAATTAGAGTGACTCTTGAGGGTGAGAGGGAACACCATTAATAATTGCACTGAGACAAAGAAAATGGGACAGCCCCAAACTTAGAGCCATCTTCACTCAAATCATGTACTATTTCTTCAGCACAGGTCTTGCCTGAAGCTGTCGGGAGGGTCCCCCTTTTCTGGTGAATGCTGCTTTCAGTGTGACCTCTCCCCTGGCTTAGACGGGTCTGATTCCTGATTGAAATCCATCTACTTGCCATCCATCTTCCCTGGACCCCACCTAAAAAAGCAACAAGTGTGACTGGCTCATAGGCTAGCCGGCTTGAACAGTACATTGTCCTGGAGCTGATGCAAAGGGCAAGATCATTCATGGTGTCTGGCCACTGGCTCCTTCCATCAAGATAAAGCCCTCTTCAGCGGGGAACTCTAGCCATGAAGCACTCCTGGGCGCCCAAACACAGCCGCCCCTCTCATCAGCCCGCAGCCGCCACAGCACTTAGAGCCACAGATGACAAAGACCCTTCACAGAGGAGATCGATGTCAGGGTGAGCGGAGGAGAGCTGGCAGGAACAAAGATCCTCTGGTGCTCAGAAACTGCTCTGTCCCCCAGGGAAAGGCAAGCAAACATTGTGCTGGTGATCATTCCTGCACCTGCCTGCCTGCCCCTCCCAAACACACACTCTCTCTCTCTTTTCCTTTTTTTTTTTTAAGTCAATTGTCACTAAGAAAAAAAAAAAATCTACCGCAGTGAAGTTTTTTTTCATTCTCCATGATAACCATGCCAAATGTAATGTTTACAAGGTGAAGAATGGAGGAAAAAAGATCTCTTTCTGACTATGTTCAGAGAAATCCTTGGAAAAAGTAAAATTCAATCAAACCACATTTTCTAAGCTTGAAATTACTGGATTAGAAGAGAGTGTGCAAAATCTACTGCTTCATTTTCTTTTTTTTTCCCCAGGAAGATAAGCATTCGCAGCTTTTCTTAGTCTACACATTGCATTTCCCTCCCCATCTTCCTTGTTCCTGCAACTCAAAAATGAGAGTTAATAATGTCTGCCTCTCCTGCCTCCCAGGATTTTGTGAGGACTGATAATAATAAAATAACATGAATACTCTGTGTTTCTATGGTACTGTTCAGTTAATAAAACACTCTCACTTCATCTTCCCAAAAACCCAGTGAGGTGGGTGATATGAGTTGCTGCACATCAATGTGAGTTGAAAGTCTCACACGACACACAACACCAGGCATCACGCTCATTGATGGGGTTACTGTTTAAAATGATGATAATGAGTATCCACGGTTTCAGCAAGACAGAATGGCTGGAATACTTCATAGGCTGCTCCAGGCATCCTCTACTACCATATTTTTGCTTCCCAAAGA
Organism: Rhinopithecus roxellana; assembly: GCF_007565055.1. Lineage (NCBI taxonomy): Eukaryota > Metazoa > Chordata > Mammalia > Primates > Cercopithecidae > Rhinopithecus > Rhinopithecus roxellana. The sequence continues at coordinate 57,450,826 of NC_044559.1, read as the reverse complement.
AGTGGGTGAACTGAGATATGCTAGGGTTAGTTGTGGCAGGGTTGGGACAACAGCTCCATTTGTTACACCACGCCTCCTAGTGCCCACCCTTTCCAAATCCTGTATGCCCTAGAAAGATTGTGAACTTATTCAGCTCAATTCTCTCCTACTCCAGTGAGCCCTCACTGCCTTCCACCTGTCTTGATCGCATCTTTCCATAGTCAGGAGTGTCTATGGTCCACAAGACAGCATGGAAGCCCACCTCCAGCATCCCTCCAGAAAGCCAGCATGGTACAATCTCGTTTCTGTGCAGCTTGGCACTTTGACTCAGATGCAGGAGTCGGGCAGGAAGAACAAGGCCTTTTCAGTCTCTGACTAAACTTCAGAAATTAAACTGCTGAAATTAAATGGATTTTTCAAAATGTCACTGAGTTTTTGTTTTATGTTTGTTTGTTTGTTTGTTTTTGAGATGGAGTTTCACTCTTGTTGCCCAAGCCGGAGTGCAACAGCGTGATCTTGGCTCACTGCAACCTCTGCCTCCTGGATTCAAGAGATTCTCCTGCCTCAGCCTCCTGAGTAGCTGGGATTACAGGCGCCTGCCACCACGCCTGGCTAATTTTGCATTTTTAGTAGAGACGGGGTTTCTCCATGTTGGCCAGGCTAGTCTCAAACTCTTGACCTCAGATGATCCTCCCACCTCGGCCTCCCAAAGTACTGGGATTATAGGCATGAGCCACGGCGCCTGGCCGTCACTTGAGTTTTAGATGACATTTCCTACCTGGAATCCTACTCCTTCGTTGATGACAGCCACTTTCACCTTGGTCCGGTGTCACTGCTCTCATTGGTCTCAGATGGTGTTTCCTCGGGAGCCTTTGAGGAGTTCTCCACGTTCTTCCATGGGCTCCTGCAGCACTTTGAGGTCACCCACCTGCAGTAGCAGCATCTCTTGTTTTCTCTGTTATCACTGCCAGTCTTCAAGATGATGAGCTTCTTGAAGCCAAGAACTACGATGCCTTTATCTTTCCATTTAAGGCACCTAGTTCGTGGTTAATAAGTATTTTTTAAATGAGTTGATAAGATGAATGAATTAATCAAAGTGGCTTGGAAAAGAGAGAAAGTACTTGCCCTCTGGGCTTGCATGGAGCATCTGGACTCATGAGGGATCTATCAGGTGACTGTACTCGCCAGAATCGCAGTGATTGGAGTTAATCCTACACCCTCAAAGTTACCTCTGCTTCACTCTGTCTTTACACTGCAAAAGCATCATCCGTCAACCATCTATCAACCCACAAGCTTGAAAGACTATTTTACAAGGCGGTGGGGAGTATACATGTGAATTTTTCATAAAGTTCTCGTTTAAGGGAAAGATCAGAAAATAATGAGCTAAGTTTTCCTAACAGTCACCACTCTGGTTTCTTGAGGCCCCGAACACGGATCTGGGCACACTCTCTTTGCGGGCTGTAGCTACTGACTTACATGGGCACCCAGGCTACTGAAATGATGTGCTGCAGAAGGGCAGAAGTGAACACCAGGAGGTCAGGACACAGTGCAGTGGCTCTGGGATTCATCTCTGCCCCTCCCTCAGTCAGTGCCAAATATGAATGAATCATCTCTTGGCTTGATAACCCGCGTCTGCTGCAATGCATTCCTGGCACTTATCCTCTATCGCATTTCAGTTTTTTCAGACAAGTCCCACTTTGCATGATTGATCGTTATTTTTACTTTCATGAGGTTTAGGTGGGTGGGATGAAAACCACAGCAAAACAGTATGGGAGGAAGTTCCCTTGCAAAAGATTCATGTATTACCTTTGGGTTATGGTTTCTTAAAACCCAAATTCTTAAGTGTTCTGAGGTTAAAAGCTTCCTATTTGCCACAAAGTTGAAGAATGATGATTTAGCTTGTGTTAGTTTACAAGTGCAATTTTACATTTGGCCGTCTTTAGATGAATGAGTCTTTAATTTTCACCGGGGAAGGTCACTATTAGAGAGATGGATTCTGGATTCCCGACAGAGCTCATTTGGTAAATGAAACTGAGGAATTCTGCTTAAGATATACAGTCTACCTCTTCCGAAATGTTCTTGGTTGGGAGTTAGGTGAGAAGGGAACTGGTTGAGTCTTTCAGGTCTGGAAACTGTGTTAGGTTATTCTAGATCACTGAGGTAAATGGAGAAAAATAAGGGTGTAGTAACAGCCTATAAACTTTTCCTTCGATTTCCTTTCTCCTTGTCTTCCAGTAAGTAGATTAAAATAGGAAGGAATCCTGAATCCAATTAATCTGATCACAACACTTTAATTTTATAATTATAGCTACCATTTATTATTCAATAATAATGACTTTGTTAACCATACCATATGCATCCTAATGAGCTGGCTACTGTTATTACCCATGTTTTACAGATGAGGAAACTGTTGCTCAGAGCTGCGATGTCATCTGCCTAAAGTCACACTACTTAACACATGGCAGAGCTAGCATCGTAAGTGAAACTGAGGTTTGTCCGATGCTGCAGTCAACACTGTATGTTCCTATTTTCCATTTTCTCTCTTGTTTAGAGGATAAGAAGAAGGACATCCTCAGGTGTTAGAGGACCTGTTCTAAGTCACACATCTAGCTAGTGGCACCGCCGTGATAATCACCATGGTTTCCTGACCCCAGGCTCTCCCTCCACTATGTATGGCCCTGTCACCATAGTACCCAACATGGCAACTGTACAACCACATAGCTTCAATATTCTGAGAAACTTCCAATTCCTTACAATCGTTTCCTTTTGGATAAGAATTATTTTTATTGTATACCTAAGTAATGTGTTTTTATAGAATTCTCTTTGTTCTATCCACAAATTCACAACTTATTTCATAAAGTACTGCTGTTTAGATCACAGTTCTTAATTTTCAGTTGGGAAAAAATGGCCACTCTAAAGAGATGCCCCACATCTGGCTTTGGAACAAGGCTGTGTGCGGCAATTAAGCTACCCTAAGCGTAATCTGAGTGGGCAGCGAATGGGAATTGAAGGGCTCTGAAAAGTTGATGTATTCCACCCCATCCATCCACTTCCCTGACAGAGGGTCTAAGATTCCTGACACTGAAGTCACTTCTTTGGGCAAGGTATTGTATCACCAATTACAACAGATATATGATATTGCTTATTGTCTGTTTAGCTCTTGTTTCAATGCATGGACTCCACCAGTTTTCTGGGAAGAGATTAAAGTGAGGAGATCAAGGGAAGGCAAGTTTTGGCAGAAGAAGTGGAATATAGGAAAGATTCAGAGCAGGAAAACTCAATACTAACAGTTAGTTTAGACAGAAATAAGGCCCAAGGGGACACTTGGAGGTTGAGGCGAGTCAATATAGGGAGAAAAGATTTTTGCCAAGTTAAAAAATTCTGATTCTCTTGCTAGCTAAGATACTTTCAAGAAATATTTAGGAATAGTTTGGGTAGTACATGGGTGACACAGTGCCACATATTCAAAGTAGAGAACCTATGGAAATGAAGAGGGGTCCGAAAAGGTATATAAGGGAACCGAAAGACAAACGCACCCTGCTGACAAGTTCATGAAGTCCTGTCACTGACCCCTCGTTGTGATTCCTTGAAAGGGCAGCCTTGCCATGGTGCCTGTCACACATGCCCCCAGTAGAGTTCAGATCAAATCATTCCCTGTGTGAGGATGGGGGTGGGGACATTGACACACTGACCCTCTGAGTCTGTAGAGGGCAATCAGCCCCCTGGGTCCCAACTTTCTTCCTCATGTGCAAAGCAGGGGTGTCCCCATGGTGTCCTGCAACTCTCTCTCCATCACTTGCCCTGCCATGGCACATGCTGCCCAGCATGTACCTAGAAGGGCTGGTGGGCACTCAGATGGGGGCAGGTGAAGAAAGGTCATGGGTGCCACCATATTCCAGTGTCCACAGAGGCCACCACCACCTCTGCCCTTCAGCTGAGATTCAACCAGCCACGCAACAAATCACCCTGTATTCTCATCAGATCAGACAACATCTTCATTCACTCTCAGGTGTGGGGGAAGACGATTTAAACTAGAGATGAGGTCCCAAGAGGGCCTTGCTGCTAAATTGGTTGGATAAGTAGCAAGCGCAGCAAATCAGCCCTTAGTGAGTTTAGCATTTGAGAATCACCATGATTCTTGCTTGATGGGAGAAAAGGGAGAGAATGACATAGGAAACCAAGTACCCTATCCCTGACGTCCTATTGTTGAGTAATCAGGGCCAATCATAGACCCATGGTGTGAAGAAGAAGGCTTTGTTAATCACAGTGTGCAGAAAATTGTATTTTGGCTAAGGAAAGCCTCTTTAGCATGCATTTCGCCTATTGTGTGGGCTTGGGGGAAATTATGTAACAAGGAGAGGTGTTGCTTACAGGAAGCAAAGTGGCACCCTTTGTGCCCCCCACCATTCCTGTCTCAGACCCCAGGAAACTGCTTCCATTTTCCTATAGCTGCCAGGAGCAGGCAGTGGGCACCAGAACCTCCTTCCTTAAGTGAGCCTGGACACCCTGGCTGGGATTTGCCCATGGGGAGACTTTAGAGGGTGATATCCCACTATTGCCCACAGTTCACTTGGTGGAAGTTTATTCAGAAGCATTTCCCTGACTGTTAGGGGGTGAGTGCCTCTCTGACAGCCAAACAGAATGTGACTTATTTCTTCCACTGTTCCCAGCAAAGCATGCAACTCCTGACTCTCAGTGGAGAATTTACTCACTGAAAATAGCAGGTCAAGGACTGGCTGCTTCTTAGACCTCCTAATTCACCACCACTGGTTCCCCATTTCCCTGCTGGCACAGGCTCAGGACATCTGAAACAAGTTTAATAGCAGCCTAATTTCAATCAAGATATTTACTACAATTTTTGTTTTTGTTTTAGCTAAAAGAATAACAATACAAATACGTTTAAAATGTCACTTGGAGGTCAAACATCGTATGAAAGTAAATACTGCACTTGCTTTTTAAGGCAGTCAACATTATTAAGATCCCCCATTTGCAAGATGGAGATTGGTTGGTTCTCCACTGTAGTAGGGTAGAAGAGAGCAGAAAAAAGCCTGGGTAGCTTTCTTCACGCTGTCTTTGTCCTTTGGGTGGCAGGTTGGAGTGCAGTAAGAAGAGAAAATCAATAAGAAAGTGGAAAGGAAGCAGAAGAGCTCAGGACCAGTCCTAGCAAAAGCAGAGACACTACCAGAGCCTCTCTGGCATCTTTGTTCCCTCCAGTGTGGGAAAATGATATCTGGAATGAAGTGTGAGAGGATGACACCTATTCCATACCCCGATCATTCTTTCCCTTTGGAAGGACTTCCATTAGCACCAGACTCTTGGCCTTTCTCTTTACTCCTTCCTCCATAGTGACAAGGAGTGAGTAAGCAAGCACAGGCCAAGAATGTTTGAATATCAGTTTTATAGGTGGTACGAGATATTGAGTTAAGATTTCAAGACATTCCTCCAAGCCACCTTCCAAATGTATTTGTAAGTTTCTTCACGCCAAGGGTCATGCGATATACTTCTTTTTGAATATGTGTCAACACCCATTCTTTCATGGAACAGAGGTAATGTTTGGGAAAATGCTAGCTTCCTTTTCTTTTTTGTGTTTTTGTGTATTTCTCCAATATGAGGCAGCCTTGGCCCAGTTATGAAGAGGATGCACCGTGGTTAGACAGAGGTGGCCTATTTGGTGGTCCAAGGCTGTCTGGGTCTACTGAGCCAAGAGCTAGTGGCTGTTAAGGTGCCTGAGAGACATACAGACTGGGTCAGGGACGGATGGGGAATATGCCAGACACTCACAGTGACTGCAGCACCATCGTCTGATGAGAAAAGGCCAAATCTTCACGGCCCTGACCAACTTGCACAGGAATAGGCCACGAGTTCATCAGCCATAGTGACCAAGAAACCACCAACATGTAGATGAGCTCTGGCAGCCAGAGCAGAGTCAAATCCACTTTGGGGGCCCCTTTCGCATGGCAACATAAGTCAGCCCAGCCTCTGTGGTCCCTGGAGTAGCATCTCAGAGACAAGCCAGGAGACAGAGGGCCAATCTGAAAGACTGCTCAATTCTACAAAAAAGGCTGAGTTAAACCTCAAAAGAGAGTGTCAATTTTTGTTTCCAATAGAGATTTAAACTGATCTAAAGATTTTCTCTCCACTATCTAGCCAATGGGCTCCCAGCTCATAAAAAAGATCACGTCAGTTAGAGATCAAATAAAGAATCTATATCCTCTTTACACATCCCACATGTAGTAGGAATAAAGTTGGCCAGGCTTTTGGTATCATCTATTTATTAAAATAGCCGTGTTGGCCAGACACAGTGGCTCATGCCTGTAATTCCAGCACTTTGGGAGACCAAGGTGGGTGGATCACTTGAGGTCAGTAGTTCGAGACCAGCCTGGCCAACATGGTGAAACCCCATCTCTACTAAAAATACAAAAAATTAGCCAGGCATGGTGGTGGGCACCTGTAATCTCAGCTATTCGGGAAGCTGAGACAGGAAAATCACTTGAACCCAGGAGGCAGAGGTTGCAGTGAGCTGAGATCATGCCATTGCACTGCAGCCTGGGCAATAGAGTGGAACTCCATCTTAAAAAAAAAAGAATAATGTTGTGATCATGCTATATCCATTCCTTCATTCATGTATTCAACAGATAGTGATCACACACCTACTACACATTAAGAATTGTGCTAGGCACTCAGGCTACTGATTGAACTTGAGGAAGATGACAGATTTATTTTGGTCCAGCAACAATGCTGTCTGCCTAGACAATAACAGAGAGGACTTTACATGTGCTGGAAAAGTTAGACTCGTCAGCTAAGATATGTGCCTTAAATAGCTTAAGTCTTCTAAAGTTCTAATTTTCTGGTAAAATAGTTACTATTCCACTGAGAGTAACTGGCTTAAGGTTATCGCTGCTGACTTTTTCTGCAATGAGATGAAATATGGACTATAATGAGACCACAGAAGGAAAGCATAGAGCCCAATGAACAGTAGCTCCAAATATTTGTTCAGTGACGTTTATGAGTCAAAATATCATTTTGGCCAGGCATGATGGCTCACGCCTGTAATCCCAGCACCTTGGAAGGCCAAGGAGGGGGGATCACTTGAGCCTAGGAGTTTGAGACCAGCCTGGGCAACATGGTGAAACCCTATCTCTACCAAAACAAAAAACAAGTTAGCTGGGCATGATGGTGCGTGCCTGTAGTTAGTCCCAGCTACTTGGGAGGCTGAGGTGGGAGGATCACTTGAGCCTGGGAGGTGGAGGCTGCAGGGAGCCAAGATTGTGCCACTGCACTGCAGCCTGGGCAACAGAGCAAGACTCTGTCTCAAAAAAAATTATCTCTCTATATTATTATATAATATATAATTATATATTATATATGAATATTTTAATTATATAATATATATTTATATCAATAATTTATATATAATATAATTGTGGGTATATTTATATATAATATATTTGCATATATTTATACATGATTATGTATATACTTTTATATATATAAAAAATTGTAAAGTCATTCCTCAGAGCAATGAAAGAATTAGTTTATGGAGACTAATCAGCTGTGCAAGTTTTCTAAACCCCATTGTAAAACTGATGAATCCAAAACACAGGAGAAATTATGAAATCTATCACACTGATAATTGGTACAAGAGGAAATACAAATAACAAACATGGAGAAATAATTTATATCTTCACAAGCATAACCAAAGAACTGCATACTAAAGCAAACTTGAGGATTTATTTTCACCTGAATTAGCAAAAAAAAAAAAAAAAAAAAAATAGTATCAGCAATTTGCTTAAAAAAACAGTGTCATACATTCACTGCTATATTACTGTTGGCATTGGTATTATAAACATTTTTGGGAAAAGAAGTATGCCAAAGAACAGGCAGATCAACAAAGATTGTCATAAACTTTAACCTAGTAATTTTATTCCTAAGACTTTATCCCAAGAAAATAATTTAGTAGAAGCAAAAACCCTATGATGAAAGAAGGAATGAAAAAAAGTCACATTTGAACAGTCAACAAGACAATGTAGTTACATTACGCAATAAATTAAGAAGCAGCCACTGAGAAAAATAGCTAAGAAAAATATATGGCAATGTGAAAAATGTGAAGTGTTATTAAAATAAAAAGCAGAGTTAAAATGATAGTACAATTGCCACTATATAAAACATGAACATTATAATAAGCAAAAAATGGCAGCAGTTGTGCTGGGATGGCATGATTACCATTTTTTCAATATTTTTGACATTGTTAAACATCTCATTTCAAATAAAAATGTATTCACAAATACAATCTAAGGTCTCCCTCAAGTATATAATGGTGCATTGTCTGATAAATTTCAAAAATAGTCCCACGTATCATAGCTGCACTTCAGGGGCTGGGAAATGGCTTTTAACCAAGATCTATAAGGAGCATGTTGAGTGGTTTGAGGTGTGTTCAGAATAGAAGCAGCACGTAGGGAAAAGTCATCGCTTCTTCCAGGAACCACATTAACCAGCTCCCTATCACTCAGCACATCAGACACGGCCTCAGGCTTCCCAGAACTCCCACATTCTGGTGGAAATACTCTACAGAAAGCATGGAACAGCCAAGCCAACCAGCCAGGCTGAAAGGTTTTTAATTAGATCAGAAGGGTCCAGTGTGGTCTGGATTTCACATGAAATCTATTTTTTTCATCTACTTTCTTATACTCAAATACTACTATTGTTAGCTTCTCTAGGAGACATTCAGCCTAGTTTAACTTATTATTTATTATTTTATTACTGTATCTTATTTTAATTACACAAATGTTACTTTTTATAAGACACATTACTTCCTGGGTGTTTGAAAAGGAACCTACCAGGGCCCTTCATCTAAGCTTACTCACAAAAACAATGTCATGGATCTTTTTATTCAAGTGCAGAAAGGCAAGGAACTGAAAGGGGCAAGGAAGCTGGCCCACCCCTTTTGTTTGTGCTCAGCACTTTTGATCCCAAGACTTCCTGAGAGAAAAGACAGCACAAACCACCCGCGCAGAGAGGCAGAGGGCAGCTGAGTTTTCTATTGCTCCAATTTCCTCAGAAGGACCACCTCAGAGTGACAAGAAATGGGGAGACCATAACACTACTATTTGATGTTTTATCTATTTTTATTTTTGGGGGACGGAATCTCACTCTGTTACCCAGGCTGGAGTGCAATGGCGTGATCTTGGCTCACTGCCACCTCCCCCTCCCAGGTTCAAGCAATTCTCCTGCCTCAGCCTCCTGAGCAGTTGGGATTACAGGCATGTGCCACTATGCCTGGCTAAATTTTGTATTTCTAGTAGAGACGGGGCTTCCCCATGTTGCCAAAGCTGGTCTCGAACTCCTGACCTCAAATGATGCACCTGCCTCAGCCTCCCAAAGTGCTAGGATTACAGGCGTGAGCAACCATACCCAGCCAATGCTGCTATTTTAATAGATGATACCAAAAGCCTTAGCTGGCATTTTACAAAACCTCTCCTCTGACAGAGGAGGGTTCTCCCTGGCATCTCCATGCACCTTCAGCAAACTCAGGTGACTTGTGCAGCCCGGTGGGTTAATGTTTCACAGTTTCATCTCCTGCAGGAGGTTTAGTCCTCTCGACAGCAAGTGAGAACAGCTAGGAAAGTTGTTTCCTTTAAGCTCCAGCTTATTACTCAAAATGAACAGTTTTCCTTCACAGAGCTTTTCTCTGATTATTTGTTAGTAAATAATGAGCATAAACAGCCACGAAGTTATCTCATTTGAGATATTAAAGATCATATTGAAAATAGACTTCATAAATTCATATCCGCTAAACTTATGTCATCTTCTCTTTTGCCTTCTGACAATCATGTGAAAATCCCAAGGATGTTAGAATTTTATGCATCTATTATTAGGCCTGGGCAGGATTTTCCCCATGGAATTGCATTCACCCTACTTTGAGGAGGAACACCAGTAATGCAGTTTCAAAACTGCATAGCAAAGATGTTGAGAGAAAGGCTGTATCAAATCTGCTATTTCCTACAAAATAAGCAACATTTTGAGCATTTCTTGAGCTTCCAAAACCTGGCCAGACAATGTGCTCTAATGCTAAAAAATCCAAAGCTTGGAAAATCATTTCCCCGTATCACCTTTTCAGGACAATGTCGATTTTCTTAGTTCTAGAGAAAATTCCCTCAATATATAATCCCACTCTGTCCTTGTAAATGACCCTCAACTGTTTCTTTAAGAGCCGAGGAGCCTATTTTCTAAAATGTAAATTACTTTATAAACTACCATAAAATTCCAATTTAATTCATATACATCAGAATAAAAGGGCTGAGGCCGGGCACGGTGGCTCATGTCTGTAATCCCAGCACTTTGGGAGGGTGAGGCGGGTGGATAACTTGAAGAAAGGAGTTCGTGACCAGCCTGGCCAACATGGAGAAACTTCATCTCTACTAAAAATACAAAGTTTAGTCAGGTGTGATGGTGCACACCTGTAATCCCAGCTACTCGGGAGACTAAAGCAGGAGAATTGCTTGAACCCAGAAGGCTGAGGTTGCAGTGAGCCAAGATCGTGCCTCTTGTCTGGGCGAGAGAGCGAGACTCTGTCTCAAAAAAAAAAAAAAAAAAAAAAAAAGCAAATAAAGGGAGTGGTCTTGATCCAGTTACCTTCCAGAGTCAACTGACAAAACCCTGTCCCTACTAAAAATACAAAAATTAGCTGAGTGTCATGGTGCATGCCTGTAATGCCAGCTACTTGGAAGGCTGAGGCAGGAGAATCACTTGAACCCGGGAAGCAGAGGTTGCAGCAAGCAGAGATCACACCACTGCACTCCAGCCTAGGCAGCAGAATGAGACTCTGTCTCAGATAAATGAATGAATGAATGAATAAATAAATAAATAAATAAATAAAAGGGTTGAACATTTTCAGGGCATATACTTTATGTGTGCAGGGAGAAGGCAGATATGGTAATGATAGCAAGGGAAGGAAATTCTGATATTTTGGCCCTTTCCCTACAGTGAGGCATAAATTGGCATGCAAGTACCTCTCACGCAACCCCGGTTACTACGTCAGCCCTAACATGGCCATAAACGGTGCATCCTATGAAAGTGTTCTTTATAAAACATTTCCTTCTCAAATTCACAGCTACTTAGCCATAGCTACGATTCCTTGGTGACTGAGGAGAGATTTTACCACTTGAACTGTTTTAAAGCAAGACCAAATAAACTGAACAAGTACAGCATTTGCAACCAGTTTCCCTTACAATTCTCTCATTATGACCCCACTTCATCACCAGTGTCAGCTCTGCTCAGGAAGAAGTTCCTACACAGTTCCAGAGAGGATTCCTAACCTATAAAAGAAGTAATAATAATGATGTTTTAAGGCTGTTGTCAGTGTACTGTGATGCTAAAATCACAACTGAGGTTTTTCTGCTCTCTCCCATCTTACAGAGCCAGGAACCTCTAACAACAGTGGTTGCTGGTAAGGGATTTTATCAGGTATGATTCTACCATCAAAATTCAAATATGATTTTTCATGCATTCCTATGCACTTACCTCCAATAACTCTACAAGTTTTTCTCTGCATCTTTTATGGTCTTCTAAGGAATTGGTAGGCTACTCACTTCTCGTTTCATCTCTGAGGCCTCTTTGCTAGTTTCTGTCTCTCTTTAGATGTTCAGCACAATAGAATCAACCAAATTCTCTAAGGAAACATGTCAGTTATTTGAGAGCATAGAGGGCAGCCCTTCTCTTGGTGTTCTCTTATTACTACTGCATACATAAAATGCTTTCTACTGTAACCCTGAGGAAAATCAGGTTTTGAAAAAAAAAAAAAAACAAACAAACAAACTCGGGGCACAGTGGCTCACACCTGTAATCACAGCACTTTGGAAAGCCAAGGTGGGCAGATCACAGGGTCAGGAGTTTGAGACCAGTCTGACCAGCATGGTGAAACCCCGTTTCTACTAAAAATACAAAAATTAGCCGGGTGTGGTGGCACACACCTGTAATCCCAGCTACTCAGGAGGCTGAGGCAGGAGGATCGCTTGAACTGGAGAGGCGGAGGCTGCAGTGAGCCGAGATCACCGCACTCTAGCCTGGATGAAAGAGCAAGACTCCGTCTCAAAAATAAAAAAAACAAAAAGCCAGCTCTCTGGAGATGGAAGTGTAGAGGAGAGGAACGGGAAATATCTCATTAGAACTTACAGAAGACACCGTCACTAAGAATTCAGGCTTGAAACAGGGAACAGGAAGCAGTCGTCCAATAAGATGACCAGATTTTCAACTAAAAGAGAAGTCTTTTGCTGGTTATGACCTGAAGATTGCCTGTGCTGTCCCTTGGGAAAGACACAGCCACTATTAAAGCTACGTTATGATTAATGGAATCAGGCCCATATGTTAAGTTTCAGAAACAGGTAAAGAAGTCCTGCTTCCCAGACCTTCCAGCATAATTACTCAAAAGGGAGGATGGTAATAATTGCACATGCCGAAATCCTTGTGGGCACAGTTTGAAATGACCTACTATAAACCAGAAATTACTTCATAGTTTCTTGTTTTAACTCGAAAAGTTTTGTGAGTTGTGTATTCTACCCCGTAATATACCTATGTTATTTTAATACAAAAATAGTGTTTTAAATTGCCATTTATGTTTCCCTGATGCACTACTGGCATATTAAGTGCCTCCATTTAATAAGTACCAAGTGTACGGCATAGTTTAGACTTCTACACAGCGCCTGAGAGCCTTGCTACAATGCAGATTCTCATGGCAGCAGGGGCAGTGGGGACCAGGATTCTACATTGTAACAAGCCCTCCGGGGGACTCTGATTTAGACTAATTAGCCAGGACAGTAAAAATTGGGTCAGCCAAAAGTAGGGATTAAAAGTCTTTGGGTCCTTAGAAACTTGTATTATATGGGTGGCTTAAAGATCCAATGCCAATGGCTTAAAATCAAGAAAAGGAACTTCTCAGATCTCATTCAGGAGCCAAGAATCGGAGCCGAACTCATTGTGAGCAGGGTGGTGGCAACATGAGTATGTTGCACAGTAAAGAAGCAGAGTGGGTGACCAGGAGCTGTGTCTGCAGAAGAAATTAGGAACCAGGCACTAAGAGGAAGGAAAAGTTCACCAGAACAACTTCCACCAGCATGATGAGCTCAGCATTTAAGCCAGAGAAGTATGTTGGGGGAGAGGGCAAATATTCCTGCTGAGCCAATGTGTGATCAAATTGTAACTTACCTGAGATATAGAATATTTATTTCTACAAGTTAGCAGTCACTCTTTGGGAAAGTGTTACTTTGTGTACATTAGGGTCTTAATCAATTTCCTTTGGAAAATTCCCAATTTTGTTCTTCATTGTATTCTAAAGAATGTATGTGAACTCTTATTTACTTTTTGTTTGTTTGCTTGTTTGAGACAGCGTCTTGTTCTGTCACCCAGGCTGGAGTGTGGTAGCACAATCTCGGCTCACTGCAGCCTCAACCTCCCAGGCCCAAGTGATCCTCTGACTTCATCCTCCTATATAACTGGGACCACAGGCATGCATCACCACACCCAGCTAATTTTTTAATTTTTTGTAGAGATGGGGTATCACTATGTTGCCCAGGCTGGTCTTCATCTCTTTGGGCTCAAGTGATCTTCCCACCTCTGCCTCCCAAAGTGCTGGGATTACAGGTGTGAGACACCACACCTGGCCTAAACTCTTATTTTTAAAGGGGAAAGGGATATGTCCAAATCTAGATAGAGCTAACTGTAGAGAAGAGTTCTAGAGGTCAGGTTCAGAAGAAGCTACAGTCCAAAAGGAGTGAGTAGGAACCTGTGATCGGGGCCCGTCAGGATAGAAACAGCTGCGGGAGAGAGTTGGGGTCACTGCTCCCCTCGCCCCTGCTCTTTGACTCTAAAGCTGAGCCACCTCTCTGCAAGAAAAGCTTGGAATTTCCCTCTGCTTGAGTCATAGCCTAAGACTGGGACTCCCAAATTGAACTTCATACTGGTGCTCACATATGAGGTATGTCCTGCAGAGGTATGAGGCGTGGCTTGGGGTTTTATCATCATGCCTCAGACTAAAGAGTAAGTGAAAGATAGAACCACGGTAGAGTCAGTGCTCCAGCAAAGGACGGGCACTTGTTTTTTCGCTCTGTTCTATTTGGTGTTTTATGTCCTGAGTGAGTTTTTAGGACAGATTTTAGTTCATAAGTAGTGTCTAGGTAGAGCATGAGCTTTGAGGAGCATCTCATTCTCCACCTCTCCCCAGGTCACTCCCAAATGACGTACTGTGGATCCAGTTCTCCCTCTGGCCTATCTGTGGGTTGTCCCTACCTCTCCTCAGAAAGGTGTCAGCACGTCCTGACCAACAAGCATCCCCAATGATCTGCTGTAGTATCAGCAACCCCAGCCTAAGGAGAGGGCTGCTTGAGGCAGACAGGCCACAGAAAGCAGCGTAACCATGCCTAGCCCTTGAGCTACAAGGATCAAGGGCTTTCCTCTTGCCTAGCCTTCATCTCTCTTCTTCATCCTCTCTCTAGGACTGTTTATCTTCCTCACTCCCCATTCAACTATTTTAGAAAAGACAGAACACTTATACACTGTTGGTGGAAATGTAAATTAGGAGAGCCTCTATGGAAAAGAGCATAGACATCTTTCAAAGAACTAAAAGCAGATCCACCATTTGATCCAGCAATTCTATTACTGGGTATCTACCCAAAGGAAAATAAGTAATTATATTAAAAAGACATCTGCACTCCTATGTTTATCACAGCACAATTCACAATTGTGAAGATAAAGAATCAACCTAAGTACCCATCAACTGATAAGTGGATTTTAAAAATGTTATACACCGTGGAGCGTCTCTCTCCACACACACACACACACACACACACACACCGCGGAGCGTCTCTCTCTACACACACACACACACACACACACACTCTATACACACACACTATACACACACACACTCTATACACACACACACACCGTGGAGCGTCTCTCTCTATACACACACACTATACACACACACACACACACACTCTATACACACACACTATACACACACACACTCTATACACACACACACACTCTATACACACACACACACCGTGGAGCGTCTCTCTCTATACACACACACACACACACTATACACACACACTCTATACACACACACACACTCTATACACACACACACTCTATACACACACACACCGTGGAGCGTCTCTCTCTATACACACACACTATACACACACACACTCTATACACACACACACACACTATACGCACACACTCTATACACACACACACTCTATACACACACACACACTCTATACACACACACTCTATACACACACACACTCTATACACACACACACACTCTATACACACACACACACACACCGTGGAGCGTCTCTCTCTATACACACACACACACACTCTATACACACACACTCTATACACACACACACACTCTATACACACACACACTCTATACACACACACACACCGTGGAGCATCTCTCTCTATACACACACACACACACACACACCGTGGAACGTCTCTCTCTATACACACACACACACACACCGTGGAGCGTCTCTCTCTATACACACACACACACACACCGTGGAACGCCTCTCTGTACACACACACACACACACACCGTGGAACGTCTCTCTCTGTACACACACACACACACACCGTGGAACGCCTCTCTCTATACACACACACACACACACCGTGGAATGCCTCTCTCTACACACACACAACCACACACACCGTGGAACGCCTCTCTCTATACACACACACACACCGTGGAACGTCTCTCTCTATACACACACACACACACACCGTGGAACGCCTCTCTCTATACACACACACACACCGTGGAACGTCTCTCTCTACACACACACACACACACACACCGTGGAGCGTCTCTCTACACACACACACACACACACACCGTGGAACGTCTCTATACACACACACACACACACCGTGGAACGCCTCTCTCTATACACACACACACACACACACACACACCGTGGAACGTCTCTATACACACACACACACCGTGGAGCATCTCTCTCTATGCACACACACACACACACCGTGGAACGTCTCTCTCTCTACACACACACACACACACACAACCCGTGGAACGTCTCTCTCTATACACACACACACACACACACCGTGGAACGTCTCTCTCTATACACACACACACACACACCGTGGAACGTCTCTCTCTACACACACACACACACACACACACACACACACCCCATGGAATACCACTCAGCCATAAAAAAGAATGAAATAATGTCTTTTGTGGCAACATGGATAGAACTGGAGGCCATGATCCTAAGTGAAGTAACTCAGGAATAGAAAACTAAACACTGCATGTTCTCACTTATATGTGGGAGCTAAGCATAGGGCACACACAGGCATACAGAGTGGCATAATGAACATTAGAGATGCAGAAGTGGGGAGGGTGGGAGGAGTGTGAAGGATTAAAAAAATCACCTATTGGGTACAACGTACACTATTCAGGTGATGGGTGCAATAGAAGCCCAGACTTCACACTCTACAATTCATCCATATAATCAAAAACCACTTGTACCCCTAAAGCTATTGATTTTTTTTTTTTAAGTAAAGACAAGACAGGAGAGGCTAAATACAATTGCTCTGAGACTCTTTGTAAAAAAAAATATTATATAGAGACCTACATACAAACAGGTCGTATAATCATCCTGACCCTGAGAGGCTCTGTTCAAATAATTTATAAAGATCTAAGTCAAATAAGTTAACACCTAAGACCCAATAGGATATTCAGAATGAGAACATTCCATTACTAAACCCATATTTATCAAATTGTTAACAGGCACTGAATACCATAGTTTATAGGAAAACTAAACAGCTCATAGACTTACAGGTATCCTCAAAATTTGTTTCTTAATCACTGTTTCTAGTTATGCTAAGGTTTTCTACATTATATGTTATTGGTTACTTAGAGACAAGGCCCTTGGTTATAATGAAGAATATGAATTAAAGCACAAATCAGACATCCCAAGGAGCTTGCCTGGTTTGCCAAATACAGATATCATGTACATAAAAGTTGAGCTATAGAATGTGTTTTATTGTGAGTATTGTCAAAAAAATCCTCATTAACCAGAATAGAATATATGTTTCCTAATAATCACAACACGATGCATAACATTTATTGAGCAATTACTAAGAGAAAGGCAGTGCTAATTGCTTTAGCTGCATAATATAATTCAATCCTCACAATATACTTGTCACAGAGGTGGAAATGGGACAGGAACTACTTGAATGTCTGTCAATTCGACTAGAAAGAATGAAATAAAACCAATTTCCAATTCTGCATAACCCCATTGTATTACCAGAATGAGATTCTGATTAGCCAAGCCGAGGGATATATTCTTGTTCCTTGACTATGCTCTGGCGGGGAGAAGGATCTGCTAGGAGCCTCCAGGGACACAGTTGTCTTCTTAGCAAGAAGGCCATGCTGTTGATCTGTTTCACAAAAGCTTCTCCCAGAGTAAAACGGTAACTCCCTTGCAGCAACTCAGAGCACCATTGAAAAGGCAAAATGCTGGGTGCTTAGGAAAAATGCAAAACACACTCATAGAGGTTAAATAAGTTGTTATCCAAGTTCACATAACTACAAAATGTTCACCTGTAGACAAGAAGACAGGATGCCTCAAGCTCAGTGTATGTTCTGTTACAACTTGAGCTACTGTGCAGAAACCAAAAGACACACACACAAGGTCAATGTGTTTTAAGATGTGAACTGGGCTGGGCGCAGTCACTCATTTCTGTAATACCAGCACGTTGGGAGGCTGAGGTGGGCGGATCACCTGAGGTCAGGAGTTCAAGACCAGCCTGATCAACATGGTGAAACCCCATCTCTACTAAAAATACAAAATTAGCCAGGCATGGTGGCGCACATCTGTAATCCCAGGGACTTTGGGAGGCTGAGGCAGGAGAATCACTAGAATCTGGGAGGTGGAGGTTGCAGTGAGCTGAGATGGTGCCATTGCACTCCAGCCTGGGCAACAGGAGCTGGACTCTGTCTCAAAAAAAAAAAAAAAAAAAAAAAAAAAAAAAAAAAAAAAAAAAAAAAGATGTGAACTGATCAGTTTCATCCTTTCTTCTCCCCTTTAAGCCAGAAACTACTTCAGACAAGCCAGGGCTTCAAAATGACAAACTTGTGTCAAGAAAGTAATAAATAAATAAATAACAAATGGTAAAGACTTTAACGGACTCATACAGGTCGGTTTTAAACCCCCCTTCTGCTACATAGAACCTGTGAGGACTGAATTATATTATGCAGACAAAGCAACTAGCATGGTGCTTTTCCCTCAGTATTGCTCAATAAATGTTATGCATTATAATGTGATTATTAGGAAGCATATTCTATTTTGATGGATGAATTTTCCTTTTGAAAATATAGCAATTGAAGATAACAATTCAATTGAAGCAATTAAAGATAAAGACTCTAGGATAAGTAAAGATTTCTTAAAATTTCTTAAACAGATGACTTCAGCACTCACCATAAAACAAAAGTATAATAAACTGAAATACATAAAAAATTTGAGAACTTTTGTTTATTAAAGAAAACAAGAATAGGAAGGAAAGCCAAGATTGGGGGAAGATATTTGCAATACATATGAATGCCAAAGGACTCTTACCCAGCATCTACAAAGAACGCCTCATCTATTGCTGTAGGACAAGTTACCCCAACATTTAGGGGCTTAAAACAACAAATATCTATTAGCTTACAGTTTCTGTGGGTCAGGAACCTGAGCATGGCTTAGTTGAGTGCCTGTGGCTTAGAGTCTCCCATGAGATTGGAGTTGAGCTGTCAGTGGGGCCTGTGGTCATCTCAAGGCCTCACTTGGAGAGGAGCTGCTGTGGGCAGGAATCAGGTGCTTTCTGGCTCTTGGCCAGAGACATCAGTTTCTTACCATGTGGCCCACTCCGTAGGTCAGCTCGCAAGGCAGTTGGCTTCTCCTAGAGCAAAGGCTCCAAGATAAATAGATAGAAAGAATGAAAGATAGATAGATAGATGATAGATAGATAAATAGATACATAGATAGGTAGGTAGGTAGGTAGGTAGATAGATAGATAGATAGATAGATAGATAGATAGATAGATAACAGATAATAGGTAGACAGACAATAGACTGACAGGTGAAAGATAATAGATAGATAGAGATATGATACATAATAGATGATTGATTGATAAAGATAGCTAGACAGACAGAGAACCAGCAAGACAGAAGTCACCATCTTCTGGTAACCTGATGTCAGAAGTGATGTCTTTTTTGCTGTATTCTTCTCATCAGAAGTGAGTCATGGTTGGGTCCGGTGGCTCATGCCTGTAATCCCAGCACTTTGGGAGGCTGAGGGCAGATTGCTTGAGGTCATGAGTTCAAGACCAGCCTGGCCAACATGGTGAAACCCCATCTCTACCAAAAAATACAAAAACTAGCTAGGTGTGGTGGTGGGCACCTGTAATCCCACCTACTTGGGAGGCTGAGGCATGAGAATTGCTTAAACTGGAGGTGGGTTGGGGCACAGAGGTTGCAGTGAGCTGAGCTCACACCACTCACTCCAGCCTGGGCAACAGAGCAAGACTCCATTTCAAGAAAAAAAAAGAAAGAAAGAAAGAAAAAAGAAAGAAGTGAGTCATTAGATTTGGTTCTGGTTCACACTCAAAGGAGAGGTACACAAGGGCGTGAACACAGCAGGGGAGAGTCCCTGGAGGCAGTTTTAGAGGCTCCTTCCACTTTATCACAAATCAATGAGAAGAAACAAACAGCACAATAGAAAAACAGACAAATAATTCAGCCCACACTTTACAAAACAAAATATCGCAATTGTCAATAAACAGAGGAAATAGTAGTCATTAGTCATGAAGGAAATAAAAATGGAAACCAAGATGAAATACTTCCACATAACTGATAGAATAGCTAACAATAAAAAGGCAGAACTTACACCAAGTGTGGGCAAGGATGTGGGACAACTGGAATTCTCTTATATAGCTGGTGGGAATATAAATTTGTATGATCACCTTATAAAACAATTTGGCAGTATTTATTGAAGCTAAACACATATATTCTATGACACAGCACTTCCATACCTAGAAAAATGCCTAACACAATTGCATGTATGTGTACACTCAAAAGGTGTGTGTAAGAAGATTCATAGCAGCTTTACTTACAAAAACCAAAACGCTGAAAATCACCCAAATGTCTATCAACCATAGAATAGATGAATAAATTGCAAATAATCATGCAATCAATTACAATAAAGCAACAAAAAGCAATAAACTATTGCTATATGTTAATAATATGAATGGATCTCATGAAATAACATTAAGTAAAGAAATGAGCCAGAAAAAGATACATCCTGTACAATCGTATTTATATAAAACTCAGAAACTGGCCAAACTAATCCATGGTGAGGGGAATGAGGAGAGCGGTCTTTTTTTGTAGGACTCAATGACTGGGAGGGATCAAGGCCGAAGGGACTAGGGACCTGGTAATGTCCTGTTTTCTTGATACAGTGATATGGGCCATTAACTTTGTGAAAATTCAATGTGCTATATACGCTTATGATTCATGCAACCTCCTGTATGCATATATTTCAATAAAAATTTTTCCTAAAAAAAACACTTTGTGACAAACTTTCTTCTTCTGTGCTATTCAGAATGGCACCTGTGAATAAACTTACTAATAAATAAATTTATTTAAAACTGAAAATCTGTATCCATTGATGCTATGTCCTAAGTTCTAGTTCCTAAGGCCCTAAGTATCAAGATATATCTTTCAACTGAATTCTTACAAAGAAAAAATTCACCGACTTTTTTTTTTAACCTTTTGGTTTCTCTTCTGCCCCAAAGGAGCACTAGAGATGTTCTCCACTTTTGGACTGGGTGCAAGTGGCTCATGTCTATAATCCCAGTACTTTGGGAGGCTAAGGCTGGTGGATCACCTGAGGTCAGGAGTTCAAGACCAGCCTGGCCAACGTGGTGAAACCCTGTCTCTACTAAAAACACAAAAATTAGTCAGGCGTTGGTGTGCGCACCTATAGTCCCAGCTACTCAGGAGGCTGAGGCAGGAGAATTGCTTGAACCTGGGAGACAGGGGTTGCAGTGAGCTGAGATTGCGCTCCAGCCTGAGCAATAGAGTGAGACTCCATCTCAAAAAAAAAAAAAAAAAAACTTTGGAGGACACCAAAAGTTGATCTGTCGTTCCCATTTTTAATGAGTCCACAGATTCCTCTTGCTACAACATCTCAGTCTTAATATGAGAAAAAAAGGTTTATAAAAGATTTAGATGTTTTATTTTCTCCATTAACATTTATTACGTACAAATTATTTGACACTCAATCGTTTGTAGCTCTTTATCCAGGACCCATATTCTCAAATCTGCAGGATCAGGACATCGGTGTTTTGCAGGGTGGTATCATGAGATATCACCATGTGTGTATATGTGTGTGTGTATATATGTATGTGTGCATGTGTGTATGGGTGAATACATGTGTGTATGTGTATGTGTGTGCATGCGTGTGTCGATGTGTACGTGTGTGTGTGTGTGTGTTGATGGGGTTCAGAAGAAACTGCTGCTGGGAGGGTTTTATGGAAATAGGTACAGATGGGGAATAAGGCAAGGACACCTAGAAAAGGAGAGATGTAGGAGAGAAGGAAGACTTGAGAGATTTCTTAGCCATATGTTGAAATTTCAAATACACTATCATATTGATACCAGCATGCATGTCCTGATTCTGCAGGTTTGGGAATATGGGTCCTGGATAAGGAGCTACAAACTATTTGGTGTCACATAACTAGTAGGTAATAAATATTAATGGAGATAATATCTAAATCTTTTATAAACCTTTTTTTTTTCTGTGAAAAAGTGAGAGGGGCATAAAAGGACTATGGCAGCAAGAAGTATAACCAAAATGTGGCCACATGCAATATTTTTATGGCTTCATAGAACCTTGACTTTGAAACAGATCTTTTTTTGCGGGGGGGGGGCAGTAATGTGGATGGAGTCTTGCTCTGTTCCCCAGACTGGAGTGCAGTGGCATGATCTCAGCTCACTGCAACCTCCACCTCCCAGGTTCAAGCGATTCTCTTGCCTCAGCCTCCTGAGTAGCTGAAATTATAGGCGTGTGCCTCCACGCCTGGGTAATTTTTGTATTTTTAATAGAGATGGGGTTTCACCATGTTGGTCAGTCTGGTCTCAAACACGTGACCTCATGATCCACCCACCTCGGCCTCCCAAAGTGCTGGGATTACAGGTGTGAGCCACCGCACCCAGCCCTGAAATGGATCTTAAGAGTCATGTAATCTTACTCCAAAATTGAATCTTAAATTCCTCTTTTAGAAACTTCTGAAAGGGAGATTCTAGTTGAGAAACAATGAGAGTAATAGACGGCATAAATTCAAACATGTGTGATAGGACACTTGGTCCCTTAAGAGTCCCTAATTTAATCATTTGCCTCCACTCTCTTTTTTCTCTAACACAACGTTAGACTGGTTTTTCCATGAGATTTGAGGACTCATATTGTTTTATAACCTCAACACTGAAGAACTGTAAACAAAGGTGCATGCATACTGAATAGCCTTATTCAGTACATTTAAGAGCAGTAAATCTTTGTTTTTAAGCGCTTTAAGTTATAGCTACTGAACAGCAAACACCTCATTGGCCAAGCCAGGGAAGGTAGTAGTCTTCTGGAAAGCAAAGTTTGAAAAGGTCTTCTTCCTCTATATCACCACCAACTCCCCGCTAACCTCCTAGCCTTCTTTTCATACTAAATGTGTATCCTTCTCTCCCAAGCCATGGTGACACACAAATGATGAGAGTTGCTAAGTGGATATCTTCATCTTTGTTCTTCTTTTTCCAACTTCACTGAAAACTCCGCTTTAGAATGAAAGTTTTCTACATGCATCCAACATAGCAATCTGAAAAAAAAATAAAAAACCCTACTCTTTCTTTGTGCATCACTTAAAGATCTATGTAAATGCCTCCTAGTGAGGAATATCTACTTTTGTTTAAGTTTTGAAATCATTAGTTTTAAATTAGAATTAATGTTTGACATCAAGCAGTAGGCATAGATGGCAGAAAATTGATCAGTCTCAGGAAACTACTCAATGGTGGATTAAATACACACATTCTACAGAGTATACCCTGTGTACTGTCTAGTACAATATATGCATGCTTCTTGGGCATTGTGCATAGATAGTTAAAAACAATGATTTCCTCATAAACTCTTCTATACCCAGGACTTGCTTTCTTCAAAGGTGAAAAATACATGCATGAGTGCCATATCTGAATGCAAACCTCATAGACTAGTAGACTGTGATGGAGTCACAATGTCATATCCAGTTGGATGGACCTTTTCTAATAGTTTCCATTTTTATCAAAAGCAAAATGAAAGTTATTTTCAATGCAGGAGCAAATTCTAAACAACACCCACCAGAATTAGCAAAGCAACATTTCATCAGAAAATCACCTGCAGAATTTAGAATGCAATTTAGAATTACTAATTAGTGTGTTAAATGGATATATTCAGAAAGTGTGGAGGGGATGAGTCAACACTTCTGAAAGAACCTTAATTTCAGAATTTCCTGAGTGAGTGCCCCAAATTATAAGCCTACCCACACATTAGTACATGGGTTAGAGAAGTCGGCTCACCCAGACATTTGTTGTGTGCATAATTTTAATAAGAATAAATACTACTTTGGAAACTGCTCTGGTTCATTTTGCCAAAAGTAACACCCTTTCTGGGCACAATGCCACTAGATACTCACCCTTCTTTCTTTGTGACTGCAAGACCCTGAAACATTGTTTGCAATCTTATCAAAGGATTCATTGGATCAGAGGAAATTCAGAGAGAACATATTGTCCATTAAAATGTAGAGAGGTGGGCCTAAGATGCCTTAGAAGAAAGCTAGCTTTTATCATAACACACTGTTTACCTTTTCGTTATTTCTTTTAAACTTGAATCCTATTATTTCACCATCTCTACTGTCACCCAGCCATCATTTCTTATCAATTCTTAACTGGGCTATTGCAGTAGCTCCCTCCGTGGCCTCCTGGTCTTCAACCTGGCTCAGTACAGCCCAGTTTCCATTCAACAGCCAGCATGAACTTTCTAGAGCTGCCTGGACAGCTGAGGCTGTGCAAGCGGGAGAGGTGATCGCATACCCAGAGGAGGAGCCCATCCCTATGAGGACAAACCTCCAGCCCCTCCAAGATGGGAAGAGCCAATAGAGTCAACTCACTGCTACAGCATCTGTTGGTCCCCTTGGGGAACGATACCAGTAAGGGCTCAGTGCTGGTATCTGTTGCCGACAAGCTGGGCATTCCCTCCAAAACAGCAGCAGTGAAACAGACCTTGGTGAGTGAAGTGCATGCTGCCGGGCTCATTAGTAACCTCTATCTTTGCCACCAAGGCCATGATGCTCATGGGCCTATCATGGCACTTCTGGGTGGCTGGTGACAAAGCTGACAAACGTCAATCAGTCAAGTCATTTTATCTACATGGTTACTCGGTGCTGTTTCCATGGTAGGTGGATGCTTTCTAGGCATTCATACACTAAACCAACATCTTCATGCTTTGTGCCCACTCCCATTTTCTCACGCATGTGTCCCTCCTTCAGAACCCCTTGTCCCAATCATTTAACCCACTTCCTTCTATGCCACCATCCAGACATCTGAATGTATTCTCACCTCTGACAACTTCAGGTGTGCTGCTCAAAGCTTTGTCCATTGGGAAAACATTTTTTTCCACCATCCAGTCACCCATGAATGTGGCTATAATGCAACTCCTGTTCATTCTTGGCTTGCCCCCACATACTGAACCAAGTCATCTATAGACCAACTTTGAAATTTTCTTACTTTTTTTTTTTTTTTTTTTGACGGATTATCACTCTGTTTCCAGGCTGCAGTGCAGTGGCACGATCTCAGCTTACTGCAACCTCTGCCTCCCGGGTTCAAGTGATTCTCTTGACTCAGCTTCCCAAGTAGCTGGAACTGCAGGTACATGCCACCATGCCCAGCTAATTTTTGTATTTTTAGTAGAGACGGGGTTTCACCATGTTGGCCAGGATGGTCTCCATCTCTTGACCTTGTGATCCACCCGCCTCAGCCTCCCAAAGTCCTGGGATTACAGGCATGAGCCACTGGGCCCAGCTGAAACTTTTTCTTTTCTTAAGAGACAGAGTCTCTCTCTGTCTCCCAGGCTAAAGTGCAGAAGTGCAATCATAGCTCACTGCAACCTCCAGCTCCTGGGCTCAGGCAATCTTCCCTCCTCAGCCTCCTGAGTAGCTCAGACTGTAGAAATGCACCAGCATGCCTAGTTAATTAAAACAATTTTTTTTTTGTAGAGATCGGTTCTTGCTATGTTGCCCAGGCTGGTCATCAACCTTGAACATTTAAACATTTTCCTCCTCCTTGAGCTGGTCATAGGGAGTAAGTGCACTAGTGCAACTGCAGTGAGTGGCATGGGGGTTTGGGCTACCTGCTCGTGCAACTGACATGTGCCTGCTGGCCATGCTCTAATTTGATCCCAGATGCCCCATTTTCATCTTAGAGTGGGCTTTCTGAGCTCATTGGCTTTAGGACTTGGAAGGTTCAATGGAACGCAGTTCATAAATGGAAGATCTGAACACATGGTCACTCACTGTCCCATAGCTAAGTGTTCCAATTCTATCAGGGCCCAGTGATGCACAGGGACTGTTTCCGAAGGCATGCCACTCTCTGCTGAGGATGACCTGGCTTCACTCCAGAATCACAGGGGCCTGTGTTGTGATTCTCCTACCAGAGCTTGTCATAAGTTTCATACTACATCATGCCTTCCCCACTGTCACTTCCTAAACCATAGGATCTGCCTGATCAATGATCCCAGCAGCAGGACTAATTGCTTCACGGCCCGGACCTGAAGCAGTGCTCTTTCCCACTCTGCGTGCTGTGCAAACTGGCAACCTTCTTTGTTACCTGGTACATGGGCTGAAGTAGTTTTCCCAGGGTCGAATATGTGGCCACCAGATTCTAAAGTGGCTCACTAGGTACCATGCTTCTTTTCCTGTGTGAAGAATTCAAGATATCAAAATGCATTTTTCTTTGAAAAGGATATCCCAGCATGGCCCTGACCAGACGACCCCCTAAAAACTTCACTGAGTTGTCCAGTGATCTTCATAGGGTTTCTCTCCCACCTTCTAAAGTACAGGTGACTTTCCAAGGCCTCCAGGGCACTGCTGTTTCTTGCTCATCCCATCCAACCAGCATGATGTTGATAAGATGGTTGGTGTGACTGGGGAATGGTCCATACCTCTTCACACTGTGTTATAACAGAGCAGGAGGACTAATATAGCCCCCCGGAAAAACTGTAAGTGAACATTGTCCTTTTCACATGAACATGAAGTGTTTCTCATCCTTTTTCTCCTTCTTCTTCTCCTTCTTCTCCTTCTTCTCCTTCTTCTTCTTCTTCTTTTTTTTTTTTGTGACAGGGTGTCACACTGGAGTGCAGTGGCTCAATCATAGTTCACTGCAGCCTCAACCTCCTGGACTCAAGTGATCCTCTCACCTCAGCCTCCCGAGTAGCTGGGACTACAGGTGGGTGCCACAAGTCCCGGCTAATTTTTTGTAAATTTTTTGTACAGACAGGGTTGCACTATGTTGCCCACGCTGGTCTCGAACTCCTGGGCTCCAGCAATCCTCCCAACTCAACCTCCCAAAGTGTTGGGATCACAAGCATGAACCACTGCACCACCTCTGGTCCTTTTTCCTAATTGAAGTGAAGTAGAACACATTTTGCAAACTGATGACTCTATCCCACGTAGCTGAGATTAATCTGCTCTTTCAGTAACACCAGAATTGGCAAGCAACTTCCCAAATGGCTACCGTTTGGTTAAGCCTGTGGTACTCTCAAGTCATGCCCCAAGACCAATATGGTTTCTCCAGCGACCAGCCTGGCAAATTAAACTGAGAAATGACAGAGACCAACAACCCCACATCTTTCAGGTCACTAATCTCCATCATCTGCTCACAGCATCAGAGAATTCCATTTGGCCTTCCTTTTTTTTTCTTTCTTTTTGAGACGGCATCTCGCTTTGCTGGCCAGGCTGGACTGCAGTGGCATGATCTCAGCTCACTGCAAGCTCCACCTCCCGGGTTCATGCCATTCTCCTCCCTCAGCCTCCCAAGTAGCTGGGACTACAGGTGCCCACCACCATGCCTGGCTAATTTTTTTGTATTTGTGGTAAAGACGGGGTTTCACCATGCTAGCCAGGATGGTCTCGATCTCCTGACCTCCGGATCCACCCACCTCAGCCTCCCAAAGTGCAGGGATTACTTACAGGCGTAAGCCACTGTGCCTGGCCTGTGACCTTCTTAATTATAAAAAAATCTTACTCTACAGACCAGGGACACAGTGTGGGATTACTCCAATAGTCAAATGCATCGATTCCACTTACATGCTTAGGAATTGGAAAACGACAACAGGCAAGTCTGTGGACCTAGGGGCTCACTGTGAGTTAAACTTTAGACAGGACTGTTGTTATTGCTACCTAGTTCCTGCAGATCCCATGCTGACCAAGAGCCACGATGCTGCCTTGGGTCTCTGAGTATCAATGTCAACTCAGACTCTGTAGCCAATTAGTTCTTGAAATATCTGAGAAATATCTTTTTTCTCCCTTTCCACAGGGTGTGGTCACCTAAATAAATGGCAGTAAGTCACTTTGTGGAAGAACTACAGAAGTATCACAGGATCTACTTGTCATGATGCTACAGTGTGTCCAGAATTGGTTACTTCCAGTGGGTTCTTGGTCTTGCTGACTTCAAGAATGAAGCTGCAGACCCTCCCGGTGAGTGTTACAGTTCTTAAAGATACTGAGGTTTGTTTCTTCAGATGTTCAAATGTGTCTGGAGTTTCCTCCTTCTGGTGGGTTCGTGGTCTTGCTGACTTCAGGAGCGAAGCTGCAGACCTTCGCAGTGAGTGTTACAGCTTTTAAAGGTGGCGCATCCCGAGTTGTTTGTTCCTCCTGGTGGGTTTGTGGCCTCGCTGGCTTCAGGAGTGAAGCTGCAGACCTTCATGGTAAGTGTCACAGCTCATAAAGGCAGAGCGGATGCAAAGAGTGAGCAGCAGCAAGATTTATTGCAAAGAACGAAAGAACGAAGCTACCACAGCATGGAAGGGGTCCCCAGCGAGTTAGGCTGCTGGCACAGGTGCCCTGTTTTTATTCCTTTATTTGGCCCCACCCACATCCTGTTGATTGGTCCATTTTACAGAGAGCTGATTGGTCCATTTTTACAGAGTGCTGATTGGTGTGTTTACAAAGCTTTAACTAGACACAGAATGCTGATTGGTGCATTTACAATCCTTTAGCTTGACAGAAAAGTTCTCTAAGTCCCCACCAGACCCAGAAGCCCAGCCAGCTTCACCTCTCAATCCCCCCTCTAAACAGGACACCCCAGCTACTCTTGAGAATTTGGCCAAAGACCACTCTAGCTACTTCTTGCTGGATGGGGCGAAGAAGGGGCCCTGCAGTTGTAGTGTCCTCCAGAGGGGAACGCTTTAGGCCAGTGGAAAGGCCAGCGGGTCGGTCCAGGGTCCTCAGTAGAAGTTGTTAGTTGAACGCATTTGGGGTTCCATTTGTAAGACCATCTGTAGCTTGATGGCCTCGATTCTAGAGGAAACAAATTTGACAAAAAGGTTAAAAATACAGGGTCCAAAGGTGAGTAAGAGCAAGATGGTTGCCAAGGGACCTGGAAAGGGGAGGAGCCATGTTGCCCAACTCCAGAGGTTGGTATAAGAGTTTGAAAGGCGTTGTCTGATTTCAGAAGCCTTTTCCTGTAAATGCTGGGTGGCATCTTGTACTATCCCTGGCTGGTTAGTGTAAAAACAACACTCTTCCCCTAAGAAGGTGCAAAGTCCTCCTTTCTCAGCAGTGAGAAAGGAGGTTTTGGAGAGTCACTGCTGCCAAAGAGTCTATTTGGGATTGTAAAGTAAGGATAGATTTCGTTATTTCTTGCAAACTGTCTGAGAAATCCTTTGAGAGTGTGTGGTAGTAGAATAATGAAGTAAACTGGCTATTCTGGTTCCTGTAGCAGTAGCCATTCCTAACCCTATAAGTAGGCATATTTTTGTATGACTGCACTGAGAGACTTGAGTTTTAAGGTGTACTGGTAGGGTCTGATTTCCTGGGGTAATGTTAATGTTGGGACTAGAAAGACAAAGGTGCAGGTGCCTGTCCAGTTAGTGGGGAGGCAGATATAAGTCGACGTTCCACATAAGAATAATATATCTTGGCTGGGTAGACGGAGCTGGTTGTGTGTGTTGAAAAGGTGGGTGAGTTTGTTGTTTTCATTTTCCCATACTTCTAGAGTACTTGCCAAGGTAGTTCCAGTGAGTGGCTGGAAAGGGGTGTTGGGAGCAAACTGAGTGGCTCCCTGTGTTCTATTTTCCCATTGGAGAAAAAACCATTTTGTATCTACTAGGAACCATTCGAGAGAGTGATTGAAAGAGGGGACGAGAAGGCATTCACTAGTGGTGGGGACACTGCTGCAGGGGGTCCAGGGGTGAAAGGTCATGCAGGGAGTATGTTTGCCATTACAAAACCTGGACTGTTTGTTAAGCAGGAAGGAGGTGATGATTTTGGGGGGCCCTGAGAAGTGGACAAGCCATCTGAATGGAGCTGTTTGGGTGACTCAGAAGTTACTATGATCAGCTGGGGCTTGAAGTTGTAGGGTGTAATTACACTGATGGGGTAGTAGATGCCCCAGGGGCAGGCCTGCTGACAGGTTGCCTTGGATGCATAAAGGGGCTTGGAAAGTTAAAATGATATTCATAGTTACAGGGCTATGTATGGACTTTTCATTGCTTGTGTAATAGGTGAGATTGGGAAATGTAAGAATGTAAAAGTTGGATTGCATGTCCTGTTAGGGTACACTTGGTCCTATCAGAGATGGGGAAGCAGGCTAATGATTGCATATTTAGAAGTTGGAAAGGGTCTTTTCCTTCTTAAGGAGGGTGGTACGTTAAATTGGTAAAGACCTAGTTTTTTGCGGGAATGGGAGTGGCAACGTAAGCAGAGGTTGATAGAGAGATACAAAGCCAACAGTCAATTGCCAGGGAAGGATTGGACAGGTTTAACAGAGAATGGGTTAAGTTGAGAGTCTTGTAGAGGTAATTAGGAGCTAGCTAGTGGAAGGGGAGGGGTGATTGCATGAGGTATCCAAGGAAGTAGGAGGGGTAGATAGGCAAATAGTAAATAGGAAGGTAAAGAGGGTGCTCTAGAAGACGAGATCATTTTATTCAGGCTGAGTTAAAGATGGTAGTAAATTGCTGTCAGAAGGAAGGAAGATAGAAAGAAGGTTGATGTGATTAGGGTTTTCTTCCCAGCAGGAGCTACAGTATATAGTCCTATCGCAAAGAGTATGGTTAATATGCTGCTTAACAATATGATGAAATAGTAAAAGGATTCCATTAAAGGGGCAAGGAGAGGTGTTAAAGATTATGTAGGTTTTCACTTAACTTTTTTAAGGAGGAAGGAGTTTTTCTTCAGGATCAGTGGTAGGAACCTTTTCAGTGTGGGATGTTTCCTTCTGAAATAGGAGGTGCAAGTCCTTCAATGGTTCACAGGTGTATCAAGGCTGGTCTGGCAGATCTTGGGACTCCTGAGCTGACGGTCCCGCAGGTTCCGCAGGGGGTGTCCAAAATTTAACTCGGGTGTGGTGAATCCAAGATTCCACTCCTGCTACCTTAATTGCAGTGGGGGAAGAGAGGATTACCGAGAATGGTCTTTCCCACAAAGAGTCCATAGATGAGGAGGTAGAAGGAGGTAGAGGGGAGAGATGTGACCAACACTGGATCTCCTGGTTGAAACAACTCTGTTCCCTTTTCTCTGTGACATCATTCAGGTAGAATTTAGGGTTTTGTTGATATTTTGCTAAAAAAGTTATATCTTTGACCAAGTTGGCTGTTTCCTGATCAAGTAGGATGTCATTTGTGAGAAAACGTCATCCATACAGCATTTCATATGGACTGAGCCCCATTTTGTGAGAATTTCGGATTCTCAACAAGGCCATGGGCAAAAGAATAGACCATGAGGGATGAGTTTCTTGTGTTCATTTCCTTAAGTGCCTCTTGAGTGTTTATTTGCCTTCTCAACCTTCCCTGAGGATTGTGGCCTCCAGGTGCAGTGAAGATGATATTGTATCCCTGGCGCCCTGGAAATTCCCTGAGTTATCGTGGCTTTAAAAGCCAGACCATTGTCACTCTGTAAGCTTTGGGGAAGCCCAAATCTAGGAATTATTTCATGAATTAGGACTTTATTCACTTCCTGAGCCTTCTCTGTTTTGCAGGGGAAAGCTTCTATCCAATTTGTAAAGGTATCAACACAGACCAACAAGTATTGAAATCCTTTTGACTTAGGCATATGCATGAAGTTTAACTGCCAGTCTTCTCCAGGATAGTGACCTATTATTTGTTCCCCCAAAGGGGCCTTATGATGGACCAAGGGATTATTCCTTTGGCACACCTCACAGGCTTTGACTACCTGTCGGATGGTCTGGAGGAGATTTGGCCCTGTTTATAGGGATTTGGTCATTTGATGAGTGATTTCAATACCTATATGAAAAATTTGGTGGAGGGTTTTAAGTATTTTCCACTGGCTGGCTTCAGGTATAAGTACCTTTCCTTCTTCTGTCATTAACCACCCCGAGGGGAGAAAACTATGCCCCTGTGAACTGTTTCAGTTGTGGAATACGGGGGGTCAATCTCTTGGAGGGAATTGTTCCATAGCAAGATTCCTTCCACAGGTATTTCTAATGGGAGGTCCCGCCTGGCAGCAATTTTGGCCTCAGTATCTGCCCAGCGATTTCCTTCTGCCTTTTCTCCTTCACCTTTCTGATGGTCTTGGCAGTGTAAGACTGCTACCTCCTTAGGTTTTTGCACTGCATGCAATAACTCCATAATTTCCTTGTGGTATTTAATGGGGGTTCCCCTAGAGGTTAGGAACTCCCTTTCTTTCCATATTGCAGCATGGGTGTGTAGGATTAGATAAACATACTTGCTATCTATATACACATTTATTCTTTTTCCTTTTCCCAGTTCTAAGGCTTGGGTAAATGCCACTAGTTCTGCTAACTGGGGGCTGGTCCCTGGGGGAAGAGGCTTATTTTCAAGTACGGTTACATCACTAACTGTGGCATAACCTGTCCTTTGTATCCCATTCTCCACAAATGAACTTCCATTGGTATATAGGTTAAGGTCAGGATTAGCCAGGGGGACTTCTAAGAGATCATCTCAGGTGGCATAAGTCTGGACTGTAATTTGTTGGCAGTCTTGCTCGATTGCTTCCCCATCATCTAGGAGAAAAGTGGCAGGGTTGAGGGCCTCGTACATACATATTTGAAGCACTGGTCCCCCAAGGAGTAGTGCCTGATATCTAAGTAAGTGGCTGTCTAATAGCCATAAGCTTCCTTTGGCACCTAGTATGCCATTTACGTTATGAGTTGTCCAGACAGTGAGATCCTTTCCTTGTATTATTTTGATAGCCTCTGACACTAAGATGGTCACCACCACAACTACCCATAAGCAGTGAGGCCAGCCTTTTGCTACTACATCAGTTTCCTGACTTAGGTATGCCACTGGTTGTAGGGTTGTCCCATGAGTCTGAATAAGGACTCCAAGAGCTATTGCTGCTCTTTCTGTGATGTATAAAGAGAAGTTTTGTCCTGTGGGAAGGCTTAAAGCTGGAGCCTGTACTAGGGCCTGCTTTAAGATTTTGAAGGCTGTTTCTGCCCTTGGTTCCCATTCTACTAGAAGAGTATTTGCACTCTGTGTCTCCTTGATTAGAGTATAGAGCAGCCTGGCTATCTTGCTGTATCCAGGGATCCATAGTCGGCAAAAGCTGGTGATTCCAAGGGACCCCCGTAACTGTTTTAATGTCTTAGGGCAAGGATAAGCCAGTATAGGCTGTATTGGTTCCTTGCTGAGGGCCCTGGTCCCTCTGGCTAAGATTAGGCATAGATATTTGACCTGCTGTAGGCAAAACTGGGCCTTCGACCTAGACGCCTTGTACCCTTAATTAGCTAGAAAGTTCAAGAGATCTAAAGTAGTCTGCTGGCATGAGGCTTCTGAACTGGTAGACAAAAGTAAGTCATCCACATACTGAAGGGTCAGAGGGCCTGGACTTGAGAAGTGGCCTAGATCTTGGGCCAGTGCCTGACCAAACAGTTGAGGGCTATCCGTAAACCCTTGGGGCAAGACCATCCATGTAAGTTGGGACATGTGGTCTGTGGGATCCTCAAAGGCAAAGAGAAACTGGGAGCCAGAGTGCAGGGGAATACAGAAGAAAGCATCCTTGAGGTCCAGAACAGTGAACTATTCTGCTTCTTCTGGTATTTGAGAGAGCAGGGTATAGGGGTTGGGTACAACTGAATATAGAGGAATTACTGCCTCATTGATGAGTCTAAGATCTTGACTAGTCTCCACTGACTGTTCGGTTTTGTACTCCTAGAATTGGGGTGTTGCAGGGACTGTTGCATTTCCTTACTAAGCCTTGAGCTTTTAAATGTTTAACAATATCCTGTAAATTTTATGAGCTTCAGTCCTTAAGGGATATTGCCTTTCATAAGGAAAAGTGGTGGGGTCTTTTAGCCTGATTTGGACTGGGCGGGCATTTTTTGCCCTTCCAAATTGTCCTTCCAATGCCCAGACTTCAGGTTTTATTCCCTTCTCAAGTAGGGGAAAACAAATTGGTAACTTGTTCCCCATATTCATATAGATAATAGCTCCAGCTTTGGCTAATATATCTCTCCCTAATAAGGGTGTGGGACTTTCAGGCTTAACAAGAAAGGCATGTGAAAAGAGCAAAGTCTCCCAATTACAACTGAGGAGGTGGGAGAAATACCTGATTACAGGCTGTCCTTGGATGGTAACGGACCTTGAGGACAGTCGTCCAGGACAGGAGCTTAATGCTGAGAAGGCCATGCCAGTGTCCAGGAGGAAGTCAACTTCCTGGCCCTCAATGGTTAAACATACCCGGGGCTCAGTGAGGGTGATGACATGGGCTGATGCTTGTCCCGGGCACCCTCAGTCATGTTGTTGGATCACCTGGTCGTGGGCTTCTGACCCAGAGAACCTTTGTCCTCTGGTGCATGTGTACCTTCCAGTGATTGCCTCGGTGTAGTGGACATGAATGAAGGGGCAGCATGTTTTTTGTTGGACAATCTTTTTTAAAGTGTCCTTGTAAACCACACTGATAACAAGCCCTACCAGGTGATTGGCTTGCTCCATTTTCTCTCCTGTCTGAACCATCAACGTTTGTTTGTCTAAGGGCCATGACTTAGGCTGCGGCCTTTCTCTGATCTTGTTTTTCGTTTTGGGCCTGTTCTTCTTGGTCTCTATTATAGAACACCGAGGTTGCCCAGGTTTAATAATGCCTCCAAATTTTGTTCAGGACCCAGGGTTCACTTTTGGAGCTTTCTCCTGAGGTCTGCAGCTGACTGAGTAATAAATTTATCTTTTAGAATCAATTGGCCCTCTCATGAGTCAGGTGACAGGGGAGAATATTTCCTTAAGGCCTCTCATAGTTACTTGAGGAAGGCAGAAGGATTTTCTTCCTTTCCCTGAGTTATGGTAGACATCATTGAATAATTCATGGGCTTTTTCCTAATTCTCCTTAGTCCTTCTAGAACACAGGTCAACAGATGTTTATGACTCTAGTCCCCATGATCTGAGTCGAGGTCCCAGTGGGGATCCATATTGGGGATGGCTTGCTGACCAGCAGGGAATTTGTCCCTTTCTTCAGCTGTCATTCTATCATTTACTTGACTAAGATACCAGGTATCTCCAAACTCTTGGGCTGCAGCTAAAGCCACATTATTTTCATTAAAGGCCAGTGTTTGATATAACAATAGAATGACATCTCTCCAAGTGAGATCAAAGGTTTACCCTAGACTGCTGTAGGTCATCTATGTACCTACCAGAATCATCTGAAAACTTCCACAGGTCTGCCTTGATCTGCTTTAAATTAGAGAAGGAAAAGGGGACATGTACCCAGGTTGGGCCAAATTCCCCTCCCTCTACAGCTTGAAGGGGACATAACCGATAGCCCGGGGTGGGGATTGTGGTCCTTTGGATATTTCTTTGCTTATTTCCTTCTGGGTGTGGGAGATTAGAGGAGGCTTATCATTAATAGGAAGGGGAGCTATAGGGAGGCTAGGATACGGGGGTAAGCTGAGAGGTTCTCTTGTGGGATGTAAATTGCAAGCTTTGCATAGTTTTATATGCTCCTTCACTGAAAGAAAGCTTGGACATAAGGTATTTCACTCCATTTGCCTTCTCTCTTACAGAAAAGTTCAAACTGCAGGATATTATTGTAATTTATAATTCCCTCAGGTGGCCACTTCTCCCCATCAGAGAGAGAATATTGGGGCCAGGTTGTAGTGCAGAAAAAAATGAGCCACCTCTTTTTTGGGGTTTGCAGGTCAAATTGGTTCCAGTGGCTTAGTATGCATTTCAAGGGTGAGCCTGTTGATGCCTGAGTGTTTCCCATCTGAAAGACAAAACCACCCATGGTTTTGGTTTGTTTGTTTCTCCCCCTGTCCAAGAAACTGCAACGGTCCCTGGACCCTGCTCATTGGAATAGTTATTCTCACTGATGCAGCAGCAGAAACATCTCTTGCCCAAGAACCCACAATGGTCCCTAGACCCTGCTGATCAGAATAGTTGCACTCACCAATGCAGCAGCAGAAACACTAGCTTTCCTTCTAGACCACAAGGAGGACCAAGGAAGGTCAGATTTAGTGGCCCTTACCAACACATTCTCGAAAACCTGCACCTTTGCCTGTCCTCCTAGACCACAAAGAGGACCGAGAAAAATCAGATTTGCTGGCCCTTACCGATGCATTCTCAAAAACCGGTTAGAGTCCTAAGCATTCTCCTGTTAGTACTGGGATCTTACCCATGTCCTATAAAGACGTTATGCCCCAAAAAGGAAGTGGAGGGTCATACCCTGAGGGAGGAAAGGGATCTCCAGAGTTGGAAGAATGATGCCTTTTGTCCTCATTTATATGAATAGGAAGGATACAATTTCTGAGGCTCCCCATCTCCTAGCTTCAGGAATAGCTTTTTTTAGGCCTGCTTGTCTGAGGAAGGATCCTAAAATTCCAGATAGTCCCCCCTACAATGGGGCTTTGGGCAAAAATTATGTCTTTCTGATTGGTGAGCCTGGGTGCCTAAAGAAGGTAACAGAGTCCTGGAGTTTATACTAGAAATCATTCTTATAGGATAAACTAGAAAAGCACCAGAGACAGGGAGTGGTTTTTCAAAGCGCAACTAGCCTCAGAGAAGAGAGGCGAGAGGAAGTTTGTCTGGCAGGCATTAGGACCCAGGAGGCAAGGGTCAGGATAGATAGGACAGATGGGTGAGTCTCACTTGGGCAACATGACTTTGAGAGTTCTGCTCATGGCCGCAGCGTCAACCAACTTGTCAGGACCCCAAAGCAGAATGGCTTTCCTCTCTGTCGACCCTTGACTCAGCCCAGAAGTACAGAAAAGCAGAAGCTGGTTCCAAGCAAACCAACACTCCCAACTCTGAAGATTTGGGGGTTGTTAGAGAGCCCTTTCCCAGAAAGCCTGATGCCCATGTCTTTAGTGTGGCTGCTGTGCTAGGTGTTTTTAACTGGCCGACAGGTGCCCAGTATTTAACCCCCAAATTCTAAGGATAATAGGACAGAATAGCAAGTGAAAGGGGTCTGATGGTACTCACCATTTGGCGACAGTCGAGTGTCCCTTGGTTGTTGCTGAAATGTGTCTGGAATTGGTTCCTTCCAGTGGGTTCTTGGTCTCGGTGACTTCAAGAATGAAGCTGCAGATCCCTCCGGTGGGTGTTACAGTTCTTAAATATAGTGTGTCCAGAGTTTGTTCCTTCAGATGTTCAGATGTATCCCGAGTTTATTCCTTCTGGTGGCTTCATAGCCTTGCTGACTTCAGGAGTGAAGCTGTAGACCTTTGCAGTGAGTGTTACAACTCTTAAAGGCGACACATCCAGAGTTGTTTGTTTCTCCTGGTGGGTTCATGGCCTCACTGGCTTCAGAAGTGAAGCTGCAGACGTATGTGGTGAGTGTTACAGCTCATAAAGGTAGTGTGGACCCAAAGAGTGAGCAGCAGCAAGATTTATTGCAAAGAGCAAAAGAACAAAGCTTCCAGAGCATGGAAGGGGACCCAAGTGGGATGCCGCTGCTGTCTCGGGTGGTCTGCTTTCATTTCCATATTTGGCCCCACCCACATACTGCTGATTGGTCCATTTTACAGAGAATCGATTGGTCCCTTTTTACAGAATGCTGATTGGTGCATTTACAAACCTTTAGCTAGACACAGAGGGCTGATTGGTGCATTTCCAAACTTTTAGCTAGACAGAATAGTTCTCCAAGTCCCCACCAGACCCAGAAGCCCAGCCAGCTTCACCTCTCAATAGGATCCTGTAGGACCCGGCTACCTCTTAGGTCAAAGGGCTCCAGGTCTGAAAATTGGCTCCGGTGTGAGGATCAGCCACCTTGGTTACTTGTTATTGGGGCAACTGTTTTCAGACTTTGACTCCTCCATTCTAACTTTGTTCATCTTTTTAAATTAGAGATATTAAGTGGCACCTTGGTTGGCTGCTGTCAAGGGCAGTGTTCAGCAAGCTACAGTCAGATCCAGCCCATCATGAGTTTTTGTAAATAAAGTTTTATTGGAACGCATTCATGCTTATTAGGCTCTTCATTCTTTTCCTTGCCATCTATGAGGGAAGCTTAGACATCTCTCCTTTGCTGAGGCTTGCCCATCATTTTTTCCTGGCTTTTAGGAGCCACTCCTGTCAAATTAGTTTGTCCTCTTCCTTGGGGCTTTGCTAGGGTGATAAAAACTGTATCCTGAGAAAATGCCCCAAATCAACGAATTATTGGTTATCCAGCTTAACATTCTAGCCTCCTCGACCAAAAACCCTCAAGTCAAACCCCAGGAGTATTTCCAAGGTACTGCCAGTACATACCAGATAGTTGTCTTCTTTCTTTTTTCTTTTTCAACAGGGTGTCACTCTGTTGCCCAGGCTGGAGTGCAGTGTCATGATCAGGACTTACTGCAGCCTCTAATTCCTGACAGAGCAGGAGTATCACCATCTTGGGCAAGCTCTGTCACTTTTAAATTCACCTGAATCAATAACCGCCTAAATCCAAAGGGCATCAGCCTAATGGCTAAGGTCGGCATGACCATAAATCACAAATAACATCTCCAACCAGAAACATTCCAAACTCCTCCCCAACCAGAAACATACTAGCCCTAAGGTAACCCACCTCCAGTCAGGAAGATGCCAGCCCTGAGATAACTCCCTTCCTGCTGGATAGATGTCAGCCCCAAGATAACCTCCCCTCCACCCAGAGACGTTCCAACCTCGCCATAAACATCCTCCCACACAGAAACATTCCAAGCTTGTAATAAGCCCCTCACCCTAAAACCAATATATATTCTTCGTCTGTAAAAGAAAGCGCTCCTGACCAAAATTGGCCAGAAGCCCCTCTCGGGTTTTTCTCTAAAATAAACCTGTCTTTGACTCTTAAGCTGCATTCTGTGTTTCTTTCCTCTTTCTTTAACTCTTACACTTCCCAGGCTCAAATGATCCTCCTGCTTCAACCCCCAAGTACCTGCACCATCTTGCTCAGCTAATTTTTTTGTATTTTAGTAGAGACTAGGTCTCCCTGTGTTGCCCAGGATTACCTCAAACTCTTGAGCTCAAGGGATCCTCCTGCCTCAGCCTCCCAAATTGCTGCAATTACAGGCATGAGCCACCATGCCCCACCACATCTTGTTTCTTTCTGTGTAGATCTCTTTCTTGCCTTACAGGGCACAACCTGACTATGTCTGTGTTATCTTGGAATTTCACTCTATCAGTCTGAGAGCAGGAATGGAGATGGAGATAGGTCTCAAGGGCTGTATCTGTGTCTTTTGGTGAGGGAGATTCTGCAGCATCTTTCAGCATGGCCAAAGTACTAGCTCTTACTAGGGAAAGATGGGCCACCCATCCATGCCCAGAGGATGGGGGTGGGAATGTGGTAGAGTCAACATCACTAACTATATCTCTCCAGATTTCCTGCCTAAAGGAGTGTTTAATGTCTCTGGTGCTCTGAATCCTCATAATTAGGGCTTGAGCTTACCTTTTGATTGTGCCTGCCCTTCCGTTATAGGCAGTAAAGACTTCTTTATATGCAACCACTATTACCACTGGAGGCTCTATGGTTCCCACACTTAGCTATTAAGTGTGTATTAATGGCTCTCAGTCTCTCATTCCCCACTAACATGCAGTCAATGCACTTAGCCTTAGCCAGCCAATTGTGCTATAAACATATATATATATATATATACACACACACACATATATATATTTGAGATGGAGTCTTGCTCAGTTGCCAGGCTAGAGTGCAGTGGTGTGATCTCAGCTCAGGCTGCAATCTCTGACTCCTGGGCTCAAATGATTCCCCTGCCTCAGCCTCCTGAGTAGCTGAGACTACAGGTGCACACCACCACATCGGCTAATTTTTTGTATATTAGTAGAGATGGGGTTTCACCACGTTGGCCAGGATGGTCTCAATCTCCTGACCCCATAATCCACCCACCTTGAGCTCCCAAAGTGCTGGGATTACAGGTGTGAGCCACTGTACCTGACCCGATTGTGCTATACTTGTAAGAAGTTTCCCTTGTATTTCCAAATGCAGATATCATCACACCCATCGCAGCATTTGCCCAGACAGGAACATTTTCAAGGGCCCCTACCAGTGAAATATTAGCAGTTGGGCTGCACTTTGTTCCCAGGACCATATATGTACTTCTGATCTGCCAAGTAGGTGAGTTAATTTTACAACTCCACCTTGCTGTCTGTTCTCTCAAACCACTCTTGGTACCACTTGTGTTAACACAGATCCTCTGAGAAGCTGACATTGACAGGAGTAATATGCAAGGATTTTATTAAGGAAAATGCTTGTGAAAAGAAAATGAGAGCAAGAACTGGAGAAGGCTGGGAAAGATGTGAGGCTAGGAGGCAAGTGTGAATCTAAGTGAAGGTGAGAGGGACAGAATGTTGGGTGGAACTCTCCTAGACTGTCATGCAGTCTAAAGAAGCTTCAACACAGCCAGCAGGGATTCCTTGAGTTTACATTGCCAAAAGAGGAGCTTAATGTCTCCCAGAAATGAATCTACTTTGGTAGCCCCATCACGCTCAGTCCTTGACAAGGGAGCAGTCTTGTCCAAGTAAGGTGTGGCCCCAGCCAAAATAAAGCAAAGTATTTCAAAGCATAGCATCTGGGGCTCTGGTTGCACTCCTTATAGTGGGAGCTCTGCAAGCCACAATTTCATGGCGACCATAGAAAGTCAATGTAAGTTCAATCAAAATCCTATGTGGTTTTTTTTTAATTGACAAGCTAATCCTGATATGTAAACAGAGAAGTGAAGGACCTAGCACACCTAAAATGATCTGGAAAGGGAACAAAGCTGAAGAACTTAGACAACCTAATTTTAAGACTACAGCAATCACATATAGGGTCATGTGTTGCTTAATGATGAGGACACGTTCAGAAAAGCATACGTGATTTTGTTGTTGATTTTGTGTGTGTGAACACCATAGAGTGCACTTATCAAACCTAGATAGTAGAGCCTCTTATATACCTGGGATATATGGTCTAGCTTATTGCTCCTAGACTACAAACCTGTTCATCATGTTACTCTACTGGATACTCTAGGCAACTGGAACACAATGATAAGTATTTGTTTATCTACACATACCTAAACATAGAAGAAAGTATAGTAAAAATATGGTATTACAGGACCACCATCCAGTATGCAGTCTGTCATTGGCCAAAATGTCATACAGTGCATAACTGTACACATAAATTAATGAAATCAGTCTGACAGTACAGAGTCCAGAATAGACCCCTGTCTACATGGTCTGTTGCAGAGGTGTCCAAACTTTTGGCTTCCCAGGGCCACATTGGCAGAATGTGGCAGAATTGTCTTGGGTCACACATAAAATAGACTAACTCTAATGATAACTGATGAGCTAAAAACATTCACAAAAAATCATACAATGTTTATGAATTTTTATTGGGCTACATTCAAAGCCAACCTGGGGTGCATGCAGACCATGGGCCATGGCTTGAACAAGTGTGATCTGTTGGTTTTCAAAACAGTGCAAAGATTACTCAATAGGGAGAGATATTCCTTTCAACAAATGATGCTGAAAGAATTGGATATTGAGGGGCAAAAAATGAACTTTGGTTCTTACCTCATACTACATACAAAAATTAACTCAAAATGGATCATAGATCTAAATAACAAATTGAGAGTATAAAATTTCCAGAAGAGGATATGAGGTTATCTTTGTTACCTTGAGTTAGGCACAGATTTCTAAGAACATAAAAATCATGAAGGAAAAATTTGATCAACTTTATTGAAATTTAAGCAGCTGGGCACAGTGACTCATGCCTGTAATACCAACACTTTGGGAGGCTGAGGCTGGCAGATTGCTTGAGCTCAAGAGTTTAAGAGCAGCCTGGGCAACATGGTGAAAGCTCATCTCTACAAAAAAAAATTTAAAAATTAGCTGGCCATTAGTCCCAGCCACTTGGGAGGCTGAGGTGGGAGGATCACTTGAGCCCAGGAGGCAGAGTTTGCAGTGAGCCAAGATTGCACTGCTGCACTCCAACCTGGGTGACACAGCCAGACCCTATCTCAAAAAAAAAAAAAAAAAAAAAGAAAAGGAAAGAAAGAAAGACATTTAAAACTTTTGCTTTTGAAAATACACTGTGAAGACAATGAAAAGAAAATTCGCAGACAGGGAGAAAATATTTGCAAAACATATGTCCAGAATATATGCAGAATAGATAAAGAACTCTTACAAATCAATAATATGAAGACCACAGCCCAATTTCATTTTTTTTTTTTAATTTTGAACTGATATTTCACCAAAGAAAATATGTGAATGGCAAATAACATGAAAATATGTTTGATATTAATAGCCATTGGGAAATACTAAGTAGAACTACAATAATATCCTACTACATATGCACTGGAATATCTAAAATTAAAAAGTCTAACGATACCAAGTATTGCCAAGGATGTGAAGCCACTGGAATTCTTGTGCATTGCTGGTAAATGCAAAATGGTGCAACCACTTTGGAAAACAATTTGGCTATTTCATATAAAGTTAAACATACAGGTACCATTTAATCCAACAATCTCACACCTAGGCATTTACCCAAAATAAAGGAAAATATACATTCACACAGACTAGTGAATTCATGTTTATAGCAACTGTATTCATAATAGCCCCAAATTAGAATCAACCTAAATTTTGGCATATCTGCATATTCACACAATGGAATTTCTTCTCAGCATTAAAAAGGAATGAACTACCAATATACCCGTCAACGTAGATAAATCTCACAACAATTATTCTAACTGAAAGAATTCAGACACAAAAGACTATATGATTTTATTTATGTGAAATTCTAGAAGGACAAAACTAGAGTAGCAGATCAGTGGTTCCCAGGCCTGGAGCTGGGGAAAGGAGACTGCTGACACGTGAGCACTGGGAAATGTTGTGAGGATGATGGAAATGTTCTGTATATCATGAGGTTGGTGGTGTAGGAGTTAAAGAAAGAGGAAAGAACACAGAAAGCAGCTCAACAGTCAAAGACAGGTTTATTTTGGGGAAAAATCTGAGAGGGGCTTCTGGCCGATTTCTGTCAAGAGGGCTATCTCTTACAGACTAACAGTATATATTGGTTTAAGGGTGGGGGGGCTTATCACAAGCTTGGAATGTTTCTGTGTCCAGGGGAAGTTTATGACAGAGTTGGAATGTCTCTGGGTGGAGGGAAGGTTATCTTGGGGCTGGCATCTTTCCAGCTGGAAGGGAGGTTATCTCAGGGCTGGCATGTCTCTGGTAGGGGATGCTATTTGTGGTTTATGGTCATGCTGCTCTTAGCCATTAGGCTGACGCCCTTTGGATTTAGGAGGTTTTTGATCAAGGTGAAACTTAAAATGGTGGTGTTTGTCCAAGATGGCAATGCTCCTGCTCTGACAGGTGGTAGTTACCCAACTTCATGCACTTTGTCAAAATTCACTGAATTTTACACTTCAAAGTGGTGAATTTTGTTGTATATAAATTATACATCAATAGACTAATTTTTTTAAGTAAGAGAAAATAAAATAATGGTGGAGACATAAAATGGAACCTGTGGTAATAATCTTAAGATTATTAACTAATTTTATTTAAAATTGACTTCTATTTAATGGACTGTGCATTTGTTTCTCAGGTTTCTAAGTGCTATCTTGAAAACAGAAGTCTAATAATTTACAAAATTGACTGTTCTCAATTCCAGGATGAAGTAGGAATTTCCTTCTGTGCATAAAGTGGATATCATTGAAACAACAACAGCACTGTCATACTAGACCCAACAAAGACTTTCACTGGACTGTCTCTCATACTGACCCATTACACAGGTCCATAATTCAGTGAAGCTATGTGGGGATAGTCATTACAATTCTATGTAAATCAGCAGTTCTTTA
Source organism: Rhinopithecus roxellana (assembly GCF_007565055.1). Taxonomy (NCBI): domain Eukaryota; kingdom Metazoa; phylum Chordata; class Mammalia; order Primates; family Cercopithecidae; genus Rhinopithecus; species Rhinopithecus roxellana. The sequence continues at coordinate 57,407,256 of NC_044559.1, read as the reverse complement.
CCAAGATGCCATAATCCATGGTTAGATTTTAGAACATCTGAGGACATGGAATATGGTATGATCTCCAATTATTTTTTGCTAAATATTAATTTTCTTAATAAGGCTTTTGACAAACATTTTGGGAATTAGCTCACGGTTGCATTTCTTGGCATGGGCAATGCTATAAACTACTCAATGGTGTGCATGACCACAGATGCCTAAAATCTTGAACTGATCATTGAGCTGGAGATAGAAATAACCTATTCGTGGAAGTCAAGGTCTCTAACAAGGGAGGAGTCAGCTAGCTTTATCCTTTACCATTCATTCTCCTTTTGTATTTTCAATAGGAGAAATATAGAGAAGTTAATGGCTTTTAGCAGTTCCATTCCCTACTGCCTTTCAGAGATTGAGATGCCTTGAGCCACTTGTATGTTTTTTTGAGATTCAAGTGTATTAAATAAAGAAGATATGCCAAAACAAGTCTCTAAATATTGTGATAAATTTAAGTGTTAATAATTAATAACATTATGAATCAACAACCCATAGATCTACTGTATATTTACCTTCATTTGGAGATAAGTCAAAAGACTACATTTGAAGCCACTTTTGAGCATGATGCCCTCAGCAGATGTCCCTCTTGCAGTCACTCATCCTACTGCCAATAGGTTCTATTCTTCTAGGGTTACCTATTTAATTGAGGTCAGTAAAGTCCTATGAAAAAGGAATGAATAATTATTTCTATATGCCAAGAACGCTTTTAAATGCGTTACTTGTATTAACTCATTCACTTTTTACAACTGTTGTGAGAATAAGATTAATACTATGAGGTAAATCCTATTAGGTGAGGAAATGAAGATAGAATAGTCAGTAACTTGCCCAGGATAGTGGCTGGTAAGTGGCGGAGCTGACTCCAAAGTCTGTGCTCTTAACTGTCATGTTGGAGGTTGGATCATGTAAAGTAGCCAATTGTCAATCATGTGTGACTGACAAAACTGGCAATTTCATATGGCTCAACTTGATGTAATGCTCAGGTTGGCTGTAGCTATGTTTTTATGAGCATGAATATATGGGGCACATTTGTTTCCATTGCCAGTCGAGAATATACATCAACCTTTTATCTCAATTTGACAAATCCAGTATTTATATCTGAGTTCTTTTTGCTCCAGGGCAAAGGCATTTTAAAATTCATGTCTGCTTTGAGAAGGGGTTGGGGGCAGAGCTAGCTGATCAGAGCTTAACAAAAGGAGGGACTTTCTAATGACTTGAGCTGTCACAGCTGGGCTGATGGTCACTATGGACAGTGGTGGGAGCTTCTGTCCTGGGAGGCACCCTCAGAGATGGGATATGCTATTACTCAATAAGTCTACCAAGGGTTCCTGCCTCATTACAACTCAGCCAGTGCAGGAGTTGGACATCCATCAAACTCCTGTATGCCCAGAATGTGGCAAGCTTGCTCTTTTGGACTTTTTACTATGTGTGCTCTGTTTTCCTTCCTAGATGTCAACATTTAGAAATCATAGTCAAGGGGATTCTATTGAAAAATGGGGAGGTTCCTTTTGCTGTGGTTGAACATTTTTGTAATTTCATGAAAGATTCAGAGTGAAATAGTGCTCTGTCTTTCAGAAGCACATTGAGGGTCCTTAAACTGCAGAGTCTAATTTTACGAAGTCCCTTCCTTGTTTCCACAGGTTACTAGCAACTATTTGTTTCTTTCCTCTGGACCAAGCCCATAGAATTCATAAGATCTTCACCATTGGGATTTAGCAGATTTGCATTTGCTGGAAATTGACTCTAGAATGTTAACTGGATCAAGACCACTCCCTTTGTTTACTTTTTTTTTTTTTTAGACAGAGTCACTCAGTTGCCCAGGCAAGAGGCACCATCTCGGCTCACTGCAACCTCTGCCTCCCAGGTTCAAGCAATTCTGCCTCAGCACTCCCAAGTAGCTGGGATTACAGGCATGCACCACCTCGTCTGGCTAAATTTTGTATTTTTAGTATGGATGGGGTTTCACCATGCTGGCCAGGCTGGTCTCAAACTCCTTTCCTCAAGTGATCCACCCGCCTCAGCCTCCCAAAGTGCTGGGATTACAGGCGTTACCCACCACACCCAGCCCTTTATTTGCATTTTATTGATTTACATTGTTTATCTGTGTTCACCCTAATAACAGAGATATACCCAGACTGCCTCTGCAGCCAGCCAAATCTGCAGATCCCTGACTTTAGCTGGAAGCCTACTGCCAAGATTCCATAAATCAGTTCATTTGGCTCAGCCTGACTAGCAGGACCACGAAGATGAACAATGCCTCTAAAAACAAAATCAAACTGTCCTGGAGGCTGCACAGAAAGAGATGGAGAACTGTCTGAGTCAATTCCGGGGCAGCATTTTTGCAGGGTAGAATTTATTTTTTTTTCTTCCGGGATAGCCAATGTCCCATTTACTGTGAAATTTGATTTTGCTGATTACAGCTTGTAATGATCATTCGGCTCAGTGGATCATATCTGACTTTTCCAAAAGTCATTTTATGTGGGCACTAATGTGTTTGTCCCATGCTTATTCTGGTCAGTGGGGCATGCGGTTATAAGGATCAGATGGAAAGTAATTTCTTGGATTTCCCTTTGACGTTTCCAAAGGGAGGGCAGATTCTCTGCATCCCTCCGCGTACTCCCTGACAGTGAAGAGAGTCCTGTGATGGCTTGATGCAGGAGATCCTATTTTCCACCCCCAGTCATTTGACTGGTCCACCAGGAAGCTCTGCATTCCCAGGTTTTTGAGGCATGTCTCAGCCACAAATCACGAGGCTTACCTCTCAACAAAGTCATCTCAAGAAGAAACATCCAGAAGGCTGTCCTTGGATATCTGGGGCTGAGACAGGGATGCAATGCCCATCACCGCTTCTCTAGTTTGCTATATGGGAAGCTGATACCCCTTCCACCTTTCATTTGTCACCTTTTCTCACTGTGCTTATTGATCCTGAGCAAAAGTGGCAGCTCAGAAGCTCTCATCCAGCAGAAGTGACTTAGAGCAGGACAGCAGGCCCGTCCACCCTGGCCTTCTCCCACCAGGCAGTCTGCATGGTTCCTGCCGAGCAGACTTATCCCTAATGGCCGGAAGCACTCCTCTCCTTTTCCACCAACCCCAAACCCGAGGCAGATGCAAATTTCTCCATTCCCCTTGTCTCACTTTACTCCTCTGCCTCCTGGGATCAGAATAATAATTTCTAGTTCCCTGGATTGGCTCTGCTTTGCAATATATGACTCACTCTCTTTTTCTTCAAGCTTTCCCTTAATGTGGTCCATGCCTAAGGATGCTGGCTGGGTCTTTATCACAGGAGAATTTTCAGGTGTTCAGCAACTGAAGAAAACAAAAATTTTGAACACTTCTTTCCCTGCTCCCAGTCAGGTCACACAGAGTTCTTGAGAGAAGAAAAACAGCAAATGTGAAACTGATGCCAGTCATCTTCTTAGAATAAAGGCCAAGAAACAGGAGTGATTTTTTGTGTTTGTGCATGCATGTATTTTAGTGGAATGAAAGAAACAGCCATGCCCTCAAACACCTCACTCATGTTTACGCGGCTGGCCCCCACTGGAGGACATGTCTGAGACTGCATTCCGTGATGTTTCACCAGTACCGTCAATAACCACATCTTCTTTTCACATCCAGATCACACTGGAAACCCATTTACTTTATTCATAAAAGTATAACATATTCAGCCCTGAGTCTCCAGTTATTATTAGCATTTGCACATGACCAAGCATAGTCACTGAATTTTCTGCTCTTGCCATCACACATTTCTGAGCATTTTGAACTGTGATTTTTACTCTTTAACCTGGGGGCTCTTCGACTTTCCTAAAGTGGGGAAATCCAGATGAGAGCACCAGATCTTACGCTATCATATTAGGTAGGCGGAGGAAGCAAGAATAAGTGCAATAACAAAAGCCAGGTGAGATAATTAAAACCGTCTTAATCCCTTCACACTGAGAGGCGGATGTCAGCCCATTTCCTTTCTCTTTCTTCTTGCTTTTTTTTTTTTAACTGTGTAAGCTTCAGTTCTGATTTCATTTCAAACAGCCCTTCCCATCAGTGCTTGTTCTACAGATGTGAATCAGTGGAATGAATTAAGTTTTGCTCAAGGCATTTAGTAGAGTAAAATCTGCTTCTCAGAGGAGGGGAAATAAAGATGAAAAAATTTAGCAAAGAGCATCTACCCTACAATGCCAGGTCGGTAATAAAACATAAAGATGCTGAGAGAAAAGCACTCCCCAACCAAAGTGGGTCTATTAGAAGCAAGTTTTGACATGATTGCCGAACCCTTCTGGAAAGGGTTAGGAAAAAAAATCACTTTCAAAAATCATTTGAGTATAAAAGTGAAATGAAAGTAGTCTTTTTAAAATGTGATATTCAATGTGGACATAGAGTGGAAGGATGCAGTACAGTCATTAAGGAAGACAAATAGAGGGTGCGCCCAAAGGGCAGTGAGATCCCTGTCATGTGATGGTGTGGAACACCTACTGTGAACAAAGACCCCGAAAAGCCCAGAAAACCAGGTGCGAAATCATTCCTTTATATTTCCTGGCCCTGTGGTGTAGGGATCAACCACAATGAAAGTCTATCAGGTTGAGTCCCAGCTCCACCGCCTTGGGGCATTCTGTTTCCCCATTTAGGGAATGAGTGAGAATAGTGAAGCCTGCCTCAGCCATCCCAGAGGATTGTCCCAATAGTCCTAAGAGATCAAGATTAGGAGTTGTCTTTGCAAAGAGTGAAGAGAGCCGGGTGCAGTGGTGTCTGCCTGCAGTCCCACCTATAGGAGGCTCTACTGGGCCCAAGAGTTTGACACTGCAGTGTGTGATAATCACACCTGTGAATAGCTACTGGACTATATATAGCCTGGGCAATATAGAGATACCTCATCTCTCTCTTAAAAAAATTGCCTGGGTGCAGTGGCTCACACCTGTGATCCCAGCATTTTGGGAGGGTGAGGTGGGAGGATTGCTTGAGGCAAGGACTTTGAGACCAGCCTGGGCACGATAGCGAGATCTCATCTCTAAAGAAATTTTAAAAATTAGCCGGGTGTGGTGGAGTGTGCCTGTAATCTCAGCTACTCAAGGGCTGAGGTGGGAGGATCATTTGAGCCAGGAGTTTGAGGCTGCATTGAGTTATGATCACACAACTGCACTCCAGCCAGGGTGACAAAGAAATACCTTGTCTCTAAAAAATCAAACAAACAAACAAACAAAAACTCCATTGCATTTGAAAAACTTTTTTAAAAGCATGAACATAGCTCTAAGGTAACCTCAAGTTGCACCCAAGCAACTATAATTTTTCAGTATTCTCATTAATTTTGGAAAATCTTTCTGGGCACACTCTTTAAAAGTGGGAAATATTTAACATATTTAAAAGTGGGAAGTAAAGGAAGATAGAAAACTTAGCTTTATTGGAGAGTAGTGAGAGGGTGGGGAAAAGAGATTTTGTTCTTGTTTTTGTTCCCAGCAATTTCAGCACACTTTGATCAATTTAGTCTTATAAAAATGAAAATTTCAAAGAGAAGCAGCCAGAGTCATATTCCCAAGAGCACATCTGGTCATGCTATTCCTCTGTGTATAATCCCACAGTGGTGTCCTGATACCTTCAGGGAAAGATTCAGTGTTCTTAGGATGGCATTCATGGCTCTCGATGGTGTGCCTTAGTGTGACTTGCCTATGCCACTTCCCATGCCTGAAGCATCCTGCTCTGCTCCCCTCTCCCCTACATCTGCCCACACCCCCTCTGTGGTCTCCACCACCAGGAAACTGCCATGGGACATTCACCAGCAGGAATGAGTGGCCTCCGGGGTGTTCCTGCGGGATGGCAAATGTTGACCTTTTCCCCTCTATTTGTGAGTGCTTTCAGAATAGCAAATACATCTTTCTTCTGGCTATCTTTGGTATCAGAAGCAAGGCCTGGAAAATCAGGGGACACAGAATAAATGTCCTTTTATCTAAAGAAGAAAGGAAAGAAATTAATGTTGATTCTACAACTTTCCTACAGCTCTTCAATTTTAATCATATAAATGCCATTTTTATTGTTTTTGTCATATTTGTGAGCCACCTGTTGTAATAGCATTTGCTTAATTATTTTGCTTTAATTAACAGCTCACTTTTAAAAACTTAAATGTAATTTGAGAGAAAATGTTTTATCACTTTACATACACTCCACGAAAGGAAGAACTGTGCTTTGTTAAGCACTGAACCCCTAGTACATTGAACTGAGCCTAGCACAAAGCAGGTATCCTACTCTGGTTTAATGACTAAGAGGAAAATTAGTACCACTGGCTACTAATACCTGGTAACATGAATAATGAATACTGTTATGTATTCATTATTGAATGAATACTATTCAATGAAAAGTGAATAGTATGAAATGAAAGAATGAAATGAAAGAATACTAATGATAAATGAAAAAAATGAAAGAATGAAAGAATACTAATAATACAGTAATTGACCCCAAACCTAAGACTCACCTCTTCTTATGGTTTGGATCTTTGTCCCCCCCACCTCCAAATCTCATGTCAAATTGTAATTCCCAGTGTTAGAGGCGAGGCCTGGTGGAAGGTGACTGGATCATGAGGGTGGTCTTTCATGAATAGTTTAGCAACATCCCCTTGGTGCTGTTCTTATGGAAGTGAGTGAGTTCTCATGAGATCTGGTTGTTTAAGATTGTGTAGCACCTCCCCCATCTCTGTCTTCCTCCTGATCCCACCATGTGAACTACTCGCTCCCCCTTCACTTTCCACCATGATTGTAAGTTTCCTGGGGCCTCTCCAGAAGTGGAAGCTGTTATGCTTCCTGTACAGCTTGCAGAACCATGAGCCAATTAAAACCCTTTTCTTTATAAATCACCCAGTCTCAAGTATTTCTTTAGAGTAGTGAGGAAACTGACTAATACACCTCTCTCTGTTTAAATGGGATGCCAGGATTACAGCAATGTTGGGACCCTCCAGAAATCAAGTGCAAATTTCTCCTTGATTAATTAAAAGGATTGAAAGATACTGGAAATGACTAGCTGCACACTGAGTAGTCTAGTGTCATTTCACACACAGTCATTCCATAATCATCAAGTACCTGTACCATGGGTCTTTCCCTCGGTTTGGGAAACATCACCTATGTTATTCCTTCAACTTCCTACACCTTTTCTACAAAAGCTGACCAATAACGAGTTACAACCCATCAGGAGACTAAAACTATTCTGATAAACTCATTTAAATGGAAGTACAGACCCCAAGAGGACTGTAACTGTTAAAAAAAAAAAAAATCCTGGAGCTTCTTATATGTTAGTTTTGTATCATGCCCACCTCAATTTGTTTCTCTTGTGGTTAACAACACAACAGCAAAAACCTTGCATCTGAAAAATATGTGCTTCTATTCATAATGTATGTCACTTTTTTTAAAGACAGATAGTGTCTCACTCTGGTTCTCAGGTTGGAGTGCAGTGGTGTGACCTTGGCTCACTGCAGCTTCGACCTCCCGGGCTCAAATGATCCTCCCACCTCAGCCTCCCTACTAGTTGGGACCACAGGCATGTGCCACCATGCCTGTTTAATGTTTGTATTTTTTTAGAGACAGGGTTTCACCGTGTTGTCTAGGCTAGTCTTGAACCACTGGGCTCAAGCAATCCTCCTGTCTTGGCCTCCCAAAGTGCTGGGATTACAGGTGTGAGCCACCATGCCCTGTTATATCAGCTCTTACCGTATTAAAATACAAACACTTGGAGGAAGAATCACTAGATGGGGCGCAGTGGTGAGTTGCTTGTTAAGGAGCCCTGACTGTCCACAGAAATATCACCTTCCCTTCCAGGTTATATCTTCCTCCTGTTGTTCCTTACCCTGTAACCCAGTGCCTTCAGCACAGGCATGAAAAGTTTCTTTTGGCTCGCTGTTATGTAGTTGAAGAAGGCATGACTATGCTAAGTGAAGAAAACAAATATTTGTAAAATGTGAATACCATATATGAAGCCTAAAAACATTCCAACACACAGAGCATGTAAAATAGCTACCCAGGGAGATACAAACTTCTGGTAGAATGAGTATCTACCAGAGTGGAGAGATTATAGTTATCCCAAATGCGTACGTGTGTTTACAAAACAACAGGAACAAAAACTTTGGGAAACACTGCTCTATCCCCAACGGGCTACCTTTACTTTCCTACATCAAGCCAAGGAAAGAGCTCTTTTGCTAAAAAATAAAAGCAAAGCAATAACAAGAAAAGCCAATTTAAAAAAAGAAACAGAAATCCATTTGCAGTGAGATCTTAAAGCTTATTCTCCAACAATAACCAGACATGAATTTGGGATTGTGCTTCTCACATTCCCCAAAACTCCCTCTTGTTCAATATTTGCTTTACTCTTTCTCAATGTTTCTCTTTTTATTTTTCCTTTCCAGACAATGGAACCTGCTTACAAATGTTGTGTAGAGAGGAGCTACAGTGTGATCTGCACCAGACCTTCTCTAGTAAAGACTGAACTTATGGTTAGGTAGACAAAGTGGCTGCCTAGAAAGTGTATGACTTGAAGGCAGAAGGAAAAGGTCCCAACCTATATTAGTCCATGTTTATACTGCTATAAAGAACTGCCCAAGACTGGGTAATTTATTTTTTTAAAAAAGAGGTTTAATTGACTCACAGTTCAGCATGGCTGGGGAGGCCTCAGAAAACTTGCAATCACAGCAGAAGGTGAAGGGAAAGCAAGGCACTTTCTTCACAAGCCAGCAGGAAGGAGAGGTACTGAGCAAAGGGGGAAGAGCCTCTTATAAGACTATCAGATCTTGTGAGAACTCACTTACTATCACGAGAAAAGCATGGGGGAAACAACCCCATGATTCAGTGATCTCCACCTGGCCTCACCCTTGACATGTAGGGATTATTACAATTCAGGGTGAGATTTGGGTGGGGACACAGCCAAACCATATCACTGCCATTCTCAGCTGTATCTTTTCCTTGGTCTCCTTGGAATCCCTAAACGATTGACTGACTGACTGCTTTGGACTGAAGCACCGGATGCCCTGTTGAAGTATAGGTGAAAGCTGAGAGTGGGTCACTGCCAGGGGAGTGCTCTGGCCTTTAGTTGTTAAATGCCAAAGCTGCATCTCACCTTAAGCCAACTGCCTGAACTCTCTTTTTATCTTTTTCATAGTTCCTAAGTAGTCACAATTCACTTTTATTCATTCATCCATTAATCCATTCATTTATTCAGCACGTTTATATTGAGGATCATTTACTTAGCATTATGCCCCAAAGATGCATTGTTGAAAAAGCCAGATTTTCCTGCCCTTATGGAGATAAAATGGACATTAAACAGCCAATTACACACAAATGCAATTACTATTGATTTACTGATTCAATAATTATATATTAAGCAACTACTCTGTAGTAAGCACTATGCTTGGTGCTGGAAATTTAATAGTTAACAAAAATGTCACATTCTGTGCTTTCATGAAACATGAAACTCATAGTCTAATCAAATATGACATAAGAGAATATAAAATTGCATATGAGGTAAGTGCTACAAAGGAGTCACAGCTCTATGAGTATATATTATAATAAATGTAACTACAATAACTTATAATAGATGTGCAATATAAAAAAGATGTCAATTATGACATAAAATGTAAGCGGGAATGAAAACAGTAGTTTTTGCATGTGATCAAAGTTAAGTGGTTATCAGCTTAAAGCAAACTGTTATAAGATTGTTATTTAAGACTCACGGTAATCAGAAAGCAAAAATCTCTAGTAGAAAAACAAAAGATAGGCGGAGCAAGATGGCCGAATAGGAACAGCTACAGTCTCCAACTCCCAGCGCGAGCGACACAGAAGACTGGTGATTTCTGCATTTTCAACTGAGGTACTGGGGTCATCTCACTAGGGAGTGCCGGACAATCGGTGCTGGTCAGCTGCTGCAGCCTGACCAGCGAGAGCTGAAGCAGGGCGAGGCATCGCCTCACCTGGAAGCCAAGGGGGAAGGGAATCCCTTTTCCTAGCCAGGGGAACTGAGACACACAACACCTGGAAAACTGGGTAACTCCCACCCCACTACTGCGCTTTAAGCAGACAGGCACACCAGGAGAATATATCCCACACCTGGCTGGGAGGGTCCCACGCCCACGGAGCCTCCCTCACTGCTAACACAGCAGTCTGCAGCGATCTATCCGCAAGGCAGCAGCGAGGCTGGGGGAGGGGCGCCCGCCTTTGCTGAGGCTTAAGTAGGTAAACAAAGCCTCTGGGAAGCTCGAACTGGGTGGAGCTCACAGCAGCTCAAGGAAGCCTGCCTGTCTCTGTAGTCTCCACCTCTGGGGACAGCGCACAGCTGAAGACCAACAGGGGAAGCAGCGGGGGCCGGTGCAGACGCGAACAACTCTGTCTGACAGCTTTGGGGAGAGCCGTGGATCTCCCAACGCGGAGGTTGAGATCTGAGAACGGACAGACTGCCTGCTCAGGTGGGTCACTGACCACTGAGTAGCCTAGCTGGGAGAAATCCCCCACTAGGGGCAGTCTGACACCCCACACCTCACAGGGTGGAGGACACCCCTGAGAGGAAACTTCCAAAGGAAGAATCAGACAGGTACACTCGCTGTTCAGCAATATTCTATCTTCGGCAACCTCTGCTGCTGATACCCAGGCAAACAGGGTCTGGAGTGGACCTCAAGCAATCTCCAACAGACCAACAGACAGTCCTTCTGACTGTCAGAAGGAAAACTATCAAACAGGAAGGACACCTATACCAAAACCCCATCAGTACGTCACCATCATCAAAGAACAGAGACAGATAAAACCACAAAGATGGGGAAGAAGCAGGGCAGAAAAGCTGGAAATTCAAAAAATAAGAGCACATCTCCCCGTGCAAAGGAGCGCAGCCCATCGCCAGCAACGGATCAAAGCTGGTCAGAGAATGACTTTGACGAGATGAGAGAAGAAGGCTTCAGTCCATCAAACTTCTCAGAGCTAAAGGAGGAATTACGTACCCAGCGCAAAGAAACTAAAAATCTTGAAAAAAGAGTGGAAGAATTGACAGCTAGACTAATTAATGCAGAGAAGATCATAAACGAAATGACAGAGATGAAAACCATGACACGAGAAATACGTGACAAATGCACAAGCTTCAGTAACCAACTCGATCAACTGGAAGAAAGAGTATCAGCGATTGAGGATCAAATGAACGAAATGAAGTGAGAAGAGAAACCAAAAGAAAAAAGAAGAAAAAGAAATGAACAAAGCCTACAAGAAGTATGGGATTATGTAAAAAGACCAAATCTACGTCTGATTGGGGTGCCTGAAAGTGAGGGGGAAAATGGAACCAAGTTGGAAAACACTCTTCAGGATATCATCCAGGAGAACTTCCCCAACCTAGTGGGGCAGGCCAACATTCAAATTCAGGAAATACAGAGAACGCCACAAAGATACTCCTCGAGAAGAGCAACTCCAAGACACAAAATTGCCAGATTCACCAAAGTTGAAATGAAGGAAAAACTCTTAAGGGCAGCCAGAGAGAAAGGTCGGGTTACCCACAAAGGGAAGCCCATCAGACTAACAGCAGATCTCTCGGCAGAAACTCTACAAGCCAGAAGAGAGTGGGGGCCAATATTCAACATTCTTAAAGAAAAGAATTTTCAACCCAGAATTTCATATCCAGCCAAACTAAGTTTCATCAGTGAAGGAGAAATAAAATCCTTTACAGATAAGCAAATGCTTAGAGATTTTGTCACCACCAGGCCTGCCTTACAAGAGACCCTGAAGGAAGCCCTAAACATGGAAAGGAACAACCGGTACCAGCCATTGCAAAAACATGCCAAAATGTAAAGACCATTGAGGCTAGGAAGAAACTGCATCAACTAACGAGCAAAATAACCAGTTAATATCATAATGACAGGATCAAGTTCACACATAACAATATTAACCTCAAATGTAAATGGACTAAATGCTCCAATTAAAAGACACAGACTGGCAAACTGGATAAAGAGTCAAAACCCATCAGTCTGCTGTATTCAGGAGACCCATCTCACATGCAGAGACATACATAGGCTCAAAATAAAGGGATGGAGGAAGATCTACCAAGCAAATGGAGAACAAAAAAAAGCAGGGGTTGCAATCCTAGTCTCTGATAAAGCAGACTTTAAACCATCAAAGATCAAAAGAGACAAAGAAGGCCATTACATAATGGTAAAGGGATCAATTCAACAGGAAGAGCTAACCCACCTAAATACATATGCACCCAATACAGGAGCACCCAGATTCATAAAGCAAGTGCTTAGAGACTTACGAAGAGACTTAGACTCCCATACAATAATAATGGGAGACTTCAACACTCCACTGTTAACATTAGACAGATCAATGAGACAGAAAGTTAACAAGGATATCCAGGAATTGAACTCATCTCTGCACCAAGCGGACCTAATAGACATCTATAGAACTCTCCACCCCAAATCAACAGAATATGCATTCTTCTCAGCACCACATCGCACTTATTCCAAAATTGACCACATAATTGGAAGTAAAGCACTCCTCAGCAAATGTAAAAGAACAGAAATTATAACAAACTGTCTCTCAGACCACAGTGCAATCAAACTAGAACTCAGGACTAAGAAACTCAATCAAAACCGCTCAACTACATGGAAACTGAACAACCTGCTCCTGAATGACTACTGGGTACATAATGAAATGAAGGCAGAAATAAAGATGTTCTTTGAAACCAATGAGAACAAAGATAAAACATACCAGAATCTCTGGGACACATTTAAAGCAGTGTGTAGAGGGAAATTTATAGCACTAAATGCCCACAAGAGAAAGCAGGAAAGATCTAAAATTGACACTCTAACATCACAATTAAAAGAACTAGAGAGGCAAGAGCAAACACATTCAAAAGCTAGCAGAAGGCAAGAAATAACTAAGATCAGAGCAGAACTGAAGGAGATAGAGACACAAAAAACCCTCCAAAAAATCAATGAATCCAGGAGTTGGTTTTTTGAAAAGATCAACAAAATTGACAGACCGCTAGCAAGACTAATAAGGAAGAAAAGAGAGAGGAATCAAATAGACGCAATAAAAAATGATAAAGGGTATATCACCACCGACCCCACAGAAATACAAACAACCATCAGAGAATACTATAAACGCCTTTACGCAAATCAACTGGAAAATCTAGAAGAAATGGATAATTTCCTGGACACTTACACTCTCCCAAGATTAAACCAGGAAGAAGTTGAATCCCTGAATAGACCAATAGCAGGCTCTGAAATTGAGGCAACAATTAATAGCCTACCCACCAAAAAAAGTCCAGGACCAGATGGATTCACAGCTGAATTCTACCAGAGGTACAAGGAGGAGCTGGGACCATTCCTTCTGAAACTATTCCAATCAATAGAAAAAGAGGGAATCCTCCCTAACTCATTTTATGAGGCCAACATCATCCTGATACCAAAGCCTGGCAGAGACACAACAAAAAAAGAGAATTTTAGACCAATATCCCTGATGAACATCGATGCCAAAATTCTCAATAAAATACTGGCAAACCAGATTCAGCAGCACATCCAAAAGCTTATCCACCATGATCAAGTGGGCTTCATCCCTGGGATGCAAGGCTGGTTCAACATTCGCAAATCAATAAACGTAATCCAGCATATAAACAGAACCAAAGACAAGAACCACATGATTATCTCAATAGATGCAGAAAAGGCTTTTGACAAAATTCAACAGCCCTTCATGCTAAAAACGCTCAATAAATTCGGTATTGATGGAACGTACCTCAAAATAATAAGAGCTATTTATGACAAACCCACAGCTAATATCATTCTGAATGGGCAAAAACTGGAAAAATTCCCTTTGAAAACTGGCATAAGACAGGGATGCCCTCTCTCACCACTCCTATTCAACATAGTCTTGGAAATTCTGGCTAGGGCAATCAGGCAAGAGAAAGAAATCAAGGGTATCCAGTTAGGAAAAGAAGAAGTCAAATTGTCCCTGTTTGCAGATGACATGATTGTATATTTAGAAAACCCCATTGTCTCAGCCCAAAATCTCCTTAAGCTGATAAGCAACTTCAGCAAAGTCTCAGGATACAAAATTAATGTGCAAAAATCACAAGCATTCTTATACACCAGTAACAGACAAGCAGAGAGCCAAATCAGGAATGAACTTCCATTCACAATTGCTTCAAAGAGAATAAAATACCTGGGAATCCAACTTACAAGGGATGTCAAAGACCTCTTCAAGGAGAACTACAAACCACTGCTCAGTGAAATAAAAGAGGACACAAACAAATGGAAGAACATACCATGCTCTTGGATAGGAAGAATCAATATCGTGAAAATGGCCATACTGCCCAAGGTTATTTATAGATTCAATGCCATCCCCATCAAGCTACCAAAGAGTTTCTTCACAGAATTGGAAAAAACTGCTTTAAAGTTCATATGGAACCAAAAAAGAGCCCACGTTGCCAAGACAATCCTAAGTCAAAAGGACAAAGCTGGAGGCGTCACGCTACCTGACTTCAAACTATACTACAAGGCTACAGGAACCAAAACAGCATGGTACTGGTACCAAAACAGAGATATAGACCAATGGAACAGAACAGAGTCCTCAGATATAATACCACACATCTACAGCTATCTGATCTTTGACAAACCTGAGAGAAACAAGAAATGGGGAAAGGATTCCCTATTTAATAAATGGTGCTGGGAGAATTGGCTAGCCATAAGTAGAAAGCTGAAACTGGATCCTTTCCTTACTCCTTATACAAAGATTAATTCAAGATGGATTAGAGACTTAAATGTTAGACCTAATACCATAAAAACCCTAGAAGAAAATCTAGGTAGTACCATTCAGGACATAGGCATGGGCAAGGACTTCATGTCTAAAACACCAAAAGCAATGGCAGCAAAAGCCAAAATTGACAAATGGGATCTAATTAAACTAAAGAGCTTTTGCACAGCAAAAGAAACTACCATCAGAGTGAACAGGCAACCTACAGAATGGGAGAAAATTTTTGCAACCTACTCATCTGACAAAGGGCTAATATCCAGAATCTACAAAGAACTCAAACAAATATACAAGAAAAAAACAAACAACCCCATCAAAAAGTGGGCAAAGGATATGAACAGACATTTCTCAAAAGAAGACATTCATACAGCCAACAGACACATGAAAAAATGCTCATCATCACTCGCCATCAGAGAAATGCAAATCAAAACCACAATGAGATACCATCTCACACCAGTTAGAATGGCAATCATTAAGAAGTCAGGAAACAACAGTTGTTGGAGAGGATGTGGAGAAATAGGAACACTTTTACACTGTTGGTGGGATTGTAAACTAGTTCAACCATTATGGAAAACAGTATGGCAATTCCTCAAGGATCTAGAACTAGAAGTACCATATGACCCAGCCATCCCACTACTGGGTATATACCCAAAGGATTATAAATTAGTCTACTACAAAGACACATGCACACGTATGTTTATTGTGGCACTATTCACAATAGCAAAGACTTGGAATCAACCCAAATGTCCATCTGTGACAGACTGGATTAAGAAAATGTGGCACATATACACCATGGAATACTATGCAGCCATAAAAAAGGATGAGTTTGCGTCCTTTGTAGGGACATGGATGCAGCTGGAAACCATCATTCTTAGCAAACTATCACAAGAAGAGAAAACCAAACACCGCATGTTCTCACTCATAGGTGGGAACTGAACAATGAGATCACTTGGACTCGGGAAGGGGAACATCACACACTGGGGCCTATCATGGGGAGGGGGGAGGAGGGAGGGATTGCACTGGGGAGTTATACATGATATAAATGATGAATTGATGGGTGCTGACGAGTTGATGGGTGCAGCACACCAACATGGCATAAGTATACATATGTAAAAAACCTGCACGTTATGCACATGTACCCTAGAGCTTAAAGTATAATAAAAAAAAAAAAAAAAGAAAAAAGAAAAACAAAAGATAAAGAGAAAGGAATCTATACAAAAAAATAATAATCAGGCCAGGCATGGTGGCTCACGCCTCTAATCCTAGCACTTTGGGAGGCCAAGATGGGTGGATCATGAGGTCATGAAGTTTGAGACCAGCCTGGCCAAGATGATGAAACCCCATCTCTACTAAAAATACAAAAATTAGCTGGGCACAATGGCAGGCACCTGTGCAAAAAGTAAAGTAGAGGTTCCTCTTCAAAGAGACTTTCCTCCCCATCTAATTAGGAATAAATAGTAACTTCTCTTAGAAGCAAAATTTATTCAAAGACCTGTGCTAACATTCTTAAATATCTGCTAGCCATAATAAAAAAATCAATGTACTTTATGTTCTTAGCTCCCCACAATTTAGCCGAAATATTTGCCCAGACATGCTTATACTGGTTCAAGCAAGCATTAGGTCATAGCCTGTTCCTCTTCATTATTTGAAGGTGTTTTTACCTTTCTCAGCATTCCACAAGCTACTTACTCCTTCCTTTGTTCTCTTCTGCCTTTGCCTCTTTTAAAAAATTCTAAGTTGCTAGCAAATTGGGACAAATACAGAATGTGAGGTCCCATTCCAGCCAATGGAAACCGGACACAGCAGTAGGGTGGAAGCAGGTAACGAATGATCCTGTCTCCTTTGGTGTACTCTTTGTGGCAAAACCACTGACATGTGTACTCTTTCTGCAGAAAGTAAAAATGGCCTTGCTGAGGAAATTAAATTTATGTTCAAGTGCTATTTCTTTACAGCACCAGGGAACAAGCATTTCTGACAGCCTATAATCCTAGCTACTCAGGAGGCTGAGGCAGGAGAATCGCTTGAACCTGGAAGGCGGACATTGCAGTGAGCTGAGATTTACACCACTGCACTCCAGCCTGGTGACAAACCAGGATTCTGTCTCAAAAAAGCAAAACAAACAAACAGAAAAAAAAAACAAAAAATTAAATCATAAAGGAGAACTAGAGAGAAACAATGGAACAAACAAACTACAAAACAAGCAGAAAACAATCAACAAAATGGCAATGATAAGGCCTTCCCTACCGATAAGTACTTTAAATATAAATAGATTAAATTATCCAATCATAAAACATAGAAAGACTGAAGAGATTTAAGAAACAAAATTCGCGATATATTGACTACAAAGGATTCACTTTAGCTTTTAGAATACACATAGGCTGAAAGCACAGGAATAGAAAAATACATTCTATGCAAATTGTAACCAAAAGAGAGCAGAGGTGGCTATGCATATATCAGACAAACTAGACTGTAAGTCGAAAACTGTAAAAGAGATAAAGTCATCATATAATGATTCAAGGGTCAGTTCATCAAGAGGATACAATGGTTGTAAATATATATGTGCCCAACTTCAGAGCATCTAAATATATAAGACAAACACTAACAGAACTGAAGAGAGAAATAGACAGCAACACGGTAATAGCAGGGCACTTTAATACCACACTTTCAACAATGACTAGATCATTCAAAAAGAAAATCAATAAGGCAACAGTGGACTTGAACAATACATTAGACCAAATGGATCTGAAAGACATATATAGAACATTCTATCCAACAACAACAGAGTACACATTCTTCTAAAGAGCACACAGAATATACTCCAAAATAGAACATATGTTAGGCCACAAAACCAGTCTTAACAAATTGAAGAAGACTGAAGACATATCAGGTATCCTTTCCAACCACAATGGTATGAAACTAGAAATCAATAACAGAGTGAAGATTGAAAAATTCACAAATATGTGGAAATGAAACAACACACTCTTGAACAACTAATTAATTAGTCAAAGAAAAAATCAAAAGGGAGATACAAAAATACCTTGAGGATAAACAAAAATGGAAATACAGCATACCAAGATTTATGGGAGACAGTAAAAACAGTTCTAAGAGGGAAGTTTATAGCAATAAATGCCTCCATTAAGAGAAAAGAAATATGGCAAATAAAAAACTTAACTTTACAAGGAAGTAGAAAAAGAACAATAAACTAAGCCCAAAGTTAGCAGGAGGAAGGAAATAATAAAGATCAGAGCATAAACAAATAAAATGGGGACTAGAAAAACAATAGAAAAGGTCAATAAAATTAACAGCTGTTTTATTGAAAAGATACAAGAAATTGACTCTCTTAGCTAAACTAACTTAAAGAGATAGAAAAAACTCAAATAAATAAAAGTGTAAATGAAAAGGAGGTATTACACCTGATGTCACAAAATACAAAGGATCATAAAAGACTGCCATGAACGATTATATGACAACAAATTGGATAACCTCGAAGAAATTGATAAATTTCCAGAAACATACAACCTACTGTAGGGACCAAGGGAAAACTTTCCCTTTGTCCTCTGAAGGTTCACTGAAAATGAACTGACAAATGCAGATTCATAAGAGAAAAGGCATACAAATGTATCTATGTGCAAAGAGAGGGAAATCACAAAGTGCAATGAGGTACAGATGGCTCTATACACTTCTGCTTAGAGGACAGGGAGATAGAGAAGTGTGGATGATTTAGGAGGAGCAGTAAATGATTTTTAGGGGAATTCAGTGGGCTTGAAGAACATACAATGGCCTAGAAAAAAAGTCTGTTGGGCCCACAGAGCAGACATAATGGTTTGTGAGAAAAGTCTGTCCAGGTGTGGTGACAGACTTCAGTCTTTCTTTCCGCCACGTGAGTTCAGTTCATGAAAACTTAAGAAAGGGAGCAGAGGTCATTGTTTTTTTCTTGAATGGGTCCAAACTTCTGGCAGATAAGGGAACTTCACAGAACAACTTCATCCTTTGCTTTGAGAGAGTTGAAGAAACGAGAGGCAGGAGAAGGAGGAAGGTCTGAGAGACCTGGAGGCTTCTTCAGTGCATCACGTCAAAGTGCCATATTTTGGGGTATGTTTCTGAGCCCCAACAGGGTTAAACATAAAGCTTCCTTTCTCAAACAAGCATTCCAACATCCAACAGCTCTATTGATTTCCAAGAGTACTGTAAAATATATTTTTTCAACAAAATTATATGAGTGGTCTGGTTAAAAACGACTTTAAAATAAATACATATGCTTATAGTACTAATAAAACCAAGAAAGACTGCTTAAAATAAATACATAATATGTTTATACTACTATTTAAAAAAAGAAACTCTGCTTACACAGAGGAATTAAATTCTACCAAATTTAACAAGATAAACACACCCTCACTTCTAAGGTAATACCTGAAAAATATTATCTGATTAATTAAAAGGCATAAACATGATCTGTAAAAAGTAATAAGATTTCAGTCCTAATAATTAATATGTTAACTAATTCCAAAAGCAGATCAAATGAAGCTAAAAAGCTTCTGCATACCAAAGGTATGCTTGTTAGCAACAAAGTTAAACAGAAGCCTATAGAAAGGGAGAAAATGTTTACAAAGCTCATATCTAATAAGGAGTTAATATCTGAAGTATAGGCTGGGTGGGTGGCTCACACCTGTAATCCCAGCATTTTGGGAGGCTGAGGCGGGCAGATCACCTGAGGTCAGGAGTTGAGACCAGCCTGGCAAACATGATGAAACCCAGTCTCTACTAAAAATACAAAAATTAGCCGGGCCTGGTGATGTGTGCCTGTAATCCCAGCTACTCGGGAGGGTGAGCCAGGGGAATTGCTTGAACACGGGAGGTGGAGGTTACAGTGAGCCAAGATGGTGCCACTGTACTACTCTAGCCTGGGCGACGCGTGAGGCTCCATCTCAAAAAAATAAATTAATGAATTAAAAAAAAAAAGCAACAAAAAAAAATCCGAAGTATACAGGGAACTCCAGCCAGTCAATAGCAATAATAATCATCATCATCCAATTTTTAAAATGGGCAAAAAGTGGAATAGACATTTCTCAAGAGAAGACATACAAATGGCCCACAGGTAACTGAAAAAGTGCTCAACATCACGAATTATTAGGGATACATAAATCAAAATCACAATGAGATATAACCTCATACTTGTTAGGGTCCTTATTATTAGAAAAGCAAAATATAACAAGTGTTTGGGAGAATATGGGGAAGAGGAACCTTGGTACACTGTTGGTGGGAATGTAAATTGTTATAGTCATTAAGAAATACAATAAAGGTTCCTAAAAAAGTTGAAAGTAGAACCACCATGTGATCCAGCAATCCCACTTCTAGATATTTATCCAAAAGAATTGAAATCAGTATCTTGAAGTCATAGCTGCACCACCGTGTTCACTGCAGCGTTATTCATAACAGCAAAGATTTGGAAACAACTTAGATGTCCACTAACATGCAAATGGATAAAGAAAGTGTGATGTACATATGCATGGCACACTATTTAACCTTTGAAAAGAAGGAAATCTTGTCATTTTTAGCAACATGGATGGACATGGGGAACAATATGCCAAGTGAAGTAAGCCAGACACAGAAAGGCAAATTCTGTATGATCTTATTTATTCATTTATATGTGGAATCTAAAATAGTCAAACTTTTAGAAGCAGAGAGGGAATGCTGGTTACCAGGAGGGTGGAGAATGAGAAATGGCGAGGTTATGGCCAAAGGATACAATGTTATACAGGATAAATAAGTTCTAGAGATCTACTACACAGTATAGTGCTTGTAACTAACAATACTGTATTTTGTACTTAAAATTTACTGAGAGAGTAGATCTTATGTTAAATGTTCATACCACACAACACACACACACACACACACACACACACACACACACACACAAATATAAAATAATAATAAAGGGAGTGGGCAGGAACTTCAGGAATTAACGGATTGATGAATATACTTATGAACTTTATGGTAGTTATGGTTTCAGGAGTGTATACTTATCTCCAAACTTGTCAAGTTGTATACATTAAACACGTATAGCTTTCAACCTGTCAATCATATTTCAATAAAGTGATTTTTCTAAAAAGAAGATATTCTCTTATGTTTTCTTCCAGAAGATTCATTATTTAATCATTTATATATAAGTCTATAAATCCACCTCTAATTTGTTTTGGTGTATGTTATGAGTAGAGGTCAGATTTCATTTTTTCCTCCTGGACAGATATCCAATGGACCTATCACTGATTATTGGAAAAGACCATTCTTCCCCTTACGGAATTGTAGCTGTGTAAAATTAATCAGGTAGCCATATAAAAAGTAGTATGTTTCTGGGCCCCTTTCCATTGATGTATTTATGTACCCTTGGGCCATACCATGTGTGTTTTTTTGTTTTTTTGTTTAGACAAAGTCTCACTCTATCACCCAGACTGGAATGCAGTGGCATGGTCATGGCTCACTGCAGCCTCAAACTCCTGGGCTCAAGCAATCCTCCCACCTCAGCCTCCTGAGTTAGCTGAGACAACAGGCATGTGCTACCACATTCAATTAATTTTTTGTATTTTTTGTAGAGACGAGGTCTCTACAAAAGAGACAAATGTTGCCCAGGCTGGTCTCAAATTCCTGGGTTCAAGTAGTCCTCCCACCTCAATCTCCCAGAGTGTTGGGATTATAGGAATGAGCCACCACTCCTGGTTCA
Source organism: Rhinopithecus roxellana (assembly GCF_007565055.1). Lineage (NCBI taxonomy): Eukaryota > Metazoa > Chordata > Mammalia > Primates > Cercopithecidae > Rhinopithecus > Rhinopithecus roxellana. The sequence goes on along the minus strand of NC_044559.1, from coordinate 57,385,779 downwards.
TACTATATCTTAATTACTACAGCTTTGTAGTAATTCATAAACTTGCTGGTGTAAATCCTCCAACTTTGTTTTTCTTCAAGACTGTCATGGCTATTCTAAGTACTTTGCATTTCCAGATAAAATTTAGAATATCTTGCCAATTACTAAAATTAAAAAGCTTCCTAGGGCTTTTATTTGGATAGCATTGAATCTTTAGATCAAACTGGGCAGAAATAACATCTTCAAAACACTGAGTCTTCCAATTCGTAAAGATGGTAAACCTCTCTATTTAGGTCTTTAACATCTCTCAGCAATGTTTTGTAGTAAAAACTAAAAACTGTAGACGCCTTTTATCTTTTTTGGGAGAATTTATTTCTGGTTATTTGACGGATTTGTTAGTGCTATTTTAAGTGCTATCATTTACTTTCCATTTCAAATTGTTCATTGTTAATATATAGCAATAAAACAGATTTTTACATATTGACATTATATCCAGGGATATAGTAAATTCAGTCTTTAAGTAGAATAAGGATCCTTTTGGAATTTTCACACACACAAAACATGTCATCTTTATAGAAGATAATTTACTTCTTTCTTTATAATCTTTAAATTTTATGTGTATTTTTCTGCCCTACTGACTCACTAGAATATCTAGTGCAATGTTGAATTGAAATGATAGTAGACAGCCTTACCATTAATGTAGTCAATAATGTTGTTTGTTTGTTTGATTTCTAAAAGCAAATTGACTTTGCATTCTTCAAATAAATTCTAAAATATATATAGCATATTGATTTATTCTATTTACTATGTTTTTGTTTAAGATTTTTGCATCTATGGTCATGAGGGATATTGGCCTATACCCTCACCTACCTACCTTCCTTCCTTCCTTCCTTCCTTCCTTCCTTCCTTCCTTCTCTCATTCTCTCTTTCTTTTTTGCATCATTAGGTTTTAATATCATTAGGTTTTAATATCTAATATAAATGTTTGGTAGTTGTATTAGTCTGTTTTCATATTGTCATAAAAAAGTACCTCAGACTGAGTAATTTATGAAGAAAAGAGGTTTACTTGACTCACACTTCTGCAGGCTTAACAGGAAGCATGGCTAGGAGGCCTGAGGAAACTTACGATCATGGTGGAAAGTGAAGGAGAAGTAATCTTACCATGGTGGAGAGGAGAGAGAGGGAGACCAAGAGGAAGTGCTACACTTTTAAACCACGAGATCTCGTGAAAACTCACTCACTATCATGAGAATGGCTTGCAGGAAACCTGCCCCCATGATCTAATCACCCCCCAACAGGTCCCTCCCCTGACATGTGGGGATTAAAATTCTACATGAGGTTTGGATGAAGACACAGATCTAAACCATATCAGTAGGTTTTTTTCTATTCTCTGGATATGTTTGTTTAAATTTGGTATGGCTTCTTTTTTTAATATTTGTAAAATTTGATCAGCGAACCAATCTGACCTGGAGTTTTCTTTGTGTGAAGGTTTTTCATTACAGACTCAATATGAGAATATTCTGCTTGTCTACATTTCTTTTTCTGTCACTTTTGATGCATTTTCTTAGGAATAATGTGTTCTATCTAATTTTTTTAAAGCTTTGACATAAAATTATTCATAATATGCCTATATTATTCCTAATGTCTCTAGAAGATGTATTTTTGTCCCTCCTTTCTGTCTTAATATTACAAATTTGTGGAGTTTTCCAGCCATCTTCTAAATTGTTAATTCTATCAATGTTTTCAAATAACTAGTTTTAAAGCTTCTACTCGTATCTATTTTCTTTGGATATAATACACAAGTCTTTTTCTAGCTTGTTGGTATAGAAATTTAGATTTTTAAACTTTCTTCATTTCCAATAAGTGAATTTAGAATTCAAAAATCTTCTCTGAGCACCTCTTTAGCTGCATCCTACAAGTTTTCATGTTTTATTAGCTCATTAGCATTCAGTTCAAGATACTTTCTAATTTCCATCATGATTTCTTCATTGCCCATGAATTATTTAGAAATGTTTTACTTAATTTCTAAACATTTGGTGATCTTGCACGTATCTCTTTGTTATTTATTTTTAATTCATTTTTTCTGAGGTCTAAGACATATAATCTGCATGATATCAATTCTGAGATATTTTGAAGATCTTTCTTTATGATCTCTGCTGGTTTGAGCAGTTACAGAAAAAAAAAAAAAAACAGTGTTAAAATCTTCAAACACCATGACTGAGAATTAGTCTACTCAAAAAATAATTCTGGGAGCAAGATGGCCGAATAGGAACAGCTCCAGTCTCCAACTCCCAGCGCGAGCGACACAGAAGACTGGTGATTTCTGCATCTTCAACTGAGGTACTGGGGTCATCTCACTAGGGAGTGCCGGACAATCGGTGCTGGTCAGTTGCTTCAGCCTGACCAGCGAGAGCTGAAGCAGGGCGAGGCATCGCCTCCCTTGGGAAGTGCCAGGGGGAAGGGTATCCCTTTCCTAGCCAGGGGAACTGAGACACACAACACCTGGAAAATTGGGTAACTCCCACCCCAATACCACGCTCTAAGCAAACGGGCACACAAGAAGAATATATCCCTCACCTGGCCGGGAGGGTCCCAGGCCCACGGAGCCTCCCTCATTCTTAACACAGCAGTCTGCTGCGATCTAACCGAGAGGCAGCAGCGAGGCTGGGGGAGGGGCGCCCGCCATTGCTGAGGCTTAAGTAGTTAAACAAAGCCGCTGGGAAGCTCGAATTGGGTGGAGCTCACAGCAGCTCAAGGAAACCTGCCTGTCTCTATAGACTCCACCTCTGGGGGCAGGGCTCAGCTAAAAAAACAACAGGGGAAGCAACAGAGGCCTGAGCAGACGCGAACGACTCTGTCTGACAGATTTGAAGAGACCAGTGGATCTCCCAACACGGAGGTTGAGATCTGAGAACGGACAGACTGCCTGCTCAAGTAGGTCACTGACCCCTGAGTAGCCTCACTGGGAGACATCCCCCACTAGGGGCAGTCTGACACCCCACACCTCACAGGGTGGAGTACACCCCTGAGAGGAAGCTTCCAAAGTAAGAATCAGACAGGTACCCTCGCTGTTCAGCAATATTCTATCTTCTGCAACCTCTGCTGCTGATACCCAGGCAAACAGGGTCTGGAGTGGACCTCAAGCAATCTCCAACAGACCTATAGCTGAGGGTCCTACTGAGAGAAGGAAAACTATCAAACAGGAAGGACACCTATAACAAAACCCCATCAGTACGTCACCATCATCAAAGACCAGAGACAGATAAAACCACAAAGATGGGGAAAAAGCAGGGCAGAAAAGCTGGAAATTCAAAAAATAAGAGCGCATCTCCCCCTGCAAAGGAGTGCAGCCCATTGCCAGCAATGGATTGAAGCTGGTCAGAGAATGACTTTGATGAGATGAGAGAAGAAGGCTTCAGTCCATCAAACATCTCAGAGCTAAAGGAGGAATTACGTACCCAGCGCAAAGAAACTAAAAATCTTGAAAAAAGAGTGGAAGAATTGACAGCTAGACTAATTAATGTAGAGAAGGTCATAAACGAAATGACAGAGATGAAAACCATGACACGAGAAATACGTGACAAATGCACAAGCTTCAGTAACCGACTCGATCAACTGGAAGAAAGAGTATCAGCGATTGAGGATCAAATGAATGAAATGAAGTGAGAAGAGAAACCAAAAGAAAAAAGAAGAAAAAGAAACGAACAAAGCCTACAAGAAGTATGGGATTATGTAAAAAGACCAAATCTACGTCTGATTGGGGTGCCTGAAAGTGAGGGGGAAAATGGAACCAAGTTGGAAAACACTCTTCAGGATATCATCCAGGAGAACTTCCCCAACCTAGTAGGGCAGGCCAACATTCAAATTCAGGAAATACAGAGAACGCCACAAAGATACTCCTCGAGAAGAGCAACTCCAAGACACATAATTGCCAGATTCACCAAAGTTGAAATGAAGGAAAATATCTTAAGGGCAGCCAGAGAGAAAGGTCGGGTTACCCACAAAGGGAAGCCCATCAGACTAACAGCAGATCTCTCGGCAGAAACTCTACAAGCCAGAAGAGAGTGGGGGCCAATATTCAACATTCTTAAAGAAAAGAATTTTCAACCCAGAATTTCAAATCCAGCCAAATTAAGTTTCATAAGTGAAGGAGAAATAAAATCCTTTACAGGTAAGCAAATGCTTAGAGATTTTGTCACCACCAGGCCTGCCTTACAAGAGACCCTGAAGGAAGCCCTAAACATGGAAAGGAACAACCGGTACCAGCCATTGCAAAAACACGCCAAAATGTAAAGACCATCGAGGCTAGGAAGAAACTGCATCAACTAACGAGCAAAATAACCAGTTAATATCATAATGACAGGATCAAGTTCACACATAACAATATTAACCTTAAATGTAAATGGACTAAATGCTCCAATTAAAAGACACAGACTGGCAAACTGGACAAAGAGTCAAGACCCATCAGTCTGCTGTATTCAGGAGACCCATCTCACATGCAGAGACATACATAGGCTCAAAATAAAGGGATGGAGGAAGATCTACCAAGCAAATGGAGAACAAAAAAAAGCAGGGGTTGCAATCCTAGTCTCTGATAAAACAGACTTTAAACCATCAAAGATCAAAAGAGACAAAGAAGGCCATTACATAATGGTAAAGGGATCAATTCAACGGGAAGAGCTAACTCTCCTAAATATATATGCACCCAATACAGGAGCACCCAGATTCATAAAGCAAGTGCTTAGAGACTTACGAAGAGACTTAGACTCCCATACAATAATAATGGGAGACTTCAACACTCCACTGTCAACATTAGACAGATCAACGAGACAGAAAGTTAACAAGGATATCCAGGAATTGAACTCATCTCTGCACCAAGTGGACCTAATAGACATCTATAGAACTCTCCACCCCAAATCAACAGAATATACATTCTTCTCAGCACCACATCGCACTTATTCCAAAATTGACCACATAATTGGAAGTAAAGCACTCCTCAGCAAATGTAAAAGAACAGAAATTATAACAAACTGTCTCTCAGACCACAGTGCAATCAAACTAGAACTCAGGACTAAGAAACTCAATCAAAACCGTTCAACTACATGGAAACTGAACAACCTGCTCCTGAATGACTACTGGGTACATAATGAAATGAAGGCAGAAATAAAGATGTTCTTTGAAACCAATGAGAACAAAGATACAGCATACCAGAATCTCTGGGACACATTTAAAGCAGTGTGTAGAGGGAAATTTATAGCACTAAATGCCCACAAGAGAAAGCAGGAAAGATCTAAAATTGACACTCTAACATCACAATTAAAAGAACTAGAGAGGCAAGAGCAAACACATTCAAAAGCTAGCAGAAGGCAAGAAATAACTAAGATCAGAGCAGAACTGAAGGAGATAGAGACACAAAAAACCCTCCAAAAAATCAATGAATCCAGGAGTTGGTTTTTTGAAAAGATCAACAAAATTGACAGAACGCTAGCAAGACTAATAAGGAAGAAAAGAGAGAGGAATCAAATAGATGCAATAAAAAATGATAAAGGGGATATCACCACTGACCCCACAGAAATACAAACTACCATCAGAGAATACTATAAACACCTCTACGCAAGTCAACTAGAAAATCTAGAAGAAATGGATAATTTCCTGGACACTTACACTCTCCCAAGACTAAACCAGGAAGAAGTTGAATCCCTGAATAGACCAATAGCAGGCTCTGAAATTGAGGCAACAATTAATAGCCTACCCACCAAAAAAAGTCCAGGACCAGATGGATTCACAGCTGAATTCTACCAGAGGTACAAGGAGGAGCTGGGACCATTCCTTCTGAAACTATTCCAATCAATAGAAAAAGAGGGAATCCTCCCTAACTCATTTTATGAGGCCAACATCATCCTGATACCAAAGCCTGGCAGAGACACAACAAAAAAAGAGAATTTTAGACCAATATCCCTGATGAACATCGATGCAAAAATTCTCAATAAAATACTGGCAAACCGGATTCAACAGCACATCAAAAAGCTTATCCACCATGATCAAGTGGGCTTCATCCCTGGGATGCAAGGCTGGTTCAACATTCGCAAATCAATAAACGTAATCCAGCATATAAACAGAACCAAAGACAAGAACCACATGATTATCTCAATAGATGCAGAAAAGGCTTTTGACAAAATTCAACAGCCCTTCATGCTAAAAACGCTCAATAAATTCGGTATTGATGGAACGTACCTCAAAATAATAAGAGCTATTTATGACAAACCCACAGCTAATATCATACTGAATGGGCAAAAACTGGAAAAATTCCCTTTGAAAACTGGTACAAGACAGGGATGCCCTCTCTCACCACTCCTATTCAACATAGTGTTGGAAGTTCTGGCTAGGGCTAGGGTATTTAAAAGTTTTAGTGTGATGTGCGTAAGGGTGGTTTCTTTTTCTTTATTCTATCAAGGGCCCACTGAGTTTTGTGACTCTGTTGGTTTGTGCCTTTAATCATCCTAGACAACCTCAGCAATTATCACTTCAAATATTTTTTGAATCTGTTCTCTATCTCCTTCTGGAATTCCATTCAGACATGTTAGATCTTTGTCTGTCTTTCATTTTATTTTATACTTCATCTGTTTTCTTCATTCTTTTTCCTTTTTCTCTGTGCTTAACTTTACTTCTTATTGATCTATCTTTGAGTTCATTAATTTTGTCTTTTGATGTTTCTGGTCTTATTTTAAGCCCATAAAATGACACGTTAATTTTGAACACTGTGTTTAATATCTCTAGACCATTCATTTGATTATCTTTTATAGATTACAGTCCTCTGTTGAAATACTTTATTTTTAGTCATTTTTGCACATCTTTCCTATGTTCTCTTTAACATATTACCCAAAATTACTTTGAAGCTCTCTATGCCCATGTCTTATTGTCTGTGTGTCTGCTTCTATTGCTTTATATTTTTGCCTGAATATGGATTGCATATTCTTGCATTTTCAGTAGTATGGTAAGTTTTGATAATATGCTAGACAGTGTCCAAAAAAAAGTCATAAAAGCTCCAGATGATATTTTTCACCAGTAACTATTTTCTCTTGCTTTCCTGTTAAGTAGATAAGGCAATTGTCTAATCACCTCAACCTATTCATAGATTGAGCCAAAACACGACTAGTTAGGAGTCTTAGTATGACAAACTTCGTCCTTTATACAATCTTAGTTTGGGGGATAGGGTGAGTGGCCCTTCTGGGCATTTTTCTCAAGTGCCAGACGGATTTCTCTTTCCTCATCCTTGGGACACTGCAGGGAATTCAATTCTGTACTTCAGAAGGTTTGGATTTAACTCTTTTGCCTCTTGCATCCCCCTGCAATAACTCACCTTTTCAACTCTCCCCACCAGCTCTGAAATCTAGTTCATTAGTAAATTTCTTGAAGAGGAGGCAAGTTGGATGTTTGAATCAGGCTGACTTCCTCTGCTAGAACTGTTTCTCTTAAGCCTCCTAAGATTATGGAAGATTTTACTGAGCCTTTGAGAAGCATTTGATGTTCTTAAAGCCTTCTATGCTTTTTAGTTATCTAGTGATGCTAACAAACTACCCTGAAACTCAGTTGCTTAAAGCACTAATAGCCATTTATTTTGATCATGAATCTGCAATTTGGGACAGGTTTGATGGGGATGCCTCACTTCTTTGCCGTGGAGCATTGGCTGGAGTGGTTCAACTGGTTTTGGAAGAATCCAGTTCTATGATGGCTTACTCACATGTCTGGCAAGTTGGTACTGGCTGTTGGCTGGGAGTTTAGCTGAGGCTACTGGCTAAGATTCCTCTCCACACGGTCAGGTCCATGTAGCTGTTTGGATATTCTCACAGCATGACATTTGGGTTCTAACAGGCAGGAAATGGAAGCTGCCAATCTTTTAAAGCCTGGGCTTAGAATTTGTTTCAGCATCTCTTCTGTGGTATTTTATTTGTCAAAGCAGTCACTGAGCCTGCCTAGATTCAAGAATGAGGGACATAAATCTCAACTCTCAAAGGAAGAAATGTGAAAGAATTTATGACCATCTTTAATTCAGCACGCACACGCCATCCCAAAGTTCAATAAATGTTCTATGAGAAAAACAGGCCACACTTTTGGGTCTCCTTAAGATTCTGACATGTCATTTCAGTCTTTCACAATCATTGAAAGCTTTGTTAGTTTCACTTTCCTTTAGTAGCGTGCCTCTGAGTTAGTTACTCAATATAACCCTCAGTTCAGGCCCAGAGTCTGAAAATGTTCCCAGTGATGAAACTACTGGGGGGGATTATTCACCTCTGAATGGCATCCCTTGTCTGGAATTCAAATTCATCCATGTTGTTTCTATAGCTCTTCAACAACTTGAAGCCATGGTAATTATTGAGACTTCTCAGTAAGGATACAAAAAGTAAGAAGAGAAGAGTGCCCAAGACAGAATCTCAAGAACCTCTAAAGTTAAAGAAACAGAGATGAAGGTTAGATCAACAAACAACAGGCAGAGGAGCAGGAAGAAAACGAAAAGAGTGCAGTGTAATGGAAGCTAAGTTTAAGTGTTGACTAGCTGGGAGTGGTCTACAATGTCAGTTGTTATAGAGAGGATATAAGATAAAGAAGAAAGCTTACATTGGATTTCATGACAGGTAGACAAGGTTCAAGAGGTGGTTAGGTGCAAGGATGGGTACAGCAGCCAGCAGGCCATGGATTAAGGAGCAAGTGGGAGGTGATTGATTAAGTAAACACAATGTGAGTGAAAAACTCTTTCAGTGAATATGTTACAGGAAAGGGGCCCCAATCCAGACCCCAAGAGATGGTTCTTGGACCTCACATAAGAAAGAATTCAGAGTGAGTCCCAAAATTCTTGTCTTCTATTTAATCAGGAAACAAGAATGAATGCCTGTGTAGCTAAGTTTTAGGGAGCAGATAATGAAGGTGGTTTCTTTCTTGGTTTTTTTTTTTTTTTTTTTTTTTTTTTTTTTGAAACAGAGTCTTTCTCTGTCGCCCAGGCTGGAGTGCAGTGGTGGGATCTCAGCTTACAGAAACCTCCGCCTACCAGGTTCAAGCAATTCTCCTGCCTCAGCCTCCTGAGTAGCTGGGATTATAGGCATGTGCCACCATGCCCAGCTATTTTATGTATTTTTTAGTAGAAACGGGGTTTCATCATGTTGGTCAGGCTGGTCTCAAACTCCTGATCTCAGAAGATCTGCCTGCCTTAGCCTCCCAAAGTGCTGGGATTACAATGGACGTGGTTTCCATAGAATGGACTTCATTTGTAAATAGAAATTTAGTTCCCTGGTAAACACATGAGAAAGCATGCATGGGTAGAAGATTTGAGACGAAATGATGTTTGAAATAAACTCTGTGGGGAACAAAAAAGACAAATATAAAAGAATTACGGAGTAACTTTGAGTCCAATCTCAGCCTCACTAGTCAGAGATGTTTGCAATATAAGAAAACACAGAAATCAAACAGCTGATCTGGAGTTAGGGTTTTATGGGGCACATGTAACAGAAGGACAACAGATCAAAGGAAGTGAGGAGTTTGGCAAATGAGCGGATTAAGCAATAGATAATGAAGTCTAGGCTATAAGGATGTAAAGTTAGGATACAGTAATAGGATGGAATAAATAGAGCAATCAGAGATATTTGGATGAGGTCAAAGAACTGGGATGAGAGGAAAGGGAGATATGTGTGACCAGAGAGTAAGATGTGGAAAGTTAAGTTTTCAGAGGTGGAAGAGTTCTAAGTGATGGCAAGGTGAATGTAGCAGCCACCTAGGTAGAGGGCTGCAGTGAAGAGCTATTGAAAAGTCATCGAAGCTGGGGAAGTCAGTCAAAGAGCAGCAAAGTCCAGAGGCTGAACTTGCAGCCCAAATGAAATCAGAAAAAATGTCAACAGGATTAGAGGTGTCAATGAAGACAATGAAGTCTATTTCCAAGTGTATGAATGAGAGACCCTGACCAGGGCATGGGTGAGTGACAGCAATAGAGAGAGCAAGTGAATGTCAGCCAAGATGGGGCATGACCTTCCAAGGAGCAGGAGCAAGGACTGGTATAGATTTGGAAGTGGCATTGGGCCTCCAGAAGGATGAAGTCTACACCATCTCTCAAGGCTCAGGTCTGTGAAGTGTGGGCCAATGAGCACCATCTTTTTAAGAAGGCCACAGACAATAGGAATTCTCAGAAGGAAAGCCTGGTGTCTTCTGCTGTAAAGAGAAGCTGCTCCTGATACTGTCATCTGCCCCCTGCTGTCACGGGGCATAGACCAACCTCTTTTGAGACAATGGGCTGTTTTTAGATGTGTGCTGGTGACTGTTTACCTGACCAAGAGGAAGCATGTCTGCCACCACACTCTCCATCCACACAACTCCTTCTGAAGATGGTGAGACTGTCTTTGCAAAACTTTTAACAGTGAGAAAATTATGGCAGTGAAAGACATCTGATCAAATGAATCCCCTTCTTGCCTTTAGCCTTCAAACTGTCCTGAATCATTCCTGGGTCTGGGCCAGGCTAAATTTGGGGGACATTTAGTTTATAGTTTAAATGACAATAGCCCTTCCCCACAACTAAGCTGCCTTTGTAAAGCTAATAAGAGGCCACCAGGCTAGGAGGATGAAAGGAGTCTGAATTCTGTTAAGGTGTACACTGACATAAACAATTGCCAGCCATTATTCCAGAGGTTACAAAATGTTGGTGAAAACAGTCAAACTCTGTACAATATTTTAAGAGATTTATTCTGAACCATATATGAGTGACCATGGCCTCTGACACAGACCTCAGGAGGTCCTGAGAATGTGTGTCCAGGGTGGTTGGGGTGCAGCTTGGTTTTATACCTTTTAGGGAGGCATGAGACATCAATCAAATACATTTAAGGAATACATTGATTTGTTTCAGAAAGGCGGGACTACTTGATGTTGTGGGGGCGGGTGCGTCCAGGCTATAGGTAAATTTAAACATTTTCTGGTTGACAATTGGTTGAGTTTATCTAAAGACCTGGGATTGATAGAAAGGAAATGTTCAGGTTAAGATAAAAGACTGGAGACCAAAGCTCCTTTGACGTCTTATAGTAGCTGCCCTTAGAGACAATAGATGACAAATGTTTCCTATTCAGGTCTATAAAAGGTGCTAGATTCTTAGGTAATCTTTTTAGGATTGGGAGGGCCTAGAAGAAAAAGATCTAGCTACGTTAATAGAGATTCTGTACAGATGCAAATTTTCTCCCAGAAAGGATGGCTTGCAGGGCCATTTCAAGATATGGCAAATAAACATGCTTTGGGGTAAAAGAGTTTGATTTTCTTCCTTGTCTTGTAATGTTATGCCAGAGGCCATTTGGAAAATAAGTCATGATATATAGGGTTAAGTAAAACCCATCTGATGAGAATTTATGTTTTGTAGGGGATGACTCCCCAGATCCCTTAGATAGGAATTTGGGCAAGATAAAAACATCAGAGCTTAGTCCTCAAAGATACACAATTTTCCCCAATTACTTCTGCAGATAACATCACTATTGTAGAACCTAAGATTGGTCTTTTGCGATGTCTTTTCAGGTTTTTTGCACGTCTGACAACGATGACTTCACCTGGACCCACCAGCCGCTCCTGTGGCCCCACACAGAAGTGATCTGGCACACATGAGAACCATTTCCTACACCCTTATGACTGCACCCCAACCAATCAGCAGCAAGCGCCCATTGTCTAGCTACCCCTCCTCTTCCCCCAGACTATCTTTGAAAAATCCTAGCCTCTGAATTTTCAGGGAGCCTGATTTGAGTACAAATAAAATTCTGATCTCTTGTTTAGCTGGCTTTGCATGTATAAAACTCTTTAGCAATTCCCTCCCTTGATAAACTGGCTTTATCTAGGCAGAGGCCAAGAAGAAGCCATTGGATGGTTACAATGGCACAGAGCCCCCAGACTCTGGAACCTAGAGCTCATTCACATAGGCAGGGCTACTATCTGGGCATGGTCCCCTTGCCTGGGCAACCAACAGCTTCTCCCACTACTGTTCTCTCTTTCCCCAGCTCCCTCTCTCCCAAAGCATCATGACATTAACTGCCACAGGTTAGTGCAGGAAAACAGAGGCAGACTTTATACACAAATGGACGTGGATGTTCTGAAAGACCAATGGCTCAGTGTGCTTTAGACCTAAAAATTCACTTTGATTCTGACACAGAAAAGTGAGGCAAGAACTGAGGCACCGCATGCTCCTGTGTTAGCCGAGACAGGGTCGACTGACCAGAACACGTGTGGCAGCGGCTGTTACCAATGCATAGGTGAATTTCTGCAAAACAAGATCAGGCATCTCTTTAAATTAATGGTGCTAATTTGAATGTCACTGGTTTTATAGGCTTGTTTCCATGTTATTTGTGAATGCGTTTAGTTTTTTTGAAGCTATAAGTGTTTTTATGTTTGTAAAATTTAAGTAACATTGTAATTCAACACTGTAATCTGTGGATTATTTCCTGGGAAGAGGTTAGATCTATACATTATTCTATTTTCAGAAACCCTGATACAAAGGAAGCCAAACAACAGAGAAGTCTCAGCTGAAGTCGGATGACAGCAATTGCACTGGGCCAAGCCTTGCAGTTCCTCTAGGATGCCTGTGAGGTTTGAGGATGAGATCATAGGTCTTTAGAGTCTTTGCTCCAAATGCCCAGGAAGGAAGAGCTCCGCTTTGCAAACACTGTGTTGTTCAGCCTCTGCTTTAGCTCACTAAAGAAGGAGGTGGGGGAGGGAGGGAATAGTTACTTTCATCTGTGTCTGGGGGTACCTCTAGAGAACATGTGTATGGAATTACACTGTCTCTTACGAGCACTTTTAGTTTGCTATGCCTGCAATTCAAGGATGACAGAATGCAAGATAGCCTATACTGTCAAGATGGCCCCGACTCAGAGCTGCTTGGAAATGCCACCTGTAATCTTAAAACAAAACCCACCTTCCCTCTTCAAGAACAGTCAGTAGTTTAATTATGCTAAGTACTTTTCAACCCAGGAAGCTTCGGGTTGCTGAATTAAGCAACACAACAGCACTCTTTTAAGGCTTAAGACTATACATTTAGAAAACTGATAACATGTCTCATGCCAGAAAGCCTAAAGTCTATTAAGCAATTTCCAAGGATTGCATTTCACAAACTCCCTTTCCAATCCAAGTACAGATATACTCAAACACCCTCACTCTTTACAAGTGACCCTTGGCCTTGCTAAGGCTTCCTAGATAAATGTAGATGGAGACTTTTAGAACCAACAAAGACAAACATTTGGTTGAAAATGTAAATGCAATTGTTCAAGCTGTAAATTAAATTCAATTACGTACAGAGAGTAGTATCTTAAGCCTCCTGCTAATTATACTTGTGAGTTTCAACTCATTAAACTCAGATAATGCCCAGAAAGACAGAATCTGGCAGCAGCAAGCCATGCATCCCGCCGGCCTGTCCCCTCTGTGGCTTTCATCATTGTGGTTCTGTATGTTGGCAAACCCAATTCACATCCAAAGAGTTTTTAAGAAAAAAGTGGAGAGAGACATCCTGGGTGTGACAATAGAAAATGTAGCCAAGAGCAGAGGCTCAATGTGCACCCTCTGAAGTTATCTACAAAACGCTGGTTTGGGGTACAGGGGAGAATGTAAGGCTTTCCAAGAGAAATGCTAATACTTGGAGGTGATGAATCTTACCCTACACCCGCCCACATACGCCCCCAGGGCAGGAATCCACAGAGCAGGCAGATTCCATTTCTCCCCTCCTTGGAGTGGGCAATTCAGCCTTTAGTTGGGCTCTTGGGAAGCAGAGCCGATTCAGCAACACTGGGAAGCATGTTCAGCACCCTGTGTGGTCGCAGGGGCCCTTTTCACCCCTTTCAGCATTACTTCTCCTTTCTGCTATTTCTCTTACCCCAACTTTGACCCCTTGGTGACCAGGACATCTGATAAGTCCATCGACAGGAAAGGGATGACAGTGTGCTAACTAAGCCAGGAATGTTTGCATTTTTTAAAAGGCCCCATGGGAAACACAACTTCAGCACAGAAAGCAAATTGCTGATGTGAAAATTTTAAGTATTAATCAAGGGGATGTGTGGAGAGAGGAAGCTTTTCCTACAGCCTTCAAGTCACCAGTCAGCAGGCCATTCCAGCCACAAGGCCAACCCTGATCACAGGCTAATTAGACTGGTTCAAAAGATGGTGATTGAGAGGCTCCCATAAACCAGGTCTTGTACTAGGTTCCTGCTCTGGAAACACTTTTAAGAGGGCATGGGGGTAAGACTTAAAGAACCCGAGAGTTCAAATTCACTTCGAGTGAATGGATTTTGTTATATCATAACCATTTGCTATGGATGTTAGATAACCTTACACATTCTTCACAATACGAAGAGACCAGAAATTATGTCACTGTATTGGTCATCTACAGCTGTGTAACAAACCACCCCAAAACATGGCCACTCAAAGCAACAACCACTCTTTTAGCTCATTATTCTCCTGGGCAGTTCTTGCAAGAGCCCTGAGGGTCTCTGCTGGGCTTGGTCCTGTGTCTGTGTTGATCTGGTAAACTGGCAGGATGCTGGCTGGTCCTGATGGCCTCACTCACACGGCTGGTGCTTGGCTGGCTGTTGGCTGGGGCAAGTGGGTGACTGGATCACGCTCTTCTCATCATCCACCAGGGCGGCCAGGGCTCCTTGGCATGACAGAGGCAGTGTTCCAGGAATACTTGGAGGGTATTATGGTTTGGCTCTGTGTCCCCACTCAAATCTCATCTCAAATTGTAGTCCCCATAACCCTCACATGTTGAGGGAGAAGGCCAGTGGGAGGTGATTGGATCATGGGGACAGTTTTCTCCATGCCATACTCATGATAGTGAGTGAATTCTCATGAGCTCTGATGGTATTATAAGGAGCTCTTCTCCCTTTGCTTCTCACTCTTCTCTCTCCTGCTGCCTTGTGAAGAGAGTGTCTACTTCCCTGTCTGCCATGATTGTAAGTTTCCTGAGGCATCTCCAGCCATGCAGAACTGTGAGTCGATTAAACCTCTTTCTCTTATAAATTACCTGAGTTTCAGGTGGTATCTTCATAGCAGTGTGAAAGTGGATTAATACAGAGGGCAAACCCAACCTGCAAGCTCTTTTCAGATATCCGCTTGTGTCAGATTTGTTGTTGTCCCATTGGTTCAAGCAAATCACATGGCCCAGCCCAGACTCACTGTCCAGAGGGGTTCACCCAAAAGTGTAGATGCTTGTGCATTTCCACTTGTAAAGTTCAGCTAATGCTCAGAAGGAAGAAATCAGGCAGCAGCAATGTGGACCATTACTGAAAAAATCAACCCAAGTTACCTATTATAATACATGCCTTTAAAAACAGAAACAAAAACCAAGAGTCCTGCCCTCTGAAGTGATGCTTCCTAGACTTCTGAGTTATTTGGATGTATTAGTCTGTTCTCATGCCGCTGAGACAGTGTGAGACATACCTGAGACTGAGTAATTTATAAAGGAAAGAGGTTTAATTGACTCACAGCTCTACATGGCTAGGGAGGCCTCACAATCATGGCAGAAGGTGAATGAAGAGCAAAGTCATGTCTTACATGGCAGCAGGCAAGACGATTTGTGCAGGGGAACTCCCATTTATAAAACCATCAGGTCTTGTGAGACTTATTCACTATCATGAGCACAGTATGGGTGAAATTGCCCCCACGATTCAATTATCTCCACCTGGCTTCACCCTTGGCACACAGGGATTATGATAATTCAACGTGAGATTTGGATGGGTACACAGCCAAACCATATCAGTGGACCAACAATATTTAAGAAGAAATAAGGAAGGTAGAGTGAAACATAGGCTTGCTAAAATGTTTATGTTGTCAACTAAGAATATTAAATAACAAACAGGTAATTACTATCTACTGCCATGAGTATTTTAATTTAGAAAAAGGCCATTTCAATATCAAAGTTGAAGCAATACCTGAGTTTAGAATAAACATTAGTTCTTTGATTTGAATAAGTTTGCTGTTATGAAAAGCTATCTTCATTGTCCTTATTTTTCTCATTTCATTGAAGATCAGTGGAAAGTCTGATTTAAATGGTCCTGCTCTGGTGACTGACATCTTAGAACAACCGGCCTAGAGAAAGATAACAGGGTAAGGCAGGCTTTGCTGATTAAGTAATTAAGTTAACTACTACTAAGGTAGTTGTTATTTAAACCTGTATTGCATGTGCTTACTAGCCCTGCCCTACTTTATTTAAGGTGTGATAGAAGGTAAAGAGCAATCTTCCTCAAGCCTTGTATAGTCTAGCCTGGAAGTAAAGACTGGGCATTAACATATCTGGTCAAAAATCTAGGAAACAGAAGTCCCAAAGCAGAGCTCAGAAGAGAATTGCAAAAACAATAGAGGTGAGGCTGAAATAGGACTGTGAAACCAGCTCACAAGCAAGAAAGAACAAGGTTGTTAATTCATTTTACATTTAGCGCATTAATCCCAGCTTGAATAGAAGCTCCCTGGAGCCACATGGAAGACTATTTTCTTACATATCTCCAGGATTCTGTCTTGTCAGCTTAGATCATAACTCCACCAGGCAAGAATAGTGTCTACTTCTGAGCTGTGAACAACATTAGCCTAGACTACACTGGTTGCATGAGTACGACATCCCTCCAAACGTGTCGCTTTTACATATTTGAATTTACTGATCACACTGAAAAGAGAAGTGAGAAAATGGAGTTTCCAAGTCCATTGCTTTCTAAGATTCTTGGAATCTATTTGCAGAAGAGGTGCCAGTTGAAATGACACACATGCCGGGAACTTGCCATTCTTCCTCTTTTTGGAACTCTGTAGCTACATTCTCCATATATATACAGAGGGTAGGTGAGCCCATAGTGGTTTTGCCTACGTGGAGAGGTTTTTACTAGTTTCTTGCCTGTGTTCCTGTTACTCAGCACAGCAGATGGGGGTGGCTCTCACTTGAATATCAGCCCGCCAGAAGCTGAAGAGGAATCACTGCCAAATTTTGATCACTAAATTGTTATCCAGTTTCATCCCACATTCAAATAAGATGCCTTCTTTAAGAAACCACCTTTTGAGAGAAAGCTAATTTTAGAATGACTAGAATACAAAAACGCTCAACACAGAAATAAAGCCCCAGATCCCATGGCGTTGTTCCTTTTCCCAAGTATCCTTCTCTTTCAAGGCTTGTTTCAGCCAAAATAAAAGACTCAGCCGCTCACTCCCTTCAATATTTCTAAGCAAGAGATTCATCGTGGATTTGGGAGTTCAGAAAGATTGAGCAAATTTCAAAGCATGCCTCCTTCATTCTTACCAATGATAGAAAAATCTATCTATCTATCTATCTATCTATCTATCTATCTATCTATCCATTTGAACTGTGACAATCTAATTCAAGTTTGACATTTTTTGATTAGGAAACAGAGTACCTCATATCTAATGCAAGGATTAGAACCCAGGACTTGAAACCATCAGTGTGTTATTCATTGAAATCTCCTCCCTATACTAGGAGGACAAGGCCCTGGCAGAGGTTACAAAATATGCTTCAATGTGTTCTGAAAGCCTCAGAAAACATGCCCCAAACATGGAACCATTTTTCTCCTTCAACTGACACTTTTTGTTTGCCTCTTTTAGTCCATTCACAGAGAAATGAGTTTTTCCCACAATCAGAGATGATCAAACACTGACTCCTAGTAGCACCATTTCCAATTCATAAACTCAAGGTGCTATTAGGAAGAGAGTCATGAATTTAACCAAGACATGGCCTCAGTAGTTTGAAAACCTAATCAAAGGGATATCCCTTTCAAAGCACTGTACTCCAAGTTTTTCTTGTTTGGCCTGATATGTATGTCACCACCCATGGGTGAAGTCGCCCACCCAAGTGACTGTTTCAAACCACTGCCATACACCATTTTCAGATATGTGAGAATACTCACTGGTAGAGGCTCAAATTAGACATCCACAGATTACTTATCCCCTGTCTGCCTTTAGCAGGGACAGAGTAGACACGAAAATATGGCCTTCAGAAGTGTCTAACTTTCCGTCGAGGTCACCGTGATCAGAAGATACAAAAACAGCCTCCATCACATGATTACGGACCTTTGCCCCTTTGCTGGACTCCTGTAATATGCAAATCACATTTCAATTGTAACCCTTTGCAAACCATACGTTGTGTCTTCGCATGAGCACTTTTTTGAATGAAGATGGATCAGAATCCAAATTTCTCATTACATACAATTTTCAAAACAGTAACCAAGTTTTAAAAAAATTACTCTCAATTCTGGAACAATTGTCTGGTTTTTCCATATTCGCCTATAATTATTACATCAAAATGTGGGTGCCTGTCAAGCCACGTACAGATCGGTGGGACCCAAGCACTGCACAAAGCATCATGGTGCATTGAAAGAAAGTGATAACGTAAGTTTTTTTTAACACTTGTAAGAAACATTAGCCACTGCTTCCTGTGAGTCTATTACCACTCTATCTTGTGTGAGATCTGGCAATGTTTCAAGGAAACTTCAAACTCTCACAGGGGATTTGCCTATCAGTTTAAAACCCAGAATAATCCTAAGACTTCCCTTTGAAAATGAATCCAAATTCACTACATTCTGATGTAAAACAAATCTTACCATAAAATTTCATTTTAAACCAATCTTGCTGATATTCAGGTCACATGACTCATTTGCAATTGACACCATGGGTCTCCCACGTGGTTGGGGAAGATGGAAGGCAGAGAACCATTTTACCCCATTATTAGGTTCCTGCTAGGTTGCCAGTTGTCTCCCCGACCGCTTGACCACATCTGCTCCCAAGATTAACTGCCTTCGGTAGATAACAGAGGAAACACATTTCACCTCTTACTAAAATGTCCCATTGGCCATTGTGAACAGACATCTTCAATTGTTCTGTGTCTGGAAGTCCAGAGATGATTTCTTGGCATTTTAAGAGATCACCCAACAACGGTGAGAAAACACACAGACGTTGTAACTCTGGGTGAGAGTGTGAACCCACCATTTGCAATGACGGCAACTGTTGAGAAGAGGGAAGAATGTAGATAAAACACTGACGTGAGCTCTTTCATAAACAGATAAGAAGTGCATAAAGGCACAGGTAGCATGGTAGGCGGGGAGGAGACCGTTAATCCGAAGATCTGAAAGAAAATTTTCCAAAGTAGGGAAATACAATTGGTAAAATAATATGAATGGAAAGTGTGCCTTGAAAGAGATTCTGTCTGTGTCCTTAGAGTTCCTTTTGTGGTTCACGTGCTTTGCTAGTAGAAATAGAATGCATTGAATAAGTAAAATTAGGTAAACATGTTTCTGTCAGCAAAAAATACATGTCTCAGTCAGCAAGACACTTGGAGATACAGGAATAGTAAAGAGGAAGAAACCATAGGGTTTTGATGCTTTTGTAGCCACAAGGAGTGGAACTGGGGTGAGATTTGCTAGGGAATTTGCACACTGGACATAAAATGAATTTATGGGAGGACAGTGTGAACAGTGGACAGCAGGGATAGACAGAGCCTGCCTCCTAGAAAGTGTCCACTACCTGCCGAGTGGTCCTGAATGGCATGTTTGCCACCATCACAAATTAACCTGTGAACTTAACCAACTCAATCTCTGAAGACCCTCATTGGCTCAACTGTTCACCTGGCAGGTCCTGTGAGTGAGGGATTGGGGAGCTCATTTCCAGGAAGCTTCCAGAGTTGACCTGAGCTGCTGAAGAGCCAGAGAGGGCAGCTCACTCACCTCACTCACTGCTTTTCCTTCCCCTCTCTTCATGCACGGGTTTGGAGCCTGCCTTACATGAAAGGCAATCAACAGCTTGGTGTATCCTTGGTTTTTGCCAAAGACCCAGTGCTGTCTCTACCCATATCTCATACCAAACCATGTAAAGACATAACATAACAAGCCCAGCCACTCCAAGGAAAGAATATCTGACAAGCGATTAATTCTCAGATGTATTTCTGATATTCTAAGGTCATGTTCTTGGCTAGCTCAAAGTCTGTGTTTGAGGCAACAAATCAGACTGAGAAACTCCATTGTCAGCCCCCTGCAGTTGCTAAGCTTGGAGATGAAGAAGAAACCTGGCCCCAGATCTGGAGGGTTGTTTGGCTGAGCCCTGCCTTTGCTCTTTACAGTGGCTACACTTCTATTTTAAGGAAGCCCTCCTGTTTTCTGGAATGTGAATTTCAGGTTAAGGCCTTGTCTTAGTCCTTTTGTGTTTCTGCAATGGAATACCTGAGGCTGGGTCATGTATAAGAAACAGAGGCTTATTTGGCTCATGGTTCTACAGGTTGCACAAAAAAACATGGTGCCAGCCTCTGCTTCTGGCGAAGGCTTTAGGAAGCTCCACCCATGGTAGAAGGTGAAGGGGAGCAGGTGTGTAGAGATCACATGGTGGGAAGTAAGAGAGAGCGGAGGAAGGTGCCCATCTTATTAACAATCACTTGTTGCAGGAACTAATAGAGCAAGAGTTCACTCATCACTGTGAGGATGGCACTAAGTCACTCACGAGGGATCTACCCCCATGACCGAAACACCTCCCACCAGGGCCCACCTCCAACACGGGATCAAATTTCAACATGAGATTTGGAGGAGACAAACATCCAAACCATATTATGACTTTTCCCCTTTTTGTTTCCCTTAAGTCAAATGCCTGCCTTAAGTATGGCAGAGTGAGAGTGCTCGCAGGTGGGGCTTTCTAGAGAGGTTAGAAAGGTCGCATGTCTTGACTTAAGGAGGAAGCAGTCTCCTCCTCAAGTCCACATTA
This sequence comes from Rhinopithecus roxellana, assembly GCF_007565055.1. Taxonomy (NCBI): domain Eukaryota; kingdom Metazoa; phylum Chordata; class Mammalia; order Primates; family Cercopithecidae; genus Rhinopithecus; species Rhinopithecus roxellana. Next base: position 57,365,067 of record NC_044559.1, on the reverse strand, counting down.
GTGCCGATGATGCCTCCACTAGGGTCATCCACTGGGCGGTTATTTACCTTAAGAAGATACTGCCAGGAGGCAGATATGTCACTCAGGAGGGATAAATGCTGATCCACAACTGTGAGCTATTTGTGCTGGCCTAGAATTCTCAAATTAGTTGGCAAGGCTAAAGGGGACTATTCAAAATAATTTTTATGTTTGGGTTTCTTTCTTAGTTTACATACATTTTCACAATCATTATTTTAGCTAATCTCCACAACAACCTATGAGACAAGTACATTTGATTCCTTTTTGCTGATAAGAAATCTAATACTCAAAAAAGTAAAAAAAAAAAAAAAAAAAAAAAAAGGCAGCCCAGGCTGCCTCAACAAAATACTGCAGCTTCTGTGGCTTAAACAACAGAAACTTATTTTCTTTTAGTTCTGAAGACTGGAAGTCCTAGATCAAGGCACCAGCAGGGTTAGTGTTAGATGAGGGCTCTATTTTTGGGCTGCAGAAAGTCACCTTCCTGTTATCACCTTTCTTCTATTTGTGTATATTGAGAGAGAAAGAGGGAGAGAGAGATCTCTGGTGTCTCTTCCTCTTTTTATAAATTCACCATTTCTATAAATTAGGGTCTCACCCTTATGGAAGGTAATTTAACCATAATTACCTTCCTAAATGCCCTATACCCAAATAAAGTCACAATGGGGGTTTAGGCTTCTACATACAGAGTTTGCAAAAGGACACAGTTTAGTCCATAGCAGCTAGCATGTGTCAAAGTCAGGATCAGAACCTGGTCTCCTGACTCCATATGCCCTTCCTTATATGTCACTTACACCTTAGTGTGGATAGAGGTAGAAGGAAACAGAGAGGAGCAAGAGGGTGTGAGGAGGAGAGGAAGTCTCAGTGGGACACTGAGGAGGTGATGGGATCAGAAGGAGGAATCCTGGGTGCTAAATCTTCAGTGATGGGAGGGTGGGGAGGAGAGAGGGAAGTGAAACCAAATGATGGAAGGAGTAAACTAGAGATGAAGGAGGGAGTCGAGGTCCATGCTAGGATCCACATGAAAGACTGCCATAGACTGAAATGTAAGTCATCAAGAGAATTTGGCAAAAACCTGTTGTATTTGGGACTTGAAGGAATATGGTACAGGAAAGAGAACATGGCACTGGGGATAAAAGAACCAGCCCTGGCCTGGCTTTGGATGTGTGACTCAACATCTCTGACCTCAGTGTCTTCACTGGACTCTCTCAAGACAAAGGCCCAGACTCAGATCATCTCGAATGTCCTGGGAATGTCTCAAAGAGCTATGATGCTGAATCATGTGTGTATGAGGTGGTGATGAGAGGGGTGGAGGAATAACATGGAAACCCAAACAAATCTTCACCAGTTACCTATTTCATGATTTGCTTTAAGCCAAGCTGGGTAGAACTGACCTCTGAGCTGTAGGACCTGTGACAAGATCGCAGTCATAGTTCTTGAATGACATCAGTGATGGGCAGAGACACTTTGACCAAACGGGACTAAACTTAAGCCATTTTCTCAAAGTGTAGTGTCTTTATTGGCCTCTTCCGGATGCTTTAAGGAACAAGACAAGGATAAAGGGAATTCTGAGAACATGAATTAGGAGCAGCCTTAAAGCCCTGGGGAATTTTTCCGTCTGTGCCTGTGCTGTGGTGCGCACTTCAACATTAATCCACGCTTCCATCAGCCACCTTTGACCAACACTAAAAGCCCGTTACCAAGAAGACAGAGAGAATAATTTCTCTCCTATTAGTCCTTTCTCCTTCCCAAATGTAGTGTTAGCCACTGGGAGCTGTAATTGCAGGCATCACCCAAGGACTATGGATATAAATTTCACAAAGGGCAAGACCTTCCATTATGAGTGGGAAGATGGCTTTAATTAAAAAAAAAATCAATATATTGTTTCCAATCATTAGAATCCCATGTCAGTGGCAAAAATCAATCCTTTTCATATTAAAATGCTTACATTCAAGCTAAGATGTTATATTACACATGAGTCATTGAGGGAGGTGGGGAAGGGGGCTGCCTGAGGAGCAGGAGGGGCCCCAGCCATGCTGGGCCATCCTTCGAGTCATGGGTTTCTTGAAGGTCAGTCTTCAGCAAAGCTGTGAGCTGAGAAATTCTGCAAGTACCAGAGAGATTTGAAATTCTGTGCACTAGAGAAAGAGTCTCATCTTGACAGATTCTTTCCTCATTCTTCTCAATCCTCAAATGAAGGCAAGAAGAAAAAGAAAAGCTGAAATCACATTTTAAAGAATAGGAGTGGTTTTCACTCTACAGCAGTTGCTCCCTACGCTGTGATGGTGAATTTTTTCCACAGGGTTCAACCAACAAGCACCAGGGGATTCCGATGTTAAAAATGGGCTCTGTTTTTAAGAGATAATTTATTTATTCATGTAAGAAAATGCCTTTGATTTTAATCAGTGGCAAGGGGTTGATTCTCCCCTCCAGTTTCCTGAGAAGCATCAGAGAATAGAGATAGTGTGGATCTTGCTGGAGAACGTCACATATTACTGAAATTGACTCTTGACGGCATCGAATTCCCAGAGGTGCTATTCCATTTCCCACACAACATAATAGTAATGATCTTATGAAGAAATTTTGCTTTTATGGAAACTATTTATTTCTAAGAACATTCTAATGTCAGGCTAAGTGTGAAGCTTCCCTAATAAAGAAGTAAAAGAAAACAAGAGTCCTAATTAAAAACATTGTTTAAGGAGACACTTGTGAGATAAAAGAAAATCACACCTTACACGGAAAACTTAATCATGTATATTGCTAAAAAGCACTGCAGATTATTCAAGCCAATTTCCCAGACTCCATGCCTTGTCATTCTTTCTGCTCTTCAAGCCCAATTCTTCTGGGTACCGTTTTCCTTAACTCAAGTTCAGCAGACACTCCCTTTGAAGTTACTGTGAACCTCCTGCCCAAAGGGGAGAGGGATGCTTGAGGAGTATCCACTGATTTTTTTTTTTCTCTCATTTCACTGGGTTTTGTAAAGGATGAAACAGTCTTGCTGTCTGTCAAATGCTGCCCAGTTTGATTTCCTGCCTGTGTGAACAGAGCAGATATGTCTGGTTGATGCTCAGACACTCAACAATTAGGACTGTGAAAATGATTTTATTAGCATGTTGAAGAAATCGTGGCGCTGGCTTTATATGCTCACATATTTACTATGCCTTGGTGTTTTTCCCGCCTTTGGGAAGTAGACTCTACTAAGTTATTCCTTTGTGCTGATGTGAGCCTGGAGTAAGCCAGGAAGGACTTGAATGATGGCTTTGTCCTGTTCTGTGACTTTGGGAAGTGACTTTACCTCCAAGTGCATTATCCCTTCTTCTATAAAACTTGGGGAAAATACTACCACCTTTCTTTTTTTGTTTGTTTTTTTGAGACAGAGTCTCGTTCTGTCTCCCAGGCTGGAGCACAGTGGCATGATCTCAACTCACCGCAACCTCTGCCTCCCGGGTTTAAGCAATTCTCCTGCCTCAGCCTCCTGAGTAGCTGGGATAACAGGCATGTACCACCACACCTGGCTAATTTGTGTATTTTTAGTAGAGATGGGGTTTCACCATGTTGGCCAGGCTGGTCTGGAACTCCTGACCTCAAGTGATCCGCCCAGCATGGCCTCCCAAAGTGCTGGGATTACAGGCATGAGCCATGGTGCCTGTCCATACTGGTACCTGACAGGGCTTTTTGTATCGAGTTATCAAATTCATTTAAAAACGCCTTTATCAGCTAGGTACTAGTGTTATTCCCATGTTATAGAGGAGGAAACTGAGGCCCAGAGAGATATGTGCCCAACATACCACCTATATGAGGGTTATGCATAAATTGGCATATAGTATAATGCCTGTTACCTAGAAAAAGTGCAATACATATTAGCTATCATAATAATAGCTTCAGATCATTCCAGTGATCCTTTAAAATAGCGAGCAGAAGAGTGGTTACAGGTAGAAATTTGGGGAGCATCAACAATTAGGAGATGGGTGGAAGAGAGGAGAGAATCAACAATGATAAGGACACAACCAATCAATAATGACATTGCCCAGCATTTATGGCTTGTATACTGTGCGCCAGACACTATTCTAAGGGCATCCCATGTTTTAACCCAGAGGTGTCCAATCTTTTGGCTTCCCTGGGGCACACTGGAAGAAGAAGAATTGTCTTGAGCCTCACATAAAATACATTAACACTGACAATAGCTGATTATCTAAAAACAAAAAGGAATATCACTTTAAAAATCTCAAAATTCTTTTAGAAAGTTTATGAATTTGTGATGGGCTGCATTCAAAGCATCCTGGGACACATATGGCCCACAAACCGGGCTTTAGACAGGCTTGCTTTAACCCATTTCATCTTCGTTACAACACTCTGAGATAGGGAAGCACTGTATCCACCATTTACGGATGAAGAGACTAGGTATAGAGAGGTTTGGTGAATGCCTCAAGGTTGCATAGCTGGTCAGTGGCAGAGCCATCCCTGCAGCCTGACTCCAAAACCCACTTCTTTAAGCTCTCACTTTGCCGCTGTCCCAGGGCACTGACAGGCAGAGCTGGAGAATTAGGAGAACAAGAGACTGTATCATAAGACCAGGGAGAGACTGAGAGGCTGGCAGTGTTAAATTACCTTACATAGGTAATGGTCCCAACAAGAAAGAGATGGCATCCCCGAAATTGAGAAATTTGAAGAGAGTTTAGTAAAGGGACTATTTACAAAGGTATGGTCAGGTGTAGGCTATTTGACTCCTGCAATCCAGAGTGTTAAAGATAATAATGGGCTACACCATGGCAGGTAACAGTGGAGGGTAGAGAGTGAGGTTAGCACCTGTTGGCCTGGATGGCTGAGAGGAGAAAGTATATGCTAGGGCCGGAAGCAGTGGTTCACTCCTGTAATTCCAGCATTTTGGGAGGCCGAGGTGGGAGGATCACATGAGGTCAGGAGTTCAAGACCAGCCTGGGCAACATGGTGAAACCTCATCTCTACTAAAAATAGAACAATAGCCAAGTGTGGGGGTGCATGCTTGTAATCCCAGCTACTTAGGAGGCTGATGTCGGAGGATCACTTGAACCCAGGAGGTGGAGGCTTCAGTAAGATCCTGCTACTGCACTCCAGCCTGGGTGACAGAGTAAGCCCTGTCTGAAAAGAAAGAAAGAAAGAAAGAAAGAAAGAAAGAGAGAGAGAGAGAGAGAGAGAGAGAGAGAGAAAGGAAGGAAGGAAGGAAGGAAGGAAGGAAGGAAGGAAGGAAGGAAGGAAGGAAGGAAGGAAGGAAGGAAGGAAGGAAGGAAGGAAGGAAGGAAGGAAGGAAGGAAGGAAGGAAGGAAGGAAGGAAGGAAGGAAGGAAGGAAGGAAGGAAGGAAGGAAGGAAATTCTGGAACCCGAAGAAAGAAAATGAGGGAGGGTGGGAAGGCGAGGGAGGAAGAGAAAGAGAAAGAGTGAGAGAGAGAGGACTGATTAGAAAGGATACTCTAACAGGAGCTGTGACTTCTGTCAAGAGTAACAGGCAGCCTACCCTTAGTATGTCCACTGGGGGGAAAGTAACTGCCCATCTCTGATGCTTCTTTCTCTTTCCTATCATCTCTAGGACTTTCCATTGGCCAAACTCACTGGCAGCCAGAGGACAAGGATGCCACTGATGCAACTGGTGGAGTTCAGCTTTGCTGCACACAAAGCATGGTGCAGAGAGAAGAGATTTAAAGGAGCACGCAGGAGACATCCAGTCATGACTTAAAAACATTAAATAAAATACTACTGGGTTTAGCAACTCAAATATTACTGATAACTTTGTTGAGAACATATTTCAGTGGAGTCGTGGGGTGCTGGAGAAGCTGGAGGGCCAGTGAGCTGAATATTGAATGGTCAGTGACAGCATGAAGCCAGTGAATAGAGACTGTTTCCAAGAACTGTGGTTAGGCAGGGAAGGAAAAAGAAAGCAAATGAGGGCAATGGAGAAAATATCTATCAACACAGAGAAGAAAGAAGAAGTCGTTGAAATATAGACAATGGAATGAAATCCTTGGAAAGCTGAAGGAGCCAAGATCAAGATGCCTCTTCCAGTGAAGCAGGAAGAAAGGAATGAAAGAAGGGAAAGAGCAAAGGGTTCATTGTGTAGGAAAATAACCTGTGGCATGGCAACAGTGATGCCATCTTGGAGGGAAATCACCTCCATGATGACCAATGTTTGACTCCTGCAAACCAGTGTGTTCTCCAGCAAGGCCTTTAAACAACACCCATAGCCTAGATAAGCCCTCATCAAGAAACAATACCTGTAGCATGGATAACCCCTCTCAAAGATGCTTATCTAACCTCCCCAGTGGTCATGAGTTTCATAGGAAATCCTGAGACATGGCCAGCTGCACCTTTTTTACTGTAAAAGCTTGCTTCTAGAGGTTGGATGTGGCAATCCACCTTCTCATGGCTGCCCAAGACATCACTTCTGTTTTTGAGTTCCTATTTAACATGTCTTTCCTAGAAACTGTAACCTCTGCCTTCCAGGTTCAATCATGTTTATTTTAGTCTAGGTTCATCAGCTGATTCACACTGTAGATGAAGACTGAGTGAAGAATGGCACCACTGAAGATCAAGGTGGGGAGGAGGAGGAGGTCCCAGTGTGATCCTCCCAAGGCACTGCAGTCTGGAGAAGGCATCAGGTTCACACCACTTAGAGATCCTTCACTGAGTCCACCAAATTTCACAGTGGCTGAGAGTAGCGGTCACCACTGGGAGTGAGGGAGCCAACTGCTCAGGAGAGGAACTCAGACAAGGGGAGACAGGCAGCCCCGGGCACAGATGCACTGAGGTGTGTTGGGGAGGCACTATCTCTGCTGCAATACCTTCCAGATGATGGAATTTCAGCCAGAGGCTGTGCACTATGGCAGCTCCCCAGTAACATGCCCCCAGAGGAGGCAATGCCGCACCATCAGCTCCCTAAGAGTGGATGCTGTAGAGACCCAGGAGAGACAAGAAGACCTTCTGGCCCACTGCCTGGGCTTGCATGTGTAGTGTGCGGACTCTGGGCAGCAGAACTGTACTTGGAAGCAAGGTCTGAATATTCTTGGAAGCTGCTTAACCACTTCAATCTGGATTTTCATCCCTAAAAAAAGAAAGAAAGAAAAAGACTTTTGCATGACACCAGGGATAGGATTTGACCATCTCTCAACTCTGAACTTTCAAAGAAGAATTTATGCCCAAGTATCTGGGATATCACCACTTAGTTGAAAGTTTCTTTCTCTTTTAAAGGGTTAGTGGAGGAAGTCATCAAAACATTTGTGTAGTTGGAAGCAGCCTAAAATAAAGGAGGAGGATTAAGGTTTAATTGCCATATTTTTCGTTTTGCAAAATGTGTACCCAATTAAATGCAGTTGGGCAGTTCTGGGAAGAAATTAATAAACAGAGGGTGGGGGAGATGTGGCTGCAGAAAGAAGAGACTGTTCCCAAGCTGAGATTTTGTTTGCCAAGTTTCAACAAAGAGCAAAGCTTAACTCTGAAGGAGAAACCCTTGAGAGACAGGGCTTAGAATAGTAAAGCAAAAAGAAGCCCCAAATGGGGTGGGTTGAGGAGACACTTTCCTAATTCAGTTTATCCTCAACAGGTGCTGGCAACATCTGTAATGAGACTACCCATGATAAAAAAGCTCCTCATACCTTAATCCACACTATATTACATTCATAAACACATTCCCTTCTATCCTCCTCCCCCTGAGGTGCAGGAATAAATAATGTGCTATTAAACTCACATCTCTGCTTTCTGCCTAACATTAAAAGTAAAATGAAAAAAATAGCTTCCACCAGTATTCCTAGGGGTATGAAAATGGGAAATACCAAGAAACATTCGGGGTGAGCCCATAGAGGAAGCTCTCATATCAACATCAGCACCATCAATTAAGAAACCCCAGGTGAGGTGGCGGCGCCTGTAGTCCCAGCTACTCGGGAGGCTGAGGCAGGAGAATGGCGTGAACCTGAGACGCGGAGTTTGCAGTGAGCTGAGACTGTGCTACTGCACTCCAGCCTGGGCGACAGAGAGAGACTCCATCCCAAAAAACAAAAAAAAAAAAAGAAAAAAAAAGAAAAAGAACCACGAAGACTATACATTGAATGGATCCTTTGAAAGATACAAATAAATGAGGAATCTTAATTTAATTAAAACATTATCAAAATAATATGAGTGCCCAAGTTTTAAAATTGGAATCAATTCTTTTTACTTATTCATTTATTTACTCATTTGTCCTACAACAATATGTACTAAGCATTTACTATGTGCAAAACACAACAGTATAGAAATTCAAAATATAGAAAAACCATAGGAAGTACTGTATGGCACTTGGCTTTATGGTCTGTGGCAAAGATGTCTAGTAGTTTGATATGGTCCTGTTTTCCCACCTTAATTTGCCTACCTTTAATAGGAGCCTCCTGTGCAATCCCACTAGGCCACTACACAGTGTAACTGAAAGTAGAGTTTTCTATCCTGGTACACAACCGATGTTCATAAAAAATAATCCAAGTTGATTAAATCGCATTATGTTGTTCCTTCTGGTCTGTAGGAGATGTACATGACCTTCCATACACATACCTCACCTCCAATTCATTCATTCATGTATTCATCAAATGTGTAGCCCTCATCTATTGAGCACCGGAAAATGCTTGGTGCTGGAGATACAAAGGTGACTCCAATTGTCTTTTCTTTTTGTTTGTTTGTTTGTTTGTTTGTTTGTTTTTTAGATGGAGTTTCACTCTTGTCGCCCAGGCTGGAGTACAATGGCGCCATCTCAGCAGTGAGCTGGGCTCCAGGGTTCAAGTGATTCCCGTCTCAGCCTCCTGAGTAGCCGGGATTACAGGCGCCTGCCACCATGCCCAGCTAATTTTTGTATTTTTAGTAGAGACGGGGTTTTGCCACGTTGGCAAGGCTGGTCTCAAATTCCTGACCTAAGGGGATCCACCAGCCTCAGCCTCCCAAAGTGCTGGAATTATGGGCATGAGCCACTCTGCCTGGCCCCAATCGTCTTTTCTTTAAAGGGACTTATGATCTAGCAGGATGTCAAGAAAAGAGAAGCATCTCTGTACAAACTGTCACAGGTGCTGGGACAGTCTGGGCAGAGTGAGACCCAGGATAAAAAGACCATGGGAAAGCTTGATGATAACTTCGTCAAATTCATGACTTTTGCACCATATTTGAATGACAAGTCAGCATGTGAGGTGAAAAGGAGGAGGATATTTAGGTGAAGGGAGTCATGAACCATGGCTAGAAGTGTGAAGAAGCACCCAGGAGTGTTTGGGGAATGGTAAGTGCCTGTTCAGCCAAGGAGATGGGTTCAGAGCTGGTAGAGGCCTGGAAAAACGTGAGAGAGGAAGACCTACCATGGTGAAGGGTTCCTTTCCCCACAGTGGCGATGTTGTGTGCATCATGGAAGAAAGACCCACAAGATGAATGTGGCAGAAGGAGGCAATTCTTGTCCACTCAAAGCTCCTCTCTGGTACAACAGCTAGGGCTTTCTTTACTTATGACATAATCCAAGCTTACCTTTCTTGGAGGCTTTAAAAAAAATAGTCTAGATTCAGAGAAGTAAGGAGGACCTGAGAGATAATTCTAAGATTGATACTTAAAGGGATTCTACAGTTGATTGAATGCAATGGAACATTTCAAGAAATTGCAAAAATAAGAAACCTGCAGTTTCTAGCTAATCAGCCAAACCATTTTATTCTGCAAAATAGAATTTATTATAATTTACCAAGTCATCTTTGATTTTTAAAAAAGTTTGGGGTTGATTGCTGTGTAACATGTCATGTAGAAAACATTTTTGAATGCTGAAATAGAGGATTCCAATAAACATATACAGAAGAATAAACAAAACCATATGAATCTCATGTATCTCCATGAAAGAGACTTAGATACTTGGTGTACCTGCATACTGACCAGGCTACTTTTTATACTCACTGGTTCTCTTTTAAAACTAATAATGCCACTCAAACCAACAAAACGAGCAAGCTTTAGAATCTAATCTCTGTTTACAGAAAAAAAGATATATTCAACATGAATTAAGCAAGGCTTGTTTGTGATACACAGAAAGAACAGGCGAGGCCCCTATCCCCATCTCACAAACACACATTTAATGATAGAAGTACACGCTAGCATCACTTTGGATGTTTTCACATTCAAATTTGCTGGGAACATTTAGTCTAGGTATGTACAGTAAGTACAGTGGTCCCCCCTTATTCAAGGTTTTGCTTTCTACAGTTGCAGTTACTCATGGTCAACTACCATCCAAAAATTGGTGAGTCCAGTATAGTAAGATAATTAGAGAGAGGGAGACAGGGGGGCCACATTCATTAACTGTTATTACAGTATATTGTTATAATTGTTTTATTTTATTACTAGTTATTACTGTTAATCTTTTACTGTGCCTAATTTATAAATTAAACTTTGCCATAGGTATGTATGCTTAGAAAAAAGCACAGTCTTTGTAGGTTTGGTACTCTGTGGTTTCAGGCCTCCACTGGGGGTCTTGGAAGTATCTCCTGCGGATAAGGGGGGATCACTGTATGCATGCCACAGTAGTGCCAACAAGAATAACTCAGATTTGATCTGCCATTTTGTTCCATTATGGCTTTCCATGTGAGTCTCTGCTGAAGGAAAGTCAGAAGGAGTGTTTCAGACCAAAATCTGTATGTATGTTTTGTGGGACATGCACTCTTTTGCATTTACATTTTTTTGAAATGTCCCTTATGTCTTTTTCAAATATGCATCTTCTATGCCACCAGCCAGACTGCAAGCTCCAAGCATAGCATCTGGAGCTACAACTATCCATGGCTATCATCAACTAGCCAGCTGATGTGTTGTCAGGTCTGAGCCTAAATCTTTATGCTTAGTGAATTGAGGACAAAGGATAACCTAATATCGTTTCTGCTAAACTGAAATTGCTGTTTATGGCAGACATTTTCCAAAGTACTAAACAACTCCATCTAGCAGATCAATTTGCTTAGGTGACCTGAGGGAACATTTTGTAGTTAATTCATCTGAACAGACCTGCTGGTAGGCAGCGCTGATCAAAATCAGATGTACCACAGGATAAATGCTCTAGTTCTTCATCAGAAAGACAGAAGACTGGAGATCTCTGCCAAAAACTTTCCAAGCTACAGTCACATTTGCTTAGTTTTAGCAACATTTCTGGGATAATTTGTATTAGATTTACCTGGAAATTAGTTGAAAAAATATGCAAATTCCTGAACTCAAACCTGGACTGCCTCAATAGAATCTCTGTGGGTGGAGTCTCAGAATCTAGATTTGTAGAAACTTTTCCAGAAAATATATTTGCACACTAAAGTTTGAGGATGATTGTTGTATGGAATCCAGAGAATGTTGCTCTAGACATAAGGACAGACCGATTTTCTAGGGTGAAAAATGGCGTCTCTGCTGTAGAAACTGCTGTAGCTCATTTTACTGGAAGCAAGGGTTCCCATGTTACAGTACAGACAAACCTGCCAATCACTCTGCTTAATCAGATGTCTTATACCATGTTGGCAGTGGTCCCTGGAGAAGAATTAAGTTCTCCCAAATATTTTACCATCTAGCCTTTTATATCAAAAAGCTGAACATTTCACTTTTCTAACCACATTGAAAATACATTGCATTATTGATCTCATTCCACCCAAATGAACCATCCTCAACTTTTAAATAATAAGGACCGACTCACTAAAATGAGGGTGGTACATTGACCAAGGTGCGGTGGTCGGAATGTTTGTGTTCCCCAGCCCCATTTCATTTGTTGAAACCTAACACCCCATGTGACAGTAATACAGAATGACTGGGCTCCCGGCTAAACCCCACTCTTAAGCCTGGAACTGCTGCCCTAGATGAAAACAGCTGACCCCGTTTTTTGACCTTCCCTGCCCCTATCCTATGCCCGTAAAAAGACTTCAGCTGGCAGAGCCATATAAGCGGTTGAGCATTGGGCATACAAGCAGCTGAGCAGCAAGCAGAGAAGCAACTGACCATTGGAGACTACAGAAAGATGTGGTTAACTTCAGATGGGATAGTTTCAGGGAAAAATCACCTTCTTCCTGCACCATCCACTTTCCAACTCTCCATTCCACTGACAGCCATTTCCACTTCCATCGCCCAGTAAAATCCTCCACGTACACTACCCTTCAATTCGTTCGTGTGACCTGATTCTTCCTGGAAACAGGACAAGAACCTGGGTGCTGTAGACTGGGCCTGGTGGCTCACACCTGTAATCCCAGCACTTTGGGAAGCTGAGGCAGGTGGATCACCTGAGGTCAGGAGTTCAAGACCAGCCTGGCCAACATGGTGAAACCCTGTCTCTACAAAAAATGCAAACAATTAGCCTGGCATGGTTGTGTGTACCTGTAATCCCAGCTACTCAGGAGGCTGAGGCAGGAGAATTGCTTGAACCCAGGAGGCAGAGGTTGCAGTGAGCTAAGATCATGCCATTGCACTCCAGCCTGGGCAACAAGAGCAAAAAGTAAATAAATAACTTTAAAAAAATACAAAACAAAACCTGAGTGCTGAGAGGGCAGGGGATTTGACATTGCTGTGGGGCCTGCACAGAGCCTGCTCCAACCAGAGAGGAGTGACCAGCTGGTTCCAACGTTCATTCGCTCCAGTTCCCGCACTTGCTTGCTCACACACTCCCTCTCTCAAGGAGTGACCAGCAGTGGGCTGAGCGAAATGAGCCACTCCAGTTCCCACCCATGAAAGGGGTCAAGGGCAAGGGAATAATCCAGTCTTAATAGTATTAAAAGGTGGGCTCTGTCGGGAGGTGATTGAATCATGAGGGTTGAACCCTCATGGATGTGATTGGAGTCCTTATAAAAGAGATCCAAGGGAGTTTGTCCCTTCCACCACTTGAGGACACAGGTAGAAGACATCATCTATAAGGAACATACCCTCACCCAACACCAAATCTGCTGGCGCCTTGATCTTGGGCTTCTCAGCCTCCAAAACTTCAGGAAATGAATATCTGTTGTTTATAAGTCACCCAGTTGAAGTATTTTGTTATAGCACCCCAAATGGACTAAGACACAAAGTGACAGAGTGGTTGTGTGGTCTAATTAATTAAGGCTTGGAGAGTGACTGGAGAAGGCTTTGGTATCAGCATTCAATATTACTTATTTGTAATGCAATTTGAGAACTTTCTCCATAATGGGGAAAAATTACACATAGCCACTTAATTCCTCAGGGTACTTGAGAGTAAAAAACTGACTTCAGGAGAGCAGAGAATTTACTGCAGCCTTTACTACAATAACCACCAGCATGGAAATGAAATAAGAATCTATTAGCTCCAGGTGGAAGGTTATCTGAGGAACCTAAATGGGCCTGTTGCTGATATACTCACAGTTGGCACAAGCAGAAAACCAGACGTTCAAGCCTCTCCCCTGAAGCCCTCACAGTCAGCAGCACTAAAGCCCAGAAGCACAAAATGAGTTAAGATATTGGTGGCGATAAATTTTTTTTTAGTTAATGGACTTCATTAACTAAACATATATTTTTTAAGTTTGGGCTGTTATCTAATTTCAAATCACCCTTGCTAACATACTAATTTATTAACTCACAGAAATGACCATCCTACGTGATACTGGCCTCCCGACAACAGAGCTGGGTTTTGGCAGGGATTTATTTTCAGCGACACTGGGGAGAAAAAGCATGAGAAACTTTTGAAGAATAATAAAAAATGGATTAAAGAGAATAGAAATAATTTATCATGTGCAGATGTGCAGAAAGAAAAGATGGTGGCTTTGCAGTTTGGTTTTCTAGAAACAAAATTCTGGTGAAGGCGTCTTGCCCAATCACCAATTTGTGAAAACAGGGACCTAGATGTCTCATGAGCTATCAGGTGTACTCGCTTTCATAAAAATCACATGATCAAAGGAATAGTCAGGAGGTTCCCCTTCTTCTGACTAACCAAACCCAGACCTTGCAACCTTGATAAGAAGAGAAGGCCAGGAAAATCTGGCAGGTTCTTTGTTGAAAGCCAAAGGCTATGTGCATGTCAGCGGCTCTCTAAGGAGGTTCAAAGCTGCCAAATGACTTGAAAGTCCTCTGCAACTTTCACTCTGCTGGAAAGGATAAAAAGGTAAACCTAGGAAAGGAAGGAAACATGGATTAAGGTATGACTTGCAGCTCCTAGAATCTTCCAAGGAGGAAAGCACTTGCAAAAAATGCTTAGAGGTTTAGAGGTTTCTTTTGTGTATGAAAAGTAAATGAATTGCTCAATGAGCTCCCCTTTCATAGAGGGCTACTTAAAAAAAAAAAAAAGACTTTATTGCTTTATATTATATTCCTGTATTTTTACTTTTTTATTAAAAAAGCAGGAAAATGTGTCATGGATTCTAGGAAGATTTACAATTAAAATAGTTAAAGTTTTTTTCTATTTTGTGACTTTGCTTTTCACACTCTTGCAGGTGTCCTTTTATGAATACATTACTAATTTTACTGTAGTCCAATTTGTTCATCCTTTTCTTTATAGTTAGTTCTTCTTCTCTCCTTTTCAAAAAATAGTTCCATACCTCATGGTCATGAAAATTTCCTCCCATATTATCTTCTGAAAACTCTACCATTTTGGCATTTACACTTAGATCAAGAATCCACTTGGAACTCGTTTTTTCCAATATATATATTGATTTGTTCCAACACTATTTATTAAGATGATGGTTCTTTCTTTATAGCTCTACTGGGTCACATTGAGTCTCCCTGTGGGTCTGTTTTGTATTTTCAGTTTTGCCCCACTGATCTGTTTATCCCTGCACTGATACCACCATGCCTTATTGCTATAGTTTCCAATGAATTTTGATATCCCGTAGAGCAACTCCTCTGTTCTCTTCTATCTCCTCCTCTTCCTCCTGGTCCTCCTCTTGCCTCTTCAAGAGTATCGTAGCTACTTTTTGCCTTCTACTTCTCCACATACATTTTGTAATCACTTTGCCAAATTCTATTAGAAAGAAAACTATTGATATTTTAGCTGGGATCGTATTGCCTCTATAGAATAGTTTGCAAAAGAATTTACGTCTTTGCAGTATTACTTTTCCAACACATGAATGCTTCGTATCTCTCCTATTTAGGCCTTCTTTAATTCTTACCAATTCTGCATTATGGTTTTCTGCACAGAAGCACTGCACATTTTTGTCAGATAGATTCCTGTGTTTTGGATAATTTTTGACACTATTGGGAAAGAAACACATATACACAACAAAATATATCTTATATAGTCAGAATATATATTTTTTAAACATCCAAAGTTAAAATCAAAGAGATGAAAACCCAATAGAAAAGTAGCCAAGCTGAGAGTGGTGACTCACGCCTGTGATCCCAGCACTTTGGGAGGTCAAGGCAGGAGCACTGCTTGAGCCCAGGAGTTTGAGACCAGCCTGGACAACATGGTGAAACCCCGGCGCTACAAAAAATACATAAATTAGACGGGAGTGGTGGCACAAGCCTGTGGTCACAGCTGCTCCAAAGGATGACATGGGAGGATCGCTTGAACCCCAGAGGTTGAAGCTGTAGTGAGCCGAGATCATGCCACTACACTCCAGCCTGGGTAACAGAGCGAGATCATGTCTAAAAAGAATAATAGGAAAAAAGTAGAAGACTACCTGAAGAATACTTCATCAGAGAGGATACTCAAATGGTGAATAAAATGATAGAAGGCACTCCAATCTCATTAGTCACCAGGGAAATGCAAACTAAAATTACAGTCTTCCCTTGGTATCCAAAGGGGATTTGTTCCAGGACCTCCCATGGATACCAAAATCTGCACATGCTCAAGACCCTGATATAAAATAATGTATAATAGTTGGCCAGGCACGGTGACTCATGCTTGTAATCCCAGCACTTTCAGAGACCAAGGTGGATGGATCACTTGGGTCCAGGAGTTGGAGACCAGCCTGGCCAACATAGTGAGGCCCCCCAAAATTAGCCGGGCTCGGTGCCTATCGTCCCAGCTACTCAGTAGGCTGATGTGCAAGAATCACTTGAACCTGAGAGGCAGAGGTCACGGTCAGCCAAGATCATACCACTGCACTCCAGCCTGGGCAGCAGAGTGAAATTCTCTCTCAAAAATAAACAAAATAAAATAAATAAAATAAAATAAAATAGTGTAGTGTTTGCATATAATCTATAAACATCCTCCAGTGTACTTTAAATCATCTGTAGATTGCTTATGCAATGTAAATGCTATGTGAATACCTAATATGCTGTATTGTTTAGGGAATAATGACAAGAAAAAACAGTCTGTATATGTTCAAAACAGATGCAAATTTCTTTTTGAACATTTTTCATCTGCAGTTAGTTGAATCCAGGGTTACAGAACCCACAGATACAGAGGGTTGACTATACAATGACATATCACCTTTTACCCCCAAGTAGCTAAAATTAAGACTGGCAATAGCAAATGTTGATGAGGATATGAAGCAAAGGAGAATGTTTATACACTGTCAGTAGGGGTGTAAAACTACTTAGGAAAACAGTTTGGTATTGTTTGCTAAAGTTGATGATACACCCTATGACCAAGCCATTCTACCCTCAAGAATATGCCAGAGAAATGTATTTGTCCTCCTGACTATGTATATAGAAATATTCACAGGAACATGCTTTATTGTAACCAAATACCGGAAAAAACTCAAAAGTCTATGGACAGGAGAATGGATAAATAATGGCGGTAAATTGATACAATGGAATATTACACAAAACTTAAAATGAACAGTATACAAGTGCACATAAAAGCCAGATAGATCTGACAACTGTAATGTCGAATGTGGGAGCCACACAGAAAGGAATAAATGTTGTATAATTCCATTTATATCAAATTTTAAAGCAGGTGAAAACTAAACTATGATGTTTAGTGACACATACTCCGATTGTAACAGCATAAAGGAAGCGGAGGAGATAATTACCAGAGAAACAGGAGAGAACTGTGACTAGAAGGTGGACCTGGGGGCATCCAGGGATCTTGGCAACATTTTCTTTTTTGAACTGGGTGCTAGTTACAAGGGTGTTTACTTTATAATAATTGATTAAGCTAGGAATCACCTGGATAGAAATTATTTTATTTCCTCAGTGGCTAAAATAAGACTTCTTCTGGCCTTCATAAGTAACCAAAAAAATGATTAAACAGAGTGGGTCTTTGTTAGAAATGCATCATGCTCTTTATGTCATTTTCTATATGTATATTATGCAATATTGATGATAAATAAGATTTTTACAATTTCAATTGTAAAAATTTGGAAAATCACACACACGCATTGTACCTCATTCCATAAAGTTTGTAGATTGTGTCTTTGTGAGTGTAAACGCAATATGGTGATTGTATGTTGACAAATTATTTCAAACTCTCCATTGCTAATTTACCAATTCACTAATTTGAATTAAGAACAACCATAATAATGTGAACCTCCTGATTATAATGCTCAGCTTTAAACATGTTGATTTTATCACTATATTATATATATATAATGTATATAAAATTTTTATGGGCATATATTTGTAACTAAACATGTTGATATATATGTTTACATATAAGTACACATAAAAGTAAAAATAAAAGTACACATATATATGTTTGTGTGTTTGTGTGTATATATACACATATGTTTAATAACAAATATATACCCATAACAATATTCAATGAGTCACACTTTTTGCAGAAAGGTTATTTAATAGACACTTTTGATAATGAGATTTTTCTTCTGGGAGAAAACATGTTCCAATTACATTTTGTTTTGCATTTTCAGCTTGGTACTTATCTGGTTTTTGGATTTATAAACACTTAAATGATATAAGTTTACACTCCCATAAAGTTGTTTAATAACTCTTATATAGCTAGGAATCACGAGAAGTTATTTTATTTCTTCAGTGGCTAAAATAAGACTTCTTATGGCTTTCATAAATAACAAAAATGATTAAACGGAGTGGGTATCTATTAGAAATATGTGCTGCTGCCTGAATTGGGGATATATGTATATATTTCTCCTTTTACAGTGTGTGAGGCCCACACTGTTTTTCACCCTCACAGATCTCTTGTAATGTATCTCTGATTCACAGAAGGGATTACTCACTAAGCAGTGTTATTTCAAGTAATGATATATTGCTGGCCAGTATTTTAGTAGATTCTTAGTAACCAGTTGTTGAAGAAAGAGAAGAGAGAGAGGACTAAAAGGAGTAAAGAAGGAAAAAAGAAAGAAAGGTAGGAAGACTTTTTTTTAATGACTCTAAGCCAAAATTAAAGCATAAAGAATAAATGAATAAAACACTAAGTGAATGAAAGAAAATGAATGATTCAATAAAAAATTAATGAATGGATGAAAAATGAGTTGATAAAAGAATTAGTGACTGATTGAAAAATCAATGGATAAGTGATTAAATGCATGAAAAATATATAACAATAGAAATAAATGAACAAATGGATAAATAGTTGAATAAATAAAAATGAGTGAATCACAGAGAGATGGAGTTGATGGATAAATAAATGAAGAATGAAAATGAATGAGCAAATGAAACAATACCTAAACGCATGCAAGAAAAACGAGTGGATAAGTGAATACATGAAAGAATGAGGATCAAAGGCATCAGCCTAATGCCTTCATTTTGCAGAAGTGAAAACAAGGGATATGTGATTAAATGATTGGTCTTTGATGGGGAAACTAGTTTTGCTAAAGATGAATTCATAGCATAGTTTATCTTGAGTTTCCCCGGACAGCAAGCTTGAGACAAAGACTTTGCTCAAATACTTGATTTGGGACGCCACTCCAAGGACTAGGAGTAAACATCCAAAAGGAATAAGACAGGAAAGTAGAAAATGCCAATATAAGAATGTGCTGTTGAGGTCATCTCTGTAGGCAGTGGAGGTAGGGGAAAATCACTGGGAACTCCCCTCTCAGAACTGTCCACCAGAAGGATGGGAGGCAGGAACATGCATCCACCTGTGCCCCCTGGGGTTTAGGGAGACCCCTAGGGGTGTTAACTCCAGGTTGTGCATGTGCAGCAGGCAGACTGATCTCCTCCAGTGTTAGAGGAGCCTGGAGACCAAATGAAGATGGAAGCCTGTGCTTGAGGCAAAGGTTGATAGCAGAAAGTGAGTGACAGCCCATTGTGCTGGTTAATTTCATGTGCTTTCATCAGAGAGCTGGTGAAACATTATTTCTTGGTGTGTCTGTGGGAGTGTTTCTGGACTAGGTTAGTATTTGAATTGGTGGAATGAGGAGAGCAGATGGCCCTCCCCAATGTGGAT
The DNA here is from genome assembly GCF_007565055.1 of Rhinopithecus roxellana. Taxonomy (NCBI): domain Eukaryota; kingdom Metazoa; phylum Chordata; class Mammalia; order Primates; family Cercopithecidae; genus Rhinopithecus; species Rhinopithecus roxellana. The sequence continues at coordinate 57,345,839 of NC_044559.1, read as the reverse complement.
GGGCATCCTCAATCCACAGAGGGTCAGGAAAGAGGACAAGGCAGACAAAGGTTGGATTTGTTCATTCTCTACCTGACTGGCTGAGCTGGAACATTGATCTCCTGCCTTCAGCAATGCTAGTTCTCAAGCCTTCAGACTGTGCTTGGATCTATACCACCCCCTCTCTGGCCCTCAGGTCTTCAAACTACACCTTTCTTGAGTTTCCAGACTGCAAAAGGAAGACTGGGATTTCTCAGCCTCTGTAACTATAATCCTGTAAGCCAACAGTTTAGAGTAAATCTCTTTATATATATATATATATGTGGGAGCTAAACATCGAGTACATCATGGATATTTATAAATCTCTTTAGATATAATATATATATAATATTTATAATAAATCTCTCTTTCTCTCTCTCTCTCTCTATATAGATAGATACACACCCACACATGCATATGCACACACACAGTAGTTTCCTGGTATTCATGGAGGATTCATTCTAGGACCCCACCCCCCTACAAATACAAAAATCCACAGATGACCAAGTCTCTCATACAAAATGGTGTAGTATTAGTATATAGCCTAGGCACATTCCTCCAGCATACTTTAAATGAAGCTTGTGTAACCTAGGGTTGCATGTGGCCCAGGACGGCTTTGAATGCAGCCCGACACAAATTCATAAACTTTTTAAAAATATGAGACTTTTTTTTTTTTTGCAATTTTTTTTTAGCTCATCAGCTATTGTTCATGTTAGTGCATTTTATGTGAGGCCCAAGACAATTCTTCTTTCAGTGTGGCCCAGCGAAGCCAAAAGATTGTACACCTCTGCTTTTCATCTCTAGATTGCTTGCAATATTTAATACTATGTACGTGCTATGTAAGTTGTTATTGTTTACTGAATTATCACGAGAAAAAAGTCTGCACATGTTCAGAAGGGATGTAATTTTGTAAACAATACTTCTGATTCCCGGTTGGTTGAATCAATGAATGCAGAGGCTTCGGAAGATACAGAGGATCCACTGTGTGTGTCTTTGTGTGTGAGCACATGCATGTTTGCACACACAAGTATGTCCTGTTGGTTCTGTTTCTCTGGAAGTCTAGTACACCCATACTAGACTGTCTCATCAGAGGTCGCTACAGTCAGAGCTGAAGTTACAAGGATGTGAATCATGGCATTGGAAACACCAGGAGCACTCTATCCTGCTGATTTGTTCTAGGAAAGTTCTAGAAGGTGCTAGGAAAAGGAAGATGACTAAACAGTCATGATTTAATGTGTGGCTAATTAACAGGAACTCAGCCACAAAAACAAAATCAGGCTGAAGTTTCTGTTTCCTTCAGGCTCCAGCGCTTCACAATCTGGCGTTAAATCCTAGTTCTGGTTAACAGATTATCAGAGTCTTAAGAGTTACTTTTATTTTTCTTTCAACTCATAGCAATTGTTAAATTTAAGGCAGATAAAAGAAGGCCTTTTAAAATATAAAGGTGTATGCAGAAACATTTAAGAAATAGGGAAACCACCCTGCCAAGAAGCCCTTTATCTCTGAATAAGAACAATGTGTAGTTCTTACAGGTAAAACCCACACTGCACACATGACCTCTTGTCTTTCCACTTATGTTACACGGATTCTGCCAGCTGTCGATTTAAGCTTTGGGTGTGGCCCTTCCTCTAATCTCTGTACTGATAATACTGAGCTCCAAACCCTCGCCATTTGCATATGCTGAGTGAGAAAAGAACTAAGCATTGATGATTTTCCTCCAAGCTTACTACTCTCATTTCTTCTCCGAGTTTCCCCAATCATTTATGCATGGTATCCCCTGGAGGCTTCTAATGTTTTCTCACCTTCCTTCCCCAGGTAAGAGCCAATACTGACCTCAGGAAACATTACCTGCTTTCCTTCTATTCCCAAGGGCTCCCAGTGCTGGAGGGCCAAGCAGATAACCTAGTCTAAACTAAGGTATTTTTTTTTTCCCCCTGATAAGGTCACAACCGTTTGTAGTTTTACTATAAACTAAGGTATTTAATGCCTGTCATGAGGAATCAGGTCTCCTCCCAAAGTAGCAGTTACATTTTAACAGGAACTTTGGTGCTGTAATTCCAAATAATACACAATATGGAAACTGCTAGAACTGTGGCAGGACCAAGGAAGGAGGTTCTGTAAGTCACAAAAGGTTTTGCCACAGCACTATTCACAGTAGCAAAGACATGGAATCAACCTACGTACCCATCAGTGATGGGCTGGATGAGAAAAATGCAGGGCCAGGCATGGTGGCTCACGCCTGTAATCCCAGCACTTTGGGAGGCTGAGGTGGGCGGATCACCTAAGGTAGGAAATTACAGACTAGCTTGACCAATATGGTGAAACCCTGTTTCTACTAAAAAAATGCACAAAAAATTAGCTGGGTGTAGTGGCGCACACCTGTAATCCCAGCTACTCAGGAGGCTGAGGCAAGAGAGTCGCATGAACCCGGGAGGTGGAGGTTCCAGTGAGCCGAGATTGTACCACTGAACTCCAGCCTGGACAACAGAGGGAGACCCTGCCTCAAAAAAAAAAAAAAAAAAAAAAAAAAAAGAAAGAAAAGAAAAGAAAAAGAAATAGAAAATGTGATACATATACACCATATACACCATGGAATACTAATACTACATGGCTGTCAAAAAGAATGAGATTCTGTCTTTTGCAGCAATATGGATGCAGCTGGAGGCCATGATCCTAAGCAAATTAATGCAAGGATAGAAAACCAAATACCTCATGTTCTCACTTATAAGTGGGCACTAAACATTGAGAACACATGAACACTAAGAGAGGAACAACAGACACCAGGGCCCACTTGAGGGTGAAGGGTGAGAGGACAGTGAGGATTGAAAACCCACCTATAGAATATTATGCTGATTATTCGTGACAAAATTATCTGTACACCAAACCCCTGCGACTCAACACACAATTTACCCATGTAACACACCTGCACATGTACCCCTTGAATCTAAAATAACATTTGGAAAGAAAAATTAAAATACAAGATGCTTTTGTGATTGTCAGGATATACATACATGCTTACACTGTTTCTCTTCTTGTTTGTATGTACTAGAAATATATTGAAATTTTAACATGGTGGATTTCAGCTTTGTAATCTCATTTTCAGTCAATTTCCATGTTCTGCTAATTGTAACCACCATTATAAAAACAGTACAAGAGATAGTGTCCCCTTATTATATGTATATAACGTTAAAAGAAAAACTGCAGCCAAATTAAATTTAAAGGAGTTTAATTGAGCAATGAACAATTTGTGAATCAGGCAGCCCCTGGAATCACAGCAGATTCACAGAGACTCCCACACAGCCACGTGGTGGAAGATTTATAGACAAAAAAGGGAAATGATGTACAGAAATCGGAAGTGAGGTACAAAAACAGTTGGATTCATTACAGATTGGCATTTGCTTTATTTGAACACAGTTTGAACACTTAGCAGTCTGTGAGTGGTTGAAGTATGGCCACTGGCATTGGCCAAGACTTACCTATTGTTACAGGCACATACTCCTAAATCAGGTTTTCAATCTTGTCTGCCTATTAAGCTAGGTTACAGTTCATTCACAAGGACTCAAATATAGAAGTATATAGTCCATCTCAGGCCATATTTAGTTTGCTTTAATAATAACAAAAAATGTTGCCCCAACTATCCATACATGAGATTGGTCTTGCCTGGGACAATAATTTTGCTTCCAAGTCCCCTACCAGTGGAAACTTCCTCTTCCTCCTCCATTATTCCTTATCTAAGCCATGAGCCTCATTGGCCATCCTGTCTCCAATTCAGAAACCCAGACATCAACCTTCAGTCTTTCCTTTCCCCAGTGCTTCCCCATCAAAATCCTGTCAATTCTCCTGCCTCATCATCTTGCCCAGTCATACATTTATCTCTTTCAACTACTGTGATGAGGGTTTCCAGAGAGAGCGTCAGGCAACTTTACCTGATTTGGACATTGACTAAGATCCTGTAGTAGTTTCCTGTTGTCCTCAAAGTCTACACTTCTTTAACACGACACATCTGCCTGTCCGCATGACTTTTTGCCACTCGCTCCCCATTTTGGAGATGACACTGCGCTGTCTGTGGGCTCCAGGTTTTCACACTTCTTCATGCATCGAATATTTCTTTTTCTTTCTCTTCTCATGAATATACTCAGTTTATCCTGAAATTTCAGCATGAGCACCACTTCTGGTAGCCTTCTTTGATACTCACCTGCTCAGGCTTGGTCTGGTGCCAGGACCACATGCTTCCATTGGTCCTGTTGCATTTATCTCCTCCATCTGCCAAAATTAATGACCACAAACAGGTTGCTTAAAAAAACGGGAAATTATTCTCTCACAGGTTTAGAAGGCAGATGTCCAAAAATCAAAGTGATCGCAGGGATTTGCTCCCTCCAGAGACTGGAGGGGAGAATCTGAGCCTTGCCGCCTACAGCTCCAGTGCCTGCTGGCATCCCTTGGCTTGCAGCTGCATCTCTAGGCTCTGCTGTCACAAAGCCTTGTCTTCTGTCTCTCTTCTCCTTGCTTATAAAGATACTTACTATAAGGGTACTTGTGATGACATTTAGGGATCACCCATATAATCCAGAGTTATCTCCTTATCTCAAGTACTTTAACTTAATCATATCTGCAAAGAACCTTTTTTTCCAAATGAGATGGCGTTCCCTGGTTCCAGAGATTTGCTGTGGATATATTGCAGGGAGACCGGGGACATCTTCTACATTCTGCACCAGTCTTGGTCTAACAGACCAGTCATTGTGCTTTCTTTTGTTTGTTGTTTGTTTTTGTATGTTTGTTTGTTTGATTGTTTTCAGGTTTTTTGAGACAGAGTCTTGCTCTGCCACTCAGGCTGCAGTGGCAACATCATGGCTCACTGCAGCCTTGACCTCCTGTGTTCAAGTGAGCCTCTTGCCTCAGCCTCTCCAGTAGGTGGAACTACAGGTACATGCCACTACGCCCAGCTAATTTTTTTTTGCATTTTCTGTAGTGACAGGGTTTCACCATGTTGCCCAGGCTGGTCTTGAACTCCTGGACTCAAACAATCCTCCCACCTCAGCCTCCCAGAGTGCTGGGATTACAGGAGTGAGCCGCCAAACCTGGCCAGTTGCCTGTTTAGTTAGTTGCCACCTTATCAGACTTGTCAATCTTGTTTACCCCAACTCACACTTGAAAAGAGCTGCTCAGATCCCTTCATAAGGCCAAATACTCTAAATATTAAACATCAGCCAGGCCGGGCGCGGTGGCTCAAGCCTGTAATCCCAGCACTTTGGGAGGCCGAGACGGGCAGATCATGAGGTCAGGAGATCGAGACCATCCTGGCTAACATGGTGAAACCTCATGGGCGAGGTGGCAGGCGCCTGTAGTCCCAGCTATTCGGGAGGCTGAGGCAGGAGAATGGCGTAAACCCAGGGGGCGGAGCTTGCAGTGAGCTGAGATCCGGCCACTGCACTCCAGCCCGGGTGACAGAGAGAGACTCTGTCTCAAAAAAAAAAAAAAAAACAATAAACATCAGCCAACCCTCAAAACCTGTCTCGGCATGGTTCACCATCCCTACCTCCAAGACACTCCAAGCATCTGCTCTTCCAATGAGTTTTTTTTCCAAGGTGGAGGGTGAGGGGTTCCTTCTCTAGTTCAGGGAAATTCTGACCTGACAGATGATCTCTCTTGGCCAGTCTGAGCAGGGAAGGGTCTTCATTCTAACCAGGCTGGCTCAACCTAGTCCCATTTGCCACTTCTGAAATACCTCCCCAAAGGAGTCTGCACCCCTTCTAAAGACCACTGTGCACAGGAGCACTGGTCTGACAGCACAGGTCACCCAAAGTGTTAAAGAGATCACTTCTTTCCAATAGGTCCAGTGGTGGCCTCTTAGTTTTTTCTTAGCTTTGAGAAGAGGAGAAAATCCCATAGCATTACTGTAATGCTTGCCATTGCTGGTTCCCCTGAAGACATCTCAGTATCCTCACTCTCTCAAAGTTTTCCAGGTCCCTTACCTCACCCCACCATGTACTCACTGGCAGATAAAAGCCAAATTTTATTTCAGTCTCTGTTAGTCAATTCTCTTACTGCTATAAAGAAATACCTGAGACTGGGTAATTTATTTAAAAAGAGGTTTAATTGACTTATGGTTATGTGAGCTGTGCAGGAAACATGGCAGCATCTGCTTCTGGGGAGGCCTCAGAGAACTTACAATTGTGGCGGAAGGCAAAACGAGAGCAGGCATTTCACATGACCAGAGCAGGAGGAAGTGGGTGGGGGAGGTACCACATACTTTTAAACAACCAGACCTCATGAGAGCTCACTGTTGCAATGACAACACCAAGGAGCTATGGTGTTAAACCATGAGAAACCACCCCATTATCCAATCACCTCCCACCAGGCCCCACCTCCAACACTGGGGATTATAATTTAACATGAGATTTGCTGGGGACACAGATCCAAACCATATCAGTCTCTTTAGTGACTCTTTAGAAAAAACACAGTAATTTTAGCTTTGGGTTCAAGTGTTTATTCCAAGGCTCACTTCCTCTTTTCCATACCTCAATTAAGCAACCAGTATCTTGTCTTTATTAGTTAAGAACATTAGTTGCAAGGATTCTGAATCTGTGACATCTTTAAAAAATCTTCTTCCCAGTTTCAGGGATCAGAGGACTGTGTGCTCCTGACTTGGGGTGTAGAGTCAGGTCTTCCCAATGTCCTTATTCTAGAAAGCACAAACACCCTGAGTTGCATCTCATAGAACCTGTAGATTTTTAGTTAAACAAGACACAACATAGCATAGTGATTAAGTATATGGTCTCAGAAGTCACTCAGAATCAGATGTGCATCTCAGTTCCACCAATAATTACTTTGAGTGATCTTAAGTATATTTTTTAACTTCTTCAAGTTTCATGTTCCTCTTCTATTGCATGAAATAAATGCCCACTAATAGGGTTGTTGTGAATTTTGAAGGAAAACATGCATGTAGAACAAAGAGGAATTTCTCCAAGATACTCAGGGTGAACGAGATGTTTGGGTCCTGTCTACTAATTACAAGCAAATGGACATTTTCTAGGCAGTTTTGCCAGTTCTCCCTGGTACTCAGACAAAACACCTCTGGATGCTACAATCAAGTGGAGTTGCATGTAGCAGGCTACTGCGTGGGATTTTTCATTTCTTGTTTTGTTACACAGGAATTGAAGAGTAAAGCCCACCAGTAAGTGCCAAGAGACATTGTGTTTCATAGTCATAAAAATCCAGTCATTTGTTTCTTGTTAAGAGAATCTTTTAGAAATTAGGGTTGCCTGAAAGAGGAGACAGGAATCTCCTTTCCTTTCTGGATTTTTGCTAAGCTATTAAACCTGAGACCCATGCCAGGTACCTGGGGAGGAGTTGGATGAAAGATTCCTTGAGAAAGCTTAACATGGGTCCTCATATCTTCGGACATGCAAGTGAAACTAGAGAGAGATCCAGAACATCTGGAGATTTTCAAATGTGGTTGGCTTTCTGGTATAGACTGAGAAAAGGGTTTAAGAAGGACTTGTAGGGTAGTGGGCTGTGGAAGAGAAGAGGGAAAAATCCTACCCTGGTTCTCTGAGGTGTTTGGAGAAGGAGAACTTTTGAGATTCCCATATATCCACATGAAGGATCATGCAATAAGAGAAGGCAGAGGCAGAAGTGTGGGCTGGCTAGGATGCAAGTGGGGAGGCTGGGGCCACAGCCTGCTATCAGGTGAAGAGAGACACAGGCACCCATCTGTATGGGGGGTCTTCACCACAGAGAGTAAAACTGAGCCCTGCCCCCACCAAAATTTCATGATACTAAAACCATGTACAATGGAGACCACTGTTTCACAGAAATGGGGTCCATACAATGGAAGCTGATGAACCAGAGAGAATCCAGAGAATTCCCCCTCATTGTGCCAGCAGTCATGAAAGATGGTGTCATATCCCACTGTTCCCTCTTCCCCCACCTCAACCTCCCACCCTTTGAAAGGGAAGAAAGAAGGTATGAGTGCATTGTTTATGGTAGTCTTGGTGCTGGAATGTAAGGAGGAAGAAAAGGGCAGACCCTGCCCCTTCTCTTCGAAGTCCCCAAATCACCCTGCCAAGCTTGAACTAAGCGAAAGGGAAGAACTGAGATTTACACTGAGTCTGAGATTGACATACTAGACTGGATGGGATTTTTTAAAACTTGTTTTATTGTGATAAACATACATAACATAAAATTTACCATTTTAGCCATTTTTAGATATACACTTCAGTGTCATCACGTATATTAATATGGTTGTACAGCCATCACCAAAACATTTTCTTCATCCCAAACTGAAACTCTGTACTCATTAAACAATAACTCCCTATTTTCTCCTCCCCCCAGGCCCTGGTAACCTCTATTTCTGTCTGGATAAATTTTCCTGTAACAGGTACCTTACATAATTGGAATTATACAGTGTTTGTCCTTTTGAACCTGGCTTATTTCATTTAGCCTGTTTTCAAGGTTCACCCATGTTGGAGCATGTGCCAGAATTCAATTGTTTTTAAGGCAACATAATACTCCATTGTACGTGTATACCACATTTTGTTTATCTATTCAATTGTTGATGAACATTGGGATTGTTTCCACCTTTTGATAAATAATGCTGTTTTGGATATTGGTGTACCAATGTGTTAGGCCATTCTTGCATTGCTATAAAAAAATACCTGAGACTGGGCAATTAATAAAGAAAAGAGGTTTAATGGGTTTAATGGTCTGTAGGAGCCTGCAAGTCACATGGTGAGAGAGGGAACAAGAGGGAGAGAGTGAGGGGCCACACCACACAGTCTAAAACAACCAGATCTCAGGGGAATTCACTTTTGTGAGGACAGCACCAAGAGGATGGTGCTAAACCATTCATGAGAAATTCATCCCCATGATCCAATCACCTCCCACCAGGCCCCACCCCAACACTGGAGAATACACTTCAACATGGGATTTAGGTGGGGAGAAATAGCCAAACTATATCAACCAGTGTCTGTTTGAGTCCCTGCTTTCAATTATTTTGGGTATCTGCCTAGGAGCAGAATTGCTAAATCCTGTGGTAATTATCTGTTTAACTTTTTGAAGAACTGTCAAACTGTTTTCCATGTTAGCTGCACCATTTTACATTCTTATCAGCAATGCACAAGGGTTTCAATTTCTCTTCAATCCTCCTCAACACTTATTTTCCTTATTTTTTTTTTAAGTAATAGTCATCCTTATGGGGACAAATACTCCCTCATTGACTCAGACATTAATCAGGCTCCTCTGAGCCCTCCTTTTCACTGGGCCTTATCCTTAGCCCTGTCTTTGGCCTGCCTGGTCCAGTGGTAGCAAGAATCTTGCTCAGTCAGTTTAGCAAGAATCCCCCCACTCTTAATACTCAGTCAGTTTCTCATCTCCCACCTTTGATGTAGAAGTCCCTAACTGGCCTTCAGCAAGAATCCTAAGTCAGTTCAGCAAGTTTTCCTATCTGTGATGTCGCCTATTGTAGTTTTCTACCCACCGACCCCTCACTCTGCTCATTGGCTAGAAGCCTCCAACTGCCTTTGCTTTGTTGAGCCTGATCTCTCTCTCCTATTGTGGTAGCCTTGACATCTATTGTAACTGTCCTAAATAAAATCTTCTTACTATTTTAACAAGCTTCAGAATTTTTTTTTTCTTTAACAATGAGTGTGAAGTCATATCTCATTGTGGTTTTGACTTGCATTTCCCTAATGGCTACGGATGAGTAACTATGTGAGCTTTTACTATCCGAAAGTATGTAGCAAGCATGGTATCTGCCTCAAATTTAAGGGACAGGAAAGGGATTTTTGGCAGAACATGGTTTAAGACAAAGTATTTTAAAAAATAAATAAAGACAGGCCAAGAGTGGTGGCTCATGCCTACAATCCCAGCATTTTGGGAGGCTGAAGTAAGGGACCACTTGAGGCCAGGAGTTCCAGATCAGCCTGGGAAACATAGTGAGACCCCATCTATACATAATTTTTTTTTTAATTAGCTGGGTGGGCTGGCACCCACCTGTAATCCCAGCTACTCAGGAGGCTGAGATGGGAGGATCACTTGAGCCCTGGAAGTAGAGGTTACAGTGAGTTATGATCATGCCACTGCACTCCAGCCTGGGCAACAGAGCTAAAACCTGTGTCTAAAAAAATAAAATAGGGCCAGGCACGGTGGCTCATGCCTATAATCCCAGCACTTTGGGAGGCTGAGGCAGGCATATCACAAGGTCAGGAGATCGAGACCATCTTGGTGAACACGGTGAAACCCCGTCTCTACTGAAAATACAAAAACATTAGCTGGGCATGGTGGCAGGCGCCTGTAGTCCCAGCTTCTAGGGAGGCTGAGGCAGGAGACTGGCGTTAACCCGGGAGGCAGCAGAGCTTGCAGTGAGCGGAGATCGCGCCACTGCACTCCAGCCTGGGCGACAGAGCAAGACTCCATCTAAAAAAAAATAAATAATAAAACAGGCAGGGCATGGTGGCTCATGCCTGTAACCCTAGCTCTTTGGGAGGCCAAGGCGGGTGGATCACGAGGTTGGCGACCAATCTGGCCAACGTAGTGAAACCCTGTGTCTACTAAAAATACAAAAAATTAGCCAGGTGTGGTGGCACATGCCTGTAGTGCCAGCTACTTCGGAGGCTGAGGCAGGAGAATCACATTAACCCAGGAGGTGGAAGTTGCAGTGAGCTGAGATCGTGCCACTGCACTCCAGCCTGGACTACAGTTGGAGACTCCATTTCAAAAAAATTAATTAATTAATTAAATAAAATAAAGACAGACATATTTGCCTGTCACCAAGATGAGAGTTCTGGACAAACAGGTTCTATCCACTCAAGCCTGCCCTCTTCTCACATACAGGTGCCCATGATAGGCCCACATCTCTCTCTTTTCATTCTCAAAGCCCAGAGTCTCCATCTCACCACCCTTTCCCCTCTCCCCAGATTATAGGCAATCCTTGCTTGGACATAGATTTATAAAAGCCAGGCCTGTTAACTGTCTTCTGGGGGTAAGGGAAACCTAGGTCTTTAGCGTTCAACCAAACTCTTAAGACATCACACACACAACAAGAAATTGGATGGAAAGTGAGGTAAAAGGGAACATTATTTCTTCCTGCCTCCATCCTTAATCCCTCATCTTCAAGCATTCTTTGCTTTTCATCCAGAAGAAATCAACTACCCCTGGGCAGCAGAATGACAGGGGAGAGGGCGCTGGTAAGAAATCCCTAAAGAGAAAGGCAATGTGAGTCTAGTTTTATTGAAATAAAGATGAGGATGTCCCACCAAGAAGGCAGGGCAAAATTGGCCGCTGGAATTGCAGACATAAGAACTCTTTCCAAATCACGCTACTGCACAATCCCCCATGGGGCTAATGTCTGCAAAGTGGCACTGGCCTTTTATGAATTGTATTAATTACACTCTTAAGCCCCATGCAAATTGCAAAATCATTTTTTCCAATTGAGTTAATGAAGCCAGTTTAGTACAGGCACACTGTCTTTCAGCAGAAAATTAGCCTGGCACATTGTTTGTAGATAGCAGAAATGTGGTGGAAGGTTTTCCTGGGTTATGACTGCAATACATTCTGGGATGCCTGCCTTGCAATTTTTCTTCTCTGTGAGTGTGATCCATTTCCCTCTGACTGAGCCGGATGTGCAGGGGGACTGTCACACTTTCTGATGGTGTTTTATCCATCACTGGGGAGCTGAAAATTCATTCTCAAAGTTTCGATACTGAGAGATGTTATTATCACTTGGAAACTTTCACTGAAAATAAGAGTCTTTGAAAGTGGTTGGCCGCTTCCTGACTGATCTGACCTTCTGACAGCCTCGGCCTCCTTTCCTCAAGAACTCCAGGCAGCAAAAGAGAAACCGTCTCCCTCTCACCTCCCAGGTCTCTGCACAGGGACCATAGCTCTGTAAGGCTTCCTCTGCATTCTTTAGACCTTGCAGTCTGGAAAGCAGCTAGCCTGAACTATTCAATAGGGCCTGTGGCAAATTTTGCTGCCCTGGCATTTTCAAACATTTCGGATACCTTTGTTGGCTTAGAAAAAGATGTCTTCTCTGGGCAGAGAAATTGCAATTAGCCACCCCCCTGGGAAGCGCCTCTTTCTCTGCGCTGTGCCTGCCCCATCCCTACCCGCTCACTGAAGGTTTCAACAGGACCCAACTCACACACCTGCTCCTGGTGGCCTTTCCTACAAGGACAAGTCAAAAAATGAGAACAGGCAAAGTTTGTCATTGGTGTTTCATAAGCTCCCTCTTCTCCATTTCATTTCCTTGGGGCTCTAGTGGTGGAAGGAGATAACCCAATGAAGTACATTTATATTAAAGTAACAATGTCAGTTCATAGTTTAATGCATTACCTCCCGGTGATTTATCTTTTATTGGGAAACTCTCTGAATCATTCGAGTGTTTCTGACCAAAGAAAAGGTTCAAAATGATGGAGTATACCCACACGATGGTCAGCCAGATTGCATTTGGGTGAGGTGGTTTCCGGGAGGGCCTCTCGGCCCAGACAACCCCAGCCAGTCCTGATCAAAGCAAGAACATGTCAGCTGCCTGAACTCAGCTGGAGATAGAATCTGGATTTGGCTTAGGGCATCCTTTCTGGTTTGAGATCCTACAAATTGCAGTGTTTTCCTCTCTCCCCTGCCTCCCAGCATGCTGAACTATCCTTGGTCCCATTGCTGGGGGCTTGAAGTCTCTATTAGCATCCTTTGCTAGCCTTTGGTCTGGACACTTAGCCACATTCTCTTTTAGAAGGTAGAGTTCTATACTCTGGAGCCCCTGCTACTGATGGGAGTCCACTTGTTAGGAAACCAACTCTTCTCCCTTCCAGACTTTGAATACTGACACCCTGGAGGGGGTCCACCTGCCTTTGCCGATGCTCACTCTGCATGAGATTGGATGTTTTTTTGTTTTGTTTTGTTTTGTTTTTTCTGAGACAGAGTTTCACTGCTGTTGCCCAGGCCGGAGTGCAATGGCACAATCTCAGCTCACTGCAAACGCTCCCTCCCAGGTTCAAGTAATTCTCCTGCCTCAGCATCCTGTGTAGCTGGGATTATAGGCACCTGCCACCACGTCCAGCTAATTTATTTATTTATTTATGTATTTTGTATTTTTAGTAGAGACGGGTTTTCACCATGTTGGCCAGGCTGGTCTCGATCTCCTGACCTCAGGCAATCCACCCACTTCGGCCTCCCAAAGTGCTGGGATTACAAGCGTGAGCCACCATGCCTGGCTGAGATTGGATGGCATGTCTAGAGGGGCCAGCCTGCATCTTTGCTAGCTTCCCTGACCCCTTGCACTGTGTACCTCAATTCATTCCTCTGATATCCCCATATGTCCAGTCTCTTGAACCTGCCTTGACTTGTGTCAAATTTTCTCAATATGGCACCTCAAATCAGATTTGGTTGATGCCTGTTCTAAATACTAAGGGAGTTCCAGTCATTACACTAAAAAATGGTGATTTTTCATCCCATTTTATTGTCTCGACAATTTGTGTGAACTAGACAGGATAAGCTTTGCTACTCCAGAGGAGAAACAGTCATAGATGAGCAAACACAAGTTCAAAGTGACCTGCCCAGAATCACACAGCTAACCAGGGATGGAATGAAGATGAGAACTTAGGTCTCCTGGCTTTTGTCCCAGTGCTCTTAATGCCGGGACTTGTCACGGTGCCAGCCTTCTCTCATCGTCCATCAAAGTCCATTATAATCTGGAGAGATTGTTCCCATGGAAGAACAGAGCATGGGGCACTGAACTCCTGTCTCTGCTGATGAAGAATACTTGTCTTCCAATTTTGCAAAACAGAGCAAGTTCTCTGGGCTCCGAGAGGAAGGTGGCAGTTTCCAGAAAACAGAGAAGGTGCCATGTTGGAAGATAATTTAGATTTTCGACTTAGAAATGAGAAGGACCTCATGGTTTTGCCTCTAGCAGAGAACCCACAGTGATCACGTTCTTGGCTCCTGCTGACATGTCTCATGTACACTGGCCCCAGTGAGTCCTACACACTCACTTGGCTGCACAGCTTCCCCCAAGGCCTCCTAAAGGAAATGAGACGGAGCTGTCAGGGATGACCTAGGGAAGCACAGTTCTTGAATCCATGAAGCATACAATAGAAAGAGAGCAGTCACCCAATAATTGATGGCCAAATGTCTGAATGTTACAACAACTAAATTTTTTAACTCTATTTCTATTTCAGGTCCCAAAATAAATGTGATCTGCTTATGTATCTATTTATTTAATTTTGGTTAACCTTTAGTTTTATTTTACTCAGTACAGTTTAGATGAGGTGTCAGCAAATGTCTCCCTTAATGAACCACCGGAGAATATGTTAGCCTTTGAGGGTCATATAGTTAAATGAATGAAAGAGTATGGCTGTGTTCCAATAAAACTTTATTTACAAAAACAGCTGGCAGGACAAGTTTGTGCTGAGGCCATGGTTTGCCAACCTTGGTTTAGATTATTGATATTACTTTTGCATTTTTCAAGACTCACAAGCAGGGAGCATTTGTATAAACTCCACCCTCACTCAAAACCATTACTCCAAGCCTAAAGGTCTTACAAGAAATGAAAATCCACCGACAACCGGCAAGAAAACACTCCTACAAAATTCAGAAATGAAATATTTGTTTACTATTCCATTTCCAAAATCAACTGATTGCTCAAGTAAGAGCGTGTACAGCCATTAAAGACATAATTACTGGAAATAATTTGCATTACACAAGAATATTAGAATTCCAGAAGCCTCTTCTTTTATAGGAAAAGTTCAATGCTTTTCATTCTCTGATAAAGGTAGATGCTTTATCTGAACAACTCAATAAAGACAACTGTGACAAGAAACAAATGAAATAAAAAAGTTCTTTATTTAACTTTTTTTATTTAACTTTTAAATATTATAACTAATATTTATATTTAACTTTTTGAATATAAATATTAGCTACAATTTCATCTATATTATAAATATGCTAAATCATAAAATATGAATAAATATGAATGTTATAGGAATACACACACACACACATACACACACACACACACACACACATAGATCTCCTCAGCTATTTGTGGAAATGCTGCCTGCTGGACAATACCCACTTCAGCAGGGTTTGAAGGGTTTGAACAGTTCTCAGCACTTTTATCTTCCATGGCTGTCAGGAAACTGACTCCTAACCTCTGTGTCATATTGCCTTCTAGAAGTGAGAGATGTTATTAATGGGAATATGTTGCTCAGGTAAATGGTGTCAGGAATGAAAAAAAGTTTGAGATCTTCTGCACTAAAGCAATTAGCTCCTGTGAGTCAGTGATAATGGGTTGACTTTCTACGTGTCTGGGTTTCTTGTAGAGGCCTGGCTCCACAGAGCACATTCAGAGATGGATGGTCTCTCTTTTCAGACACCATGCACTTCCTTAACGCAGACTGTGAAAAAAGAACACATTATAACTGCAAAAACACCATGTCCGACTTCACGAGAGCTGCTATCTTTGTTCGTGTAAGACATCAGTGAAAATAGTGAAATGAGTGAATAAAAACCAAAGGTTTGTGATGTGCAAGGCTTTATTCTGTGGCTCTGCATGAGCTGCAAAGAAAATAAAACAGTGAAAAGATAAGGCATCCCGGAATGACACCTTTAATCAAGTCATTGTGCCTTTCTTAAATTTTCCATCACAAAGGTAACAAAAAACAGAATCCAGATTGGAAAAAAATGTTCATCCCCTACTATGGAGATGAGCCAGCAGAGCGTTCTTACCCCCTACAAATTTACTAAATCTATAAATGGGCCCCAAAGTTAAGCTCTTCCTGAGACCAGATTCAATTTAAGCCCTGGTTCTATGCATTTAATTAACTATCTCTGTAAGAATTTGAAATACCAAAATGGATTGCATATGCTTGGCATTTTTGCAGGCATATAAATTGCATATTTTAAGCAAGGAGGGTGTCTCTTTCTGAATTCACCGGTGGTAGTTTAGGCAAGTTCTTCATGTAAATGCACATCCTGATGCATGAGGGAAAAAGGCCAGTCTCCTCAATTTCTTTGAAGGTTTTCAAAGCAGTCCTCATTGAAATAAATGTACTGGAAACAGCAGAAGTAGAAAAAACGGTACAAAGGCGATAACGTTTGCATAAAGAAGCCATTAGGAAGGTGTGCCAATGGAACAATTGTGTGATGTTGCATAACAAATGCACACTTTCATTTAGTTATTTTAAAGATTCTGTTTATCTAGTCATTTTTTGCATTTAAAGAGCATGATGCCAATGATTCTCCATTCCTAAGATGCCAGCAGTTCTTGGAAATGCATTCACAGAATGATTAAAAGCATAATAAAAGAGTAAATCCCAATGTAATATTTATCCAGCCGGAATTTTCAGTGTAAAAAAGTCTGAACCCATCCCATCTCCCAATTGGTGCAATCACATCTTAATA
This sequence comes from Rhinopithecus roxellana, assembly GCF_007565055.1. Classification (NCBI taxonomy): domain Eukaryota; kingdom Metazoa; phylum Chordata; class Mammalia; order Primates; family Cercopithecidae; genus Rhinopithecus; species Rhinopithecus roxellana. Next base: position 57,329,423 of record NC_044559.1, on the reverse strand, counting down.
AAGGACATATTTTAAACATAGGCTATTAAAAAACAGTGAGCAAAACCAGAAGCAGAACTTCAAAACTCCCCCAGATGCCTCCAAATGCAGACTCTGTAGACTAGGAGCTCAGTAAAACTTAGTCTAAGCCCTGCCCTCTCCTCTCCAGGTCTTTGCCCCATTGATGGCAGAGCAGTGGTTGTCCTCTGAGAGGACTAAATTCAGTCCACTGCACATACAACACTAAATGTAAATTCCCCATGAGCACACTAAAGACTCAGCCTCACAAGTAATCAAAAACCAGATTAAAAGGAGAATGATTTTTCTTGTCTATCAAATTAGCAACAAGTAGATGCTTAACTGATTTTGCTTCTATACTTGCTGCCTGTGGTCTCACCTGCACATAGCAGTCTGAGTGATCCTGATGAAACCCCAGACATGCAGAGTCTCTCCCCTGATTAGAACCTTCAAGGGCCTCCTTCCCCACTAAGAATCAGGCCCTCTATCACCTGCCACCCCCTGGCTGCTGTTCCAAGAGTCTGCTCACCTCCTTGCTGTCTCACTCTGCTCTAAACCCCATGCTAGTCCCTTGACATTATGGAGTGAGCTGATCTTAAGCCCCTTATGCTTGTTCTTCCTGTTGCCTGGAATGCTGTTTCCTTGGGTCTTTATGAGGCTTCCTGTCATTCTGCTCCAGCTCAGGTGTCAATTTCCTATCTCAACTGAATAGAGAGCATCCCATCCAAAATGGCATCCCCCTGCCCTCCAGCCCCTCCTCTGCTCTCTTCTCTGCACAGGGCTTAACCACTGCACGATGTTACAGTGCATATTCATTTATTTATTTTTGCCTGTGAAGTGCCTTGAAGACAGGAAATCTTTTTTGTTGTTGCTCGTGGTTGGATCTCAAGTGCACAGAACCGCACCAAGCGCACAGTAAATACGTGCTGATGATGGAAAGGATTTAAGTGGCATGACCTGGTGTCACCAAGACTATTCTACACATGTTCCCTTTCAAGGACCGTGGGGAGAGATACTGGTACAATCACGATGGGAAATAATCTGGCAATGTTACCAAATGCCTCTAACATATTTCTATCCTTGGACTCAGTTTACCACTTTTAGAAATTTTAGAAATTTACACTTGAGATCAGCAATATGGGCAAAGAATTACATAGAAAGATATTTATATAGGAGGGGTATTTTTAACAGCAAAAAATGAGAAATGATGGGAATAAATAGTAATAGCAATAATGACATAGAATAGCACTGTTTAGAGCAGTTCTGAAGTGTTGGGTAAGATACTAAGTGCTTTAAATATTCTATGAACTAGTTATTTGCAATTTAAAATGAAGACAATGAGGCAACTTGCCCAAGTCATCACCTGGTAAACTTTATAAAGAATTAGAAATCAAATTCTTGCTTCTCAGCCTGAGCTAAGAAATAAACAAATAGCGAGGCCAACATCACTTGTTGAGAACTTTGACCGAATCATCAAACAAGGCAAGCATTTTGTCTTACTCCGGGGGAGGGAGAGTCAAAGGTATTGTTGAGCACCCAGGGTCACAGTTGTTCCTTCTGATCCAAACAACCCTAGATCCCCTGTGCCAGGCACAGGAAACTTTATCCCTTAGGTTCTCTGAAGCTCTGTTTGTGGAGTCAGCTCGAGGACTTTTACAAACGTTTATCACCGACCTTTAAGAGTTCCACATTAAGCAAACAAACTCTTTCCTCTGCCCCACCCTCTCTTCTTCCTATTGTTGCCAGGGTCTATGGTTTCCTCTTGAATCTCTGAGCTATTCTCTCAGGAGTCTCACTCATTTCCTGTCCGGGGAGCCTTGGCATCTGATCTGCAGGCGGCAGGCGCAGGGGCCAGCAGCCCCAGGGGCTGTTTCTCCTTCCTCATTGTCTTCGGGAAACCACAGGGCTGTTCTCCTCCCCTTCTGCCCAAAGGCCACTGTCTGGAGAACCCAGCCCTCTGGTAGGAGGCCATCTGGCCCTGCCACCAGACCTGTTGATGGGTTGGCAAACGTCCCTTCCTCTTGTTTCCCCACTGCACCCCTCCACGCCTCCACTCCACAAGAGGAAACTCTTAGCATCCCAGATGCTTGCAGCTTCGCCTGACTCCTCCAGTCCTCAGCTCCATATGGTCTGGATTCACTTTTTGAAATGGCTCGGCCTCTAATTCCCCGTTTTCTGTTCATGTGCTCATTTTAAGACTGTGTCCCATTGCCATGTTTGCTGCTGCTACATTTTAAATTGTTTTAATTTAAAACTGATGCTGCTGGGCTAATTAATGCAACCGCTGCTAACCACATGCACACATACATACTCGGAGGGGTGTGTGTGTGTGTGTGTGTGTGTGTGTATGTGTTAAAGGGAAAATTCCTTTCACATGGTTTCTTCTTGTCCCCAGAAATCTGAAAATCTCTTTGTCTTGGTACTTGTCCCAGCAACATCACTCTCTGCCTCTTTCTTTGGCCTATTCTTAGAATAGGGGTATTTTGCAAAAAGCCAAGACCCCCTACCGTGCCAATTCTTGAAACAGCTACAAGAAACAAGACCATCTTAGCCCAATTAGGGTAGTCAAACTGACCCAACGGCATACTCTCCTAAAGTTGACTGTGAACATTTCCATCAGCATCGTTCCGATGTCTTTCCCTGCTTCTTTCTGGCACTTTCCCTCCTACCTACCTTCCGACAGCCAAAGACCCCCTGATTGCAAGGAAAGGTTATAGACCCTTTGTCCTTTGCCTGCCTCCCATGTCAATTCCTTCTTCCAGTCTTTCTGTGGGGAAAAAGGAACAATGTGGTTAGTTCATTCAAGTATTCATGGTTGTTGGCCAGTAGTAATCTCAGGCAATAATCCTATCATTTTGTATTTTATTAAAATAGCAACAATATCTTAACCCAAAGGATTTATTAATATAGGGATTTCAAAATGAGAGGAAAATATTTTTATATAAAAATTTTATATATCACCTCTCCGTTTGGTTTGCTTTTTGGCCTCTCTCCTATGACACTAGACTTCTGGGCAACCCCTTGGCTCTGACTTTGGCACCTGGAAATAGCATGAATGTCCTTGAAGTTAGAGCCATAAAGCTACTCAGGACTGCTCCGCTCACCACAGAAACTTTTTGTTTGAGATGGAGTGTTGCTCTGCTGCCCAGGCTGGAGTACAGTTGTACGATCTCAGCTCACTGCAACCTCTGCCTCCTGGATTCAAGCAATTCTCCTGCCTCAGCCTCCAGAGTAGCTGGGGTTACAGGCATCCGCCACCATGCCCAGCTAATTTTTGGGTTTTTTTTTTTAGTAGAAACAGAGTTTCACCATGTTGGTCTGGCTGGTTCCGAACTCCTGACTTCAAGCAATCTGCCTCCTTCAGCCTCCCAAGGTGCTGGGATTACAGGCATGAGCCGCTGCACCCGGCCTGCTCCACTCACCATATAACTTTTTCTGGTAGCGCAAATGTTCAAGTGAACAGTCTGGAAGATCAGATGAGAACCTAAATATGGATTGTTTTCCAGAAGTGAGACTCAAACATGAATTTCTTCCTCTTTCTTTGATTTAAATGGGGGTTTTCCTTTTCTCTTTGTTTCTCTCAAGGCAGGATGAAGAAGCAAAGGCAGGCTAACTGTCATGGAGCCAGAGGACGAGGCCTCCTTTTCAATATTGTTTTTATTGATGAACAGCCATCTCACTCCATTTCCTGGCTCCATCCCCAGCTGCAGTACACTCAATTATATTTTCAGGATTGTGTGCCACTAAGATCATGCTGTCTTCTTCTTTTAGAAACTGGCTAGAATTATAAACAAAGGGGAATGCATTTTTAAGGAATAAGGACAGGGGAGTAAGAATTACTGTGTCTCTCTGATTGCAGACAAATGACAATTTGGTGAGCTTACAAAGCCTGCCTGGATGGTGTCTCTGTCCTGGGTTTCATTTCTCCAGCATGGAAGGATGCCCTGTCTCCCTGCTAGAGCAGGCCTGCTCTAAGGAAGGTCATTCCTGGTTACAAGAAATACAGAAGGCTGCACATGGACCAGTGTTCAGAGGCAGACAGGCCCGTGCCCAGGCCCCAACATTGGATCACACTAGAACCACCCGTTGACTCAGACATAAAAACCGGTCAAACGAATCCACCAACACCACTAAGTGAAGAGAGCTGGTTGGTTAATGTGACCTCAGTGTGGTAGAGTAAATGGAAGGGCCAGTAGCCAAGAGGCCCGGGTTTAATTGTAGCTCTGCCATCTGCTGCCTACAGGTCATGAAATGCTTTGTCAGTGTCCCTTCAAGGGTTGGTTTCCTGATGAAGCCAGCCCTACTGTCCCATAGAAATGATGTCTACATGTTTTTGAATAAACACAGAAATTTACTCTGCCAGTTTTGAAACTTAAAATTTACATTTGTCCCATCTGAGTTTCTCTCTTAGCAAACTGACCCTCAGACAAGAGAAGGAAATACAGCAGATCACTGCCAATGAGATGACAGACCCCTCACTCCTCATGACTGCTTCCTTATCCCTCCCTAATTCCTGCTTTACATTCCTTCCCTGCTATATAGACCCCCCAATTTTAGTCTCCCTGAAAGACAGACTTTAGGCTAATCTTCTGTTTTCTGCAGCTGCAGCATCTGATTAAAGCCTTCTTCCATGACAATACTTGTTGTCTCGCTGATTGGCTTTCTGTGCAGTGAGCAACAGAACCTAGACCAAACCCCCAGGGTTTTGGTAACACTAATCAGTGGTATAGGCTGGGAAAATGTACCTCTGGGATGCTGTCAGGAGGATGAGGTAAAAGGTCACCTGTGAAACGCTAATCTTAACTAGGTTAAGGATACATAACCAGGTGATCTGTGTAGTAGTAGGAAGTAGTTCGGTCTTGGGGGAATAGCCCCCATGCCATCCCCACTGAAAAAGGCAGCTTGTTGAACTTTCAAGCCTGAATTAGAAGAGAAGAAGATCACATATAAAACTGGGTGACTTGGCCAGCTGACATGGCTCATGCCTGCAACCCCAGCACTTTGGGAGGCTGAGGCGGCTGGATCACTTGACGTCAGGGATTTGAGACCAGCCTGACCAATATGGTGAAACCTTGTCCCTACCAAAAATACAAAAATTAGCTGGTTGTGGTGGAGTGCACCTGTAATCCCAGCTACTTGGGAGGCTGAGGCAGGAGAATCACTTGAATCTGGGAGGCAGAGGTTGCAGTGAGCCAAGATCACACCACTGCACTCTAGCCTGGGCAACAAGAGTGAAAATCCATCTCAAAAAATCAAAACAAAACAAAACAAAACTGGGTGACTTCAAAACTGGGTGACTTTGTGGGGGTGTGTGGCCTTTTCTAACTTTACCAGAAACCTATTTCCTGTATAGTTTTGTAAACACTCTGGAATCATTTGGGGTGGTGGTCGGCGGGGCCCATCCTGAGTCAGAGATTCAGTCTCAGTATGGACTGTGTTTCTGAATACCTTTGAAAAGAACAATCTCTCCTATGCACAAAAAGTCACCCACAGGGCACGGCTTCCAAAGACTGGCATTGTAAGAGTAGCCCTTTTCTGGAGAAGAGAAAGAAGCACACGTGATTTATGGTAACATGGGCTGTGAGTCACCCGATGATGTATTAACATCTGGCAAAACAGTATTATTTCTAATAATGACTAGCTAAGCATTTCTCAACTCAACTTCATAGGCCCATGAGCCAGCTGCTTCCCCGAGAGGTTAACACCACCACAAGCTTGAGTGGTGCCATCCAAAACTAGTTCCAGAGATACACCTTAGGGATGCAAGGTGGCAGTTTCTTAAATTTTAAAATAAAGCACCAGTTTTCTGTAGTTGGGTTCTTTTATGTTTCCTTGTTACTGAATGCTCCTTTGAAACCAAAGGTATTGATATATTCTACCCTGCAGGGAAATCAATAAAAACTTTAATCACAAAATTAAATAAAAACCAAAGCTACTGACATTACATGGTAACACTCAGTGAAGCAACAACTTCAAGTTTTATGGTTCTTCTACAACTGGCCTTATTATTTGTAGAAAAATCAATATCATCTTTAGAATAATTGGGGATGCATCTTGTCATCATAGCAAACAAGTTCCTGGTTGACTTTACTAAACAAGTAAGAATGAGGCATCAAAATGTGTTCCTCCCTCCCCCAACCCAGAAAGTGATTATTCCTGGGCAGCAGAAAAAAAATACAAGTAGGATGGCCCCAAATAACATCTCCAGCTCTGTCTTGAAGCACGTCATTGTCCAAAGCCCTGGGCCACCTTCTACAAAGACATTCTGCTTCAGTGGTTGATGGGTTGCAGGACTTTCCTGGAATGTTTAAAAGCTTGGGATAGTACATGAGTTAAAACGTCCCCAGAAAAGTGCACACACTTCATGGAACATGTAGTAATAGTACCCATTTATCACATGAACTTAGTGATGTCTGGTAATGAAAGACCCTATTTCACATTTGAAGGGGAAAAAATAAAAATGCTTTTTCAAGTCATTTTTAAGTCACAGGACTATAGGCCTGGATGTAACCTTAGGAGGCATTAAGTCCAATAATGTCCAATCTCTTCATAATGCAGGGGGCCTTCTAGAGGATTTCTGAAGGATGAAATTCACCTTAACTCTCCTACATCCTTTCTCATCATTTAGTGGCAATGCATGCCCAGAAATACGTGCATGGATACAAACTTTAATCTTCAGGAACCACAAGCTTTCCAGTTCTAATGAATTCTTAGGCTGAAAGCTTGTTCTTCTCTCCTATAATAGTGTCTGCATGGTAACCCACAGTGTGGAAAGTGAAACCATTGGCAATCTGAATCATGAAGGGATTCCCAGACAGTGATGTGGTAACACACTTTCAATGAACTTGAAGAGAACTTTGAATTGCTGCAAGGGTTTATTGGAGTCTAACTCAATATGCTTTGGTCCCCTGTGCTCTGGTGCTAGATCTTCAAAATGGCTTTTTTCCAAAACTTGAGTGCTCACTCAGTATAGAAAGCAGAACCAGAGGATGGGGCCTGTGTAATGTGTGGGAAGAGCCAGCTGCTTTAGGAGTGGAGGTTTTGAAAGTCAGGAAACGAAACCTAAAGACTTTGCAAGGGTGAGGACAACAATAAACCCAGCCAGGGTTAGTGCTCACGGGCCTAAAATTATTAGCCTTGAATCAAAAGAGCAGGGCTTCAAATCCAGCTATTAGCATAAGAACTATTCCCAAAGCAAGAGTTAAAACCACTAGATGACCCCATTCTCGGGAAGCAGTAGAGGTCTTCACATAAGATGACAGTCAATGAGGCATTTAAGGTCTTTCCCTTCTCTTTTGGGAACTGCAGGTCAATGAATCACCTCCAGGGACTAAGATGGGAAGTTGGAAAAGAGAGGGTTTGGAATACTTCTGTCTTTGCCAGTAAGAACAAAGGAATCAAGGGGTTGATTAGACACTTGCAGGTATCTGTATCAGCACCTTCAACATTGGCACTTCTGTTCTCGTGTTCTCTTTCTGAGCAAGTTCACCGATTAAACAATTAATGGCTTCTTCCAGATAAGTTTCTAAAGGCAGTCTGTTCCAGAAGATTCTTCATGCTTCATCAACACTGGCCTCAACATCTCCACACTTGCAGTCCACATCTTCATCATTTATTTTTTTTTTCGAGAAGGGTAAATAAGAGAAGTCAACTTGCTATGTTGCCCAGGCTGGACTTGAACTCCTGGGCTCAAGTGATTCTCCAGCCTCAGACTCCAGAGTAACTGGAGTCACAGACACATGCCACCACACCCAGCTTCACATATCCTTCATCTTTTATGATCAGGTGTCCTCCAGCAAGCCTTCATAGTCAGCTTCTTCCCTGCTCCCCAAGCCACACTCCCCAGCTTAAGCGTCCTGTTCATATGATAAACAGAAACTAACAAACAACAATGAAGACAAAAATTTTCATCCATATCTCTATCAATGAGCTTAACAAATTATATTATAAAATTTGCATCATATAAAATTGCCAGTGTTGACCATTTCTGACAACAAAAAATAGCAATTTCATATAATCCAAACAGATAATTCTCTGTTTCCGTGTCTACATCTTCCACTAGATCATGAGGAAGAACTGTGTTTTGTCTTCTGATTATACAATCAGATTTTAATGAATGTCTTGGCACATCACTGGCTCTCAGTCAATGACCGATGAATGAATGAATGAATGAATGAATGAGTTAAGAGCCTGGGTTTCAGGACTGGGCCACCTTCTTGGGGAAGCCTGTCGAGGCTGAGTGCTTGACAATAAGGAAAAGATGTGACTTAGAAACCACCTCTCCATCACACAGGACAATAAACAATACACATTTTTCTGGATAATCTATTTCCTCAATAAAAATATGGCCACACTGACAGATAAGCACACTATTTTATGTCCCAGTTGAATGATTTTTCTCTCAGGTTAGCAAATCCTCCAGCACCTCACAGGATGGGGGCCAGGCTTTGAGTCTTGTTCTTTCATCTGGTATTTCCGTGTGTTCCTTTGACAACAAAAGCATTTTGGCTGAAGACACTGGCTTTAAAGATTTCTGTACAGCATCACACAGGGCAAAATCTGGTTTCTGGTTAGATGTGGACACCCACGCAATGCCTATTTCCTCCCCTAAGGATTCACCATATTGAATTCACCATGGTGGTGTGTTTGTTGCCACATCTGATTCAGTGACCCATGTCTACTTTGATATTTGTAATGAAGCTGACTTAATAACTAGCTTGCAGAATTTCTGAGGAGTCTTGCAGAAATGTCTTTGAGCCAAGATATTTTCTTCACAATTATGTTAAGACTTTTCCAGAATCAGATGAAAAGATGCTTTTAACTAAACATATGATAATTTCTAGTGCAAAATTTCCACCTTATCATGAACAAAATGACAAAACCAAAAAATTAAGGCCAACAATCTTTAGGGAAAAGATGGAGAAGGATAAAGAAGAGAAGTCACTACAAAACATTCATAGATTATTTTGGCTAAAAATGATGTTCAATCCAAAATATATCTATTGGCTGGGCATGGTAGCTCAGGCAGGAGGATTGCTTGAGGTCAGGAGTTTGAGAACAGCCTGGACAATGTAGCAAGACCCTACCTCTATTAAATCTTTTTTTTTTTTTTAATTAGCCAGGTATGGTGACCTGTGCCTGTAGTCTCAGCTACTGAAGAGGCTGAAGCAGGAAGATCACTTGAGCCCAGAAGCTCAAGGTTGCAGTGAGCCATGACTGCACCACTGCACTCCAGCCTAGGTGACAGAGCAACACCCTATCTCTAAAAAATAAAAGTAAATCTATTGACCTTAACAACTCTTCAATGAGCCTAGGAGGTAAAATGAGTGTATTTGTTTCCCTTCTGGTTGTCACCATTTTTAAGTTTCTTTTCATCTGGGGTGGCATGGATGATTAAAAATTCAGCAACTTTGGAAAACTAAAGGTTACTGACATCTATGCTGAAAATCATTCCTAAATCCATGGGACAATTGTTAAATGACTGGACATCTTGACATCATCAGCAATAGGATCGATTCAAAATTGAGAGTCAGACACTGCCCACAGGAAGGGCCAGAGAGCATGGGTAAGATGTGGAAAGCAGGTGCCTGAGTGTTCCTGCTGAGGCTCAAAGGCATCACCATTTCAGATTGTTTCAGTATTCATGGTGCTTTGGCTCACAATGCCAAAGAGAAAAATAACTTTAGAGATAAAACTCCATATGTTAGTATAAGCAGATTTTACACCCAACCAGTTGATTTGCACTTGACATTCTCATCTCTAGCACCTTCCCGTTGGGAATCAAATATCAGCTCAGCTGTTCATCGGTATTCAGAGCTATAGGTGGATTAAGTCATAAACTATTAAACCCACTTTAAAGTTCAAATGGACGGTGAAAAGCAGAGTTCTGCTTAGGGACAAGGGAGTTTTATTTCTCCCTGCCCCTCTGGGCTTGCATGATTCAGAGGGGATCAAGAATAACAGGTGGTGAGATCTGCCATAATGCGTAGTTTAAGTCTAATCACGATATATTTATGTTTGGATTTAGACATATCTAACTCCTGGTTTCTCAGGCTTTATCAGCCTGGGATCACCCAAGGCTTGGGTGATGATCTGTGGTATTTAGCGCTAAGGCCTCACCCTGCTTTGTGACTAAATTGTATGTCCCTCCACTGAGAGGATCAGGGGCCAAGCTGCTTTCGTTCTCCTGGGCTGTTGCTTCCATTGCTGCTTTTTTTTTTTTTTTTTTTTTTTTTCTTGAGACAAAGTGTCACTCTTGTCACCTAGGCTTGATCAATGGCTTGATCTCAGCTCACTGCAACCTCTGCCATTTGGGTTCAAGTGATTCTCCTGCCTCAGTCTCCCAAGTAGCTGGGACTACAGGCATATGCCACCATGTCCAGCTAATTTTTGTGTTATTAGTAGAGATGGGGTTTCACCATGTTGGCCAGGCTGGTCTTGAACTCGTGACCTCAAGTAATGCACCGCCTCAGCCTCCCAAAGTGCTGGGATTACAGGCGTGAGCCACCATGCCTGGCCCCATTGGTGCTTCTGATGACCATGTGAGGCTGGTTTTGAGGATGAGTGGCATCCCACTGGGTCATGCCCAAAAGTGTTTTCTCTAGCCATAGGGTGATATCCTGAAAAGAGATGTAGCCATCCTTTGGGACTCACTGGGGATTGGCTCCAGGACCCCCATGGATACCCAAATCTACAGATGCTGAAGTCCCTGCTATAAATGGCCTAGGATTTGCATATAACCTACGCACATCCTCCCATCTACTTTAAATCATCTCTGATTACCTATAAAACCTAATACCATGTAAATGCTATGTAAATCGTGTTAGACTGCATATTTTATATTTGTATTACTTTTTATAGTTTTTTTTTTTTTTTTTTCTGAATTAGTTTCAATCTGAGGTTGGTTGAACCCCTGTGGATACACACTCTGTGGATGTGGAGATGAGAGTGCTGATCGTATATGCTGCAAATTTCTCTTACCACATGGCAAGTTGTTGGCTTTCTTGGGACAATATCATTCACCATGCACGCCCATCTAGTTGGAATGTTTTGTGCATCTCCTCTTTTTTTGAGCATCTTAGAAGTCTTGACAGAGTCTCCTAAGGGCCTGATTATCAGGCTCAAAATATTTTTCACCATTTTTCTCTGGAATGGGTGGGGGCCTAGGAAACTCATGCAAAGAAAATCAGCCTCTATATGCATAAGTTCTTTAATAAAAGTTATCTTGCCCCATGTACATGTCTAACATGACCCACCAAATAGTCACAGATCCCAAAGCATCCAACAGAAATTTTCCAGGAACAGAAAAGTATCAGCTCCATTTTACAGGGAAGGAAATGGAACAGAAAAGCTGTAGTTCTACAGACAGTGAATGAACTGTAAGGCTTGGTCAGTCATAGAAATGGTGCAGTTAGGAAAGAAGGTTAAAGAAGGCCTGTCGCCTGTCTGACACACAGGAAGAGGCTGAGAGAGTGAGGGCTTTTCTGAGATTGGCCAATAGCAGTTTCAACGGAAGTAAAACAGGCTCTTACTTACCTTCTCTAAGGAAGATCAGCTTTTCTTAAAAGCTTTCTAGTCATATATATATGTGTGTATATATATGGAAAAGATGACTGGTCAATAGGCAATTATATTTTAAAACGTCTACTTGGGTGTATTTTCATATGGATTTTAGTAGCTATATCACCTCAGGCTAAAATAACATTTAAAAGTAAGGCTTTGAACAATGTGTAAATTCTCAGTAGGTCATATAAATGCATTGACTTTTTATATATTTGACTTCTCAGCATGTGGAATGTGATAGTTGCTGGACTGTATTTCATGGTATCCTAGAAATGCTTTGCTGGGATTGAATTTTAATTTTGGAAACCTTCCTTTCAGAAGTCGAGCGATTTATGCAGAAGTGAGGGCCATGCCTGATCACGGGTGATAAAGTGTCCCCCGCGAGAGTACACAGATGTTTAAAGACAAGCTCTCAGGATTTTGAAGGGCTTATCATGAACTGGAAGAAGCCACTTCGGGGGGAGCGGGGATTGGCATGAGATAGAACAATAGGCTTCAGCCTTGAAAGAACAAAGGCTCAGAGGTCAGAAGTTATCCCCGGAGTCAATTCTTTTGGGAGATAAAGCCAATTTAGGGTGTTGAAAACACCTGGCCTTCAGCACCATTATGAAGTTGTTAGAAGTTGTTCTATCTAATTTCCTTCTTCATCTTTTCCACCTCCCTGAAAACTTCTCCCTTTTCCCCAGCCTGGCTCCTGTAATCATTATGCTATCAGTATTTACATCTGGCCAGGTACAGTAGCTCACGCCTGTAATCCCAGCCCTTTGGGAGGATAAGGAGGGAGGATCACTTGAGGCCAGGAGTTTGAGATTAGCCTGGAAAACACAGCAAGATACTGTCTCTACAAAAACAAAACAATTTTAGAAGTTAGCCAGGTATGATGGCGCACACCTTCAGTCCCAGCTACTCAGGAGGCTGAGGCAGAAGGATTGCTTAAGCCCTGGAATTAGAGACTGCAGTGATTGCACCACTGCACTACTCCAGTCTGGGTGACAGAGCGAGCCTCTGTCTCAAAAAAAAAAAAAAAAAAAAAAAAAAAAAAAATTACATTACATTAAATTAAAATTAAAAATAGAAACTTATATCTGCTCTCTCTTTAGCACTGGGAGTGAAGGATCTGAGGTTCATGTCTCCCTGACCATGCCCCATTCCTGTGCCCCTCCACTCTGAGCCTGGAGCCACCCTAGGGTCAGCAAACACATCTATGCTAACAGATTGTCCTCCTCTCCTCCTCTGAGAAGATATCTTCATTTAAAAAGGGAGTCCTCAAAAAAGCTTCCTGCTTTCCTTCAAACAAGTCCAAGTGTAGAAATGTTAAATGCTGGAGACACCTGTGGGAAGATATTTAGGGGCAAGGTGGACCCCTTAAATTCTTAAATTACATCATGTAAATAATTTTCTTGTCTGAGGGCACATAAACATGATCTGCTCTTACACTCCAAGGAGGTCAACCTGAGCCTCTAAGACCTCAGAGGTCAATGTCAGTGTTGTCACTAAGACCTGCTCTTGCTCTAAGAGCAAGTGAAAAATCTCGCTCAAAATCACTCAAATGGGACAATCTGGTTTGGTTTCTTTGTTTTTGTTGTTGTTGTTTGTTTGTTTTTTGTTTTATGTTTTTTGAGGTGGAGTCTTGCTCTGTCACCCAGACTGGAGTGCAGTGGTACGATCTTGGCTCACTGCAAACTCCACCTCCTAGGTTCAAGCGATTCTCCTGTCTTAGCCTCCCGATTAGCTGGGATCACAGGTGCGCAGCACCACACCCAGCTAATTTTTGTATTTTAGTAGAGATGGGGTTTCACCATGTTGGCCAGGCTGGTCTCAGACTCCTGACCTCAAGTGATCTGCCTGCCTCAGCCTCCCAAAGTACTAGGATTACAGGTATGAACCACCACGCCTGGCCTAAGGGGACAATCTGAATTAGTGAATGGTGAATAGTGGAACACATTCTTATTTTCAAGTGTATGCAATTTATAGTTCTACGTCCTTCGGTAGGCTGTTTCAACGAACAGAGAAGAATGATTTCTAACCCAGGCACTAATTGCTCACATGTAAATGGCTGCTTCTGAAATGCTTAAGGGTCTGTCTGAAACAAGTTTGTTCTCTTGAAACCGTGGCCTGCCATTTAATTTGCATTCACAATTTACTCCCAAACGCCTTATTTTGTACAAAATGCAAAGGTAAATTTCAGCTAATCGATCTATACGTGAGATCAAAATTTCTGTGGTTTTACCAGAGTTGCTGGTTTTGAATCCCGGGATATCTGGAGTTTTATTATGACTAATGCTCAATTTTAAAGCACATTTAAAATATGCAAGTTTGCTGTCCTTGCTTCGTGAGGCTAATTTTAGCTAAGGCTGCAGTGATAAAAATCTACATAAATAAATACATAAATAAATAAAATCTACAAGGCTTCCTGGAATTACCACTTTCCAGAAACAATAGTTTCCAGAAATGATTCTAATTAGTGAGTGTTCCATTGGCTCCAGTGGACAGTTTTATAGATGGTTTCCATTTGTAGAAACTTGTTCACAACACGCATCCACTTTCATAAACACACATACACATATGTGTGTGTGCTTTTTGTTAGCTTGTTGGCTTTAGTCTTTGCCATCCACATTTCAAATTACACTGAAACTAAATATTAAATATGGATTCAGTAGGATCCTGCTGACACTGTAAGCATATATCACAGAGGAAATAATACATAGCTCTCTTTCAGAGATCTGGTTGCTGATAAATCTGTAATCCTTTTTATAACATTTCTGTACATTGAAAAATAGGGATCCAAGATCCCGGAAGTACACATCATGGAAATCCCAATGGCAATGAAGGGGATATTTTGCAGGTGGCCCCTTTAGTTTTGGGAAAGAGTTGACTTTCCGTGTAGCTCTTCCAAACAGCTGGAGAAACCCAACCCCAATGGCAGACTCCAGTGAGTGGAGGTCAGCAGTAACATCTGGCTAGCCTGTCTTATTGCAGCATAGCCTCACACTCTGTGCTTTCCTGCACGTGTTCGCTCTTCAGGAAATATTTTATTTATTTCACCATCTGCAAAACAATATGGCCTCTGGAGCATAAGGAGAATTGGACCTCTTCAAGTTTGTCTTAGGTCAGTGAACGACAGTACAGCAGAAAGCATTCTTTCCTATTGACAGAGTGGTTAACAAGGCTCACCTCTCCTTTTTTTTTTTTTTTGGAGTTACAGCTTTTATTAAGTCTCCTATGGGCAAAGATTAAGCCATGAACTTGTAGCAATTTTCTTTTACAGGGTGAGAGAATGACAGCATCATATCAATTAAGGTTGGCATATTATCCAGCAAAAGAAAAATGAAACTCAATAGTTTTCTATGTTGCAGCCTTAGGAAATCGCTCATGGGCAGAGTTATCCAGGAGGCTCATGACAAGCAGCGGTGTCACTAAAGGGCCACAAAATTGTGATTTCCCTTCATGGGCCCTCTCCTGATACAGAGGAAGGGGCTGCCCAAGGAACTTGGGCACTGGCTGGGCTACAGACGTGGGGGCTTCTAAAGATGTAAATTTCTGTTTGTTTTGGAGGAATACCCTAAAAATATTGGCCGATCATGTAAGGATTTTTCTTTTGTTTTGGAACTCGTTTGAATTGAATCAAACTCTGCTGGAACTCGCGTCAGAACAGGCTCTCTCTCATGGTTTCTAGTATTTCCTGTCTCTGGCCAGGCTGCAGCAATCTGAACAAAGCTTCTCAGGGTATTTTATCCTGTTTGGACTCTGTTCCAGCACAAACCTGGGATTAACTTGAGGCAATGGAAAACATAAAACAAAAATCATTGAGGAAAAGATTGGCCCGGAATCTCAATCCCTGCAAAAAGACTGTGACAGTTGATTATTATTGTTTATTTTAGAGGCAGGTCAGTAGAGAGGCAAGAGCACCATTATCAAAAGCCGAGACATGAATTTCAGCCCTTATTCTGTTGAGGCTTATGATTAAGTTTGCAAAGATACTTTGCCTCACTTGTAAAGGAGACTGGAATACGGTATTTCTAAAATTCTTTCCAGCTTTCACAGAGTGTGTTCTAAGGGCCTCTGCATTTCATTCCGAAATGCTTGAAGACTTGGACAGATTGTTTATCTGACCTGGTTCTTGACCTTAAGTCAAAGCACTTATCACACATGAACACTCTATGATTAGGCACTTCCACGTTAACACTTATATTAGTATTTGAAGCAGGTACCTTGGGAATTAGTTACAAACACCTTATCTCCAGTTGACAGTTTTGCTGATCCAGGAAAATATAGAGCTTTTGTCTTCTTAGAATTGGGCAAATCTGATGTCATTTCCCCCTTCAAATCTTCTCCCTCATTACATAAAAAGAGAAAAATAATTATGGGTCTCTCTTCCCAACCTCCCCCAGGGCCTCTCTGTTCAGGCTGTCAAGTGGTGCACTAGACCAGGTGTCCCCAAACCCCGGGGACCTGTACCAGTCTGGTACCAGTCATCTGTATTTATAGCTGCTCTCCATTGCTAGCATTACCGCCTGAGCTCTGCCTCCTGTCAGATCAGCAATGGCATTAAAGTATCACAGGAGCTCAAACCCTATCATGAATTGCGCATGGGAGGGATCTAAGTTGTGCGTTCCTTATAAGAATCTAATGCCTGATGATCTGTCACTGTCTCCCATCACCCCTAGATGGGACCATCTAGTTGTAAGAAAACAAGCTCAGGGCTCCCACTGATTCTACAGTATGGTGAGTTGTGGAATTATTTCACTATATATTACCATGTAATAATAATAGAAATAAAGTGCACAATAAATACAATGTGCCTGAATCATCCCAAAGCCCCCTCCACTCCACTTCTGTGGCAAAATTTTCTTCCATGAAATTGGTCCCTGGTGCCAAAAATGTTGGAAACTGCTGCCCTGGACAACTCCAGAGGGCTCCACTCACCTAGAAGACAATGGGACGGTGCCTTTTGGAGTTCTCCAGAGGGATGGCCTTGACCTCAGACCTTCCTGTTCCAATCATGACGTTCTAATCGCTTGCCTTTCCTGAAACAAGCCTTACACTTCCCTGCCTCAATATCTTTGTCCACAAGGTTCCCGCTGCCTGAAATATCTCCAGGACGGCATTGAAGTTACTGTGTTCGTCTATTTCCTCAAACAAAATAAAATCCTCAAAGGCAGGAACTCTGCATGGTGCCTCACAGCACAGGTCAAGAAAAGTTTGTGCCAAGCATGATGTCCTGTGGTATTTTGCCCAGTAACCATTGTTCAGAAATCCACCTAATGAAGACAGAGGGAGAATAACATTGCATTCTAAGTTAAATGTAATTGAAAATGACTCATGGGAATCTACATAAACACATTTGAACCTGTCTTCCCTTGCTTCTGACATACTGTCCCCAACTTGGTCTTAAATGTCCCCCTGCACTGTCTTCCTGGCTCATCACCAAAGCCTAGAACTCTCAGAAAATCCCAAAGGCACAATAGCAAGTTTCCATGTTTCTTATTGCTTCATCTTTCTTTCATGATTCTACATGTTCCCAGTTTAAAGTGCATTACAATATACAAAAAAAAAAAAAAAAAAGGCATAAAATAAGACTCACAGAACATTAAAATTTAAAACAGTGGAACAAGACCTAACACATAAAGGGGTAAGTAAAGATAACAGGCATGAGGAGATGTGTACCATCAGCAGAGCCATAGCAGGGACGTAGCATAACGCTGTGTCGGGGCACAGATATTGGAACCTAAACCACCTGGATTTCACTCTCAGCTCCACTACTTACTAAACTTCTCTGTGCCTCAGAGTCCTCACCTTGAAAATGGGAATAATATGGTGATTCTAGGATTAAACCCACATTACCATAGAGTTGGTTCCTGTTATCTGAGGTAGTTATGTTCTATAAAATTGCTGAGGGCTGGGCACAGTGTCTCACACCTGCAATCCCAGCACTTTGGGAGGCCAAGGCAGGAGGATTATTCGAGGCCAGGAGTTCAAGACCAGCTCAGGTAACATAGCAAGACCCCATCTCTACAAAAAAAATCAAAAATTAGCTTGATGTGGTGGCAAGCACCTGTAGTTCCAGCTACTTGGGAGGCTGAGGCAGGAGGAACACTTGAGCCCAGGAGTTTGAGGCTGCAGTGAACTGTGATCACACCACCACACTCCAGCCTGGGTGACAGAGCAAGATCCTGTCTCTAAAAACAAACGAACAAACAACAAACACAAATTTGCAGAGAACATTGAATTAGCAAATACTCAAACATTGCTTCTAGGGGAAATACAGAGTTGTTTGCTTTGAGCCTCTGGTCACATTATTTTTGTCAATTGGCCAATATATAACCTTGTTTTATGTGTGTTTCTATTTAAAGACACCTGTTTAATATATATTGTTAGTTCATTAAAACTGAACCTACTCCCAACAGCACTATAATTCCTGCCTGAATAAAGCAGATCAGTTGATAAGCTTATTGGCTGATAAGTACATATTTTCTCTGTAAGGCACATCACAGCTTTCTTGCACTTTGGAACACTAGACATCACTTCAGCACTATGCTTAGAGGCCCTTTAAAATAGCAAAACCACCAAGAAAAGCACACAAATGTGGGAAACAGCACTAAAATAGGATGTATTCTGTAGATGTGATTAATATCTGTGGTTAGTTGATTTAGTAAAGGAGATTGTCCTCAATAATGGCAGTGGGCCTCATTCAATCTATTGAAGACCCTCAAAGCAAATACCAAGGATTCCTGGAGAAGAAATTCTGTCTCAAGACTGTAGCATCAACCCCTGTCTGAGTTTTCAGCCTGTCAGCTTGTTCTACAGATTTCAGACTTGCCAGTCCTCACAATCATGTGAGCCAGTTCCTTTAAATAAATCTTAATACACACACATATACGTGCACACACTCACACACATGTACATATATCTCCTGCTGGTTATGATTCTCTGAAGAACTCTGATATTCTTGCTTTCAATTATTTTTCCCCTTGTGGTGATGCAGTCAAGTGGGATGGTGTATTAGTCTGTTGTCACACTGCTATAAAGCATTCCTGAGACTGGGTAATTAGCCAAGAAAAGAGGTTTAATTGATTCACAGTTCTGCATGACAGGGGAGGCCTCAGGAAATGTACAATCATGGAGGAATGTGAAGGGAAAGCAAGGCACATCTTACATGGTGGCAGGCAAGAGAGAGAGAGAGAGCACAGGGGAACTGCCACTTGTTAAACCATCAGATCTCGTGAGATCTCACTATCATGAGACAGCATAGGGGAAACAGTCCCCACGATCCAATCACCTCCCACCAGCTCTCTCCCTTGACACATGGGGATTACAATTCAAGATGAGAATTGGGAGGGTACATAGAGCCAAACCATATCAAATGGACACCTGATTGGAAATCAGGAAGTCCAGATCTTTGTCTCATCTGTGTCCCTTCATCAAGGTTTTCATCAGCTACAGGGTTGGGCTGGCCATTCTCTGTAAGCCAGTCTAGCTTCAAGGCTCCCTGGGCAGAGGAAATCATGTGAGCAAAGGCCTCCTTCTCTCCCCTACCCAGAGTCTTCCAACTCTCCTGGTAGAATCACAGAGTGTGAGAGTTGGATAAAACCTTAGCATTTACCTCATCCAAGCTCTTTATTCCTTCATTCCCTTGAGGACAAGTGTAAAAAACCCAGGTTCATGCTCCCTTTCTCCCTCTAAAACTGGGCATAAACATTTGTAGGACTTAGTCAATCCATTGCCAGATTCTCTGAGCCCTTGGGAAGTCCTGCCAAGTGTGCCCTCAACAACAAAAAACCATGAGAAATTAGAGACTGGAGTGGAAGAGGGTGGGGAAGAAGGGATTCTTTGAAAGTCCTGAAATGCTAGCAGAAAATTGATCAAAGCCGAGATGAATTTCACCCATCTCTTCTAACGAGCTGCTAATATTGGAGTAGCAGCCTTGTCAGGATAATTTGTCACACATGTCCCTGTGTGGGCTGAAGCCTCTTCAGAGTCATCTTCCCAGCCCACTGCCACAGGCGACTTGTCTGAAACAAAGCTCTAAGACAGAATGGAAAGGAAAATGCAGAGGGAGGGAGGTGCACTGAATGGCCACTGACAAGTCATCTAGGGTCCCTCTTCCAGATCTTGCAACTCCAACCACATCTGCTTTCATTACGCTGGAAGAGCCTGCTGTTACTTCAATTACATTTCTGTTACTGCCACGACTGCAATGCCCACTGTCCCTAAGATGCTGTCCAGAAAAGCAAATTGCCTCCTGAAAAATAACACAGTGTCAACACCAGTTACCAGACCAATAAAAAACTCTGAGAAGTGAGACTCCTTGTTGAGATGGGCTCGGCAGAGATCCTTCAGCCAGGGCAGAGTTCTCTAGGGCAGAATGACTGCTGGTGACCCCAGAGGACCTCGTTCTGAGCATCAGCTGTGGGCTGTGAGGCTCACACAGTGAGTCCATCCATCACAGGGGGGCCCTAGCACTTGCTTCAAGTGGTTCTCAGGCCAGACCATCAATTGGCCAACACAGTCACCACCATTGAGCCTCACAAAGGTCTCATTCTTTCTCTCCTTTTAACACCAAAATACCAACAAGACATCAGTTGTGCGAAGACCAGAGAGCAAAAAGATGTAGTAGAATCCAAGGTGGAGTTGGTGCTAGGGGCAGAAATAATACCCGTGTCATAGGCCACATTATACAAGGTCTTCAGGACTGAGCCATTCAGTCTGGAGAAGAAAAGACATAATTTTCCTTGTTTTTTCATATCTTTAACAACATGCTAAATAAAGAAAGAAATTTTACTGTAGTTTTTCAAGTAAGATTCCTAAATAATCTATATGTTTATATCTCTATTTATATATATCCTGCTTCAAACCAGAATAGATCTGAAGTTGTACTGTTTGTATACAATGTTAATTGCATAACCCCATCCTATCTTTGCACGTGACAGCTGAAGGGTACCCAGAAATCATCCAGCCAGGCCAGTTTCATCATTTATCATTACAGTGATTTGCCCAGACTGGTGAAGTGACTTTTCAAAACTCATACAGCTAGAGCTTGGCAGAATCATGTTTCAAACGCATGTATCTTCAAAACCCAGTGTTTCCCCTACAATTGCTACTATAATAATTTTATGAGAGTTACAGAGGAATGAAAGTACATGGGGAAGTTCTCCGTGGACAGGGTGGGGCATTTCAGGTTCAAATCCTCTTTCAGAGCTCAGAAAGTTGTCATCTGAGCTGCCAGGAGGACCAGGAAAAGAGGATCCTAGCTAGAGATAAAAGTGGAAATGGAGGCAACTAGGAACTGAGACCAACTTAGTTAAACTGAGACCAACTAGTGGAGAAAGGGCTAGGGTCATATGAAGTAAGATTTAAAATCCTCAGAAAAAAAATTATTGAGGATGTGAAATCACTGCTTCTGACTGGACCATGACACTGGGGCAATCTGAGTTCATAAGCCATAAGTTGCACACTTCTTCTGAAGAATATGCTAGACTGCTCACCTGTTAGGGGAGGAGTTCCCTAGCCTAAGACCTGAAAACATGCAGACTGCTGATGCCTGGTTATGCAGCGCTTAGAGGAAATGAAGGAGAGAACATGGTACAAAGAAGTCTCACACTCCCGCCCAGTGATAGGTGAAGACAATGTAGGTGAATAAAGGCGAGGAAATTCTCTGATAAAGTCACACATAATCTTCTAAAGGGAACAGCAAGTCAGCAACCCAACATGGAAACAGCAAAGCATAGTGAACCAATGTTTTCTTCCCCCTTCACTGGGCTGTCTTTTACTCTCATCTCTCCTGTGCCTTTTTTCATTCGGGTTCTATACAAGAAAGGAATATACAGCAAGTTCATGTGAGGCACATTTTGGCTAGGGGTGGGTGGGAATCAAGAGAGAAATATCTTTCTAACCAAATGTTGGAAGCCAATTTTATCCATTTTTCTTCTATTGTACATTTTTTTCCCTTGTTCTTCTTCCTTAGTCAGCCAGAATAAACAAAATCTGGACGCTAAAGATCTACATGAGGCAGCATTTGAACGAAACCCATTTCTCATACACTGTGAAAGCAAACAGGAAGAGGGTTCAAATGCATGGCCTCAGCAGCTGTGAGTTACCCTGTCTTGCGATTTCCCTCCCAAACAGAGTAGCTGCAGTGGTTCTCATCTCTCCTTTCCCCTGTGGCTGAGTTGCTGAATTCACCTGCCATCTTCCTTGACCTGTAAATGACCCAAATTCTCAACTGCAGAGCACAGAGAGACTCCAAATAGGTAAGATAACACATGGAAAGCACTAAGCACAGGGCATACAGTAAGCACTCAATAAATGTTCCCTGCTGCCGCAGCCATGCTTGTCATCATCTCTGTTCTCCTCATCATCATCCTTATCATCACCTCCAAACTGCAAGTGGACTGCTGGATCACAGTTTGTGTTTCAGTCTTGTTTTCAAAAATGAGTGAATAAATGTTAAATCTGGTAGGTCTTTCAAATATCTCTAGGGCCTGTGGTGAGAAGAATGAATTTGGGAAGTAGCTCATGGTTTACATCTAGAGTTCTCTCTGTTTTTCTGTATCTCTGTCTCCCTCTCCAACTTCACTAATGTTCTAGCAAGATAGAATGCACTGAATATTTTGAACCAATATATGACTATACAAAATTTTACTTTTTTTTTTGAGATGTAGTCTTGCTCTGTCACCCAAGCTGGAGTCCAGTGGTGCAATCTCAGCTCATTGCAACTTTCACCTCCTGGGTTCAAGTGATTCTCCTGCCTCAGCCTCCTGAGTAGCTGGGATTACAGGCGTGTGTCACCATGCCCGGCTAATTTTTGTATTTTTAGTAGAGAAGAGGTTTCACCATGTTGGTCAGGTCGTGATCCGCCCACCTCAGCCTCCCAAAGTGCTGGGATTACAGGTATGGGCCACCGTGCCCTGCCAAAATTACCTATTTTTTTAGAGACAAATGTACAGTCTAATTTTATATATATATATGCACATATTATATATTATTATATATAATTGTATTATATATTATATAATGAGAAATTATATTTATAATTTTACATATATAAATATATATGTAAAAGTTCTACCAATTCTCTCTATATAAATATATATATTTGTTTTTCAATTATATATATAATTGAAAATGTATGTTTGGGTGACCTATTTTGACAAATAAATGTATTAATTACCTTGCATTTAGTACCTTTTTATATTATTATAACATTCTAATATTATACAGGTAGTATGTAACTGCATTCTCCATTGATTCTTGCAATTCCTTTCTCTCTTGTTGGAGTATATTTCCTTATAATTTTTTTAGAGATCTATGAAGGGTTAAACTTTCTGTATTTGTTTTCTAAAAATATGTTTATTTTACTGTACCTCTTGAAAGATAATTTAGCTAGGTATAGACATCTAACTTTTATAAGTCAGGAATTGCATCTGGCTAAACAATAGCAACCTGACCAAAGAGACTAGTGTGTGGGGCTAGTGGGATGCTTGACAAGAGAGGTTTTTTAAATTATTGTTATTTAGTAAGAGGCTGGATATTGGAATTCTTAGGCTGGTGTAATTGCTCAGAGAAGTAGTCAAAAACTCCTTCTATCTTACTATAGGCAAACCTTTTTTTTTTTTTTTTTTTTTTTTTTGAGACGGAGTCTCGCTCTGTGGCCCTGGCTAGAGTGCAGTGGCCGGATCTCAGCTCACTGCAAGCTCCGCCTCCCGGGCTTACGTCATTCTCCTGCCTCAGCCTCCCAAGTAGCTGGGACTACAGGCGCCCGCCACCTCGCCCGGCTAGCTTTTTGTTTTTATTAGTAGAGACGGGGTTTCACCGTGTTAGCCAGGATGGTCACGAACTCCTGACCTCGTGATCCGCCTGTCTCGGCCTCCCAAAGTGCTGGGATTACAGGCTTGAGCCACCGCGCCCGGCCGTAGGCAAACCTTAAGATGTGGTTTTAGTTCTCATTGTCACAAAGTGGTTTATGTATCTGTAATTACTAAGTCCCCGTTCCAGAGAGGAAGAAGATAGGACGAGGAGAAGGATAGTATACATAGGTCAGCTGTCTGTTCCTTTTTATTAGAAAAACAGAACTCCAGAGATCTCCATCCTATAACTTTCTGCTTACATGTTTATGTCAGACGGAGAGTTCTAGTTACGAGGGAGTCTGGAGAAGTATTTTTAAGTGGACATGTTACTACTTTAAGTAATACTGGAGTATTGCTAATTAGTGAGAAGCAAGAAAAAAAGATAAAGAAGACTAACAGTGTTGTCACTTAGATTCATAATTATTTCACTTCTGTATTCAAAATTACTTCATACTTTTACCTAGTATATTCTAGACGGGAAAACTGATGTTGGTCTCTTTCTTTAAATCCTATTCCAATTGTCCTACTAACTCTGAAGTCTTTGGGTAAGCTCTTCCATTTGCCGATGTTACTACTTCTCTTTCATAGTGCTGACTCTCCTCAAATAGTGGAGGCATCTCACTTGAGTGCCTGTTTCTGTAGTTGAGATTCAATTCCCTGTTATTCTTTTTTTTGAGACAGCGTCTCGCTCTGTCACCCAGGCTGGAGTGCAGTGGTGTGATCACACCTCACTGCAGCCTCAACCTCCTGGGCCACCACATCCAGCTAGACAGGGTTTTACTGCTATTCTGTTGGCTACCTCTGTGGTGAGGCTAGTTCACTTATAGTTTCCAACACAACTCAGGGAGCAGCTGAGCCTGCTATAGCGCAAGACACCATAGCATTTAATGCTCCACGTGGTACAATCCTTTACTTTCTGGGAGTGGTAAGCCAGCCAAAGCTCTTCAAATTCTCTTTCCTGAGGTCTCCCGGTCACTTTTCTTTCCTGAGTCAGAAGCATCTGCTACTGTTGCTTACGTAGCAGGGGAAGCCAAGTGCAAGGATAAACCCACCTGGACCCTCCTCCTGTGGCATCACAACTAACCAGTCTCCTGGTGGTTCTTGCTCACCTTTTAGTCCCAGCTTCTACCATCTTCAGACAGGAGCTTGCTCAGGGCTTCTCCCGCCTTTATGTTGCAGCTGTCTCCTGGGCTTGTCCTGGCCTCCAGCTTCTCTTCCTGGCTGATGTTCCCTCTGTAGTTTTCCATTTGCATTCTTTTAAGATTTGTCATAGTTTCTGGTTCCCTGTTAGTTCTCTTCTTTCCAACTAAAATAATGCATATGCATTTATTTCCATGGATTTGATGTGAGAAGGAGGAGTCCACAGCCTGTGATTTTCCATCAACTAAATACTTTTTCAAATGTACTGTGAAACACATGTGCATCTCTTGGTTTCTGATATTATCTCTGTTATCCTAGAAAGCTGATTGTGCAGTTACTATGAGACTCAGTTAACTGATGGAGAAACTAAGAGAGTACAGTTAATTATGATAATTCCCTACGTTTAACATTTGGATTTGTTTGCTTTGTGTTTTTTCGTTGTTGTTTGTTTGTTTGTTTTGAGATGGAGTCTCACTCTGTCACTCTGGCTGGAGTGCAGTGGTACGATCTCGGCTCACTGCAGCCTCTGCCTCCCGGGTTCAAGCGATTCTCCTGCCTCAGCCTCCTGATTATTTGTATTTTTTTTGTAGAGACAGGGTTTCTCCATGTTGCCCAGGCTGGTCCTGAACTCCTGTACTCAAGTAATCCACCTGCCTTGGCCTTCCAAAGTGCTGGGATTACAGCCGTGAGCCACCATACCTGGCCTAACATTTGGTATACATCCTTCTGATTATACTTTCACTCCTGAACTCTTCTTGTTACACCATTAAGGAAATTTGAAGGGCAGAGAATCAGTCCTCACTCTTGTGAGTTACAAAGCCTAGGTGCCTACACAGCACGCTAGAACATATGGTATACCAGCTCTAGTCTGTCTTTGAACTCTTCTCATGGGCCTGGTGTCTTTGTTTTTGCCTGGATATTTCTGCCTTGTTCTTTGCAATGCCCTCCAAACCTTCTCAGTTCGTCTCTGCTGTGTAAAAGGCCAGGAAAATAAGCAGTCTTTGGTCTTAGTGCTGGGAACTGGAGCTATAATAGCATGAATTCATATCCCTAATAGTCAAGGTAGGAGGAGTCAAGAGTAAATCGAATCCTGCCTTTCAGAAAGTTAGAAGGAAGAAATTCAGAGAAATAAATGTTTGTTGTTAATTCCAAGGGGAAAAAATATGGTGCTAGAAAATTAGAGTCGAAGAGTAAAAATCTGGTAGAATAAGAATTAGTATACCAAAGAGTAAAAAGAAGAGGAGGAGAAGGAGGAGGAGAAAAACTACCATGACCACTAATAGCAAGGAAGGGTCATTTTCTCAAATTGGGTTGAAGTTCATGGGGCTCTAACTTGTTGACTCCTGGTAGTCTGGTCTATGCAGATGTGAAGATGCAAGATAGGGTAAGCACCCCTCATCTTTTCTCCCAAGTTCATTCTCTCCATCAGGACAAAATGAGCTATTCTGGTAAATTAAGGAGAGGATGAATATGCTATCATCTTTTAGGTAATATATTTAGAGCTAATTTGGAGTTCCTGTCAATACCTTCCTTAATTCACTAATGGAATTTGGAAGGCCTTATGAGAATGCTGGAGTAGGTTATTTGGAAGAGGTCATAAACAGACTATATTCTTTAGAAACTTGGAACTGTCTAATTGTGCAAGGTAAACCTTGCCAAGAACACAGCAATTATTTTCAACTACCCTAAGTCCCCCAAATTGAGAAAACATGAGGTGTGTTTTTGCCCACTTGATCATAAATACCTGTTTTAAAAATAGGGCAGCCAATATAGACGTAAAAATGATTAGTGGAAAGAGAAATGTTACCACTTGTGCAGCTCTGATGCTCCTATGAAGTAGATATTGATAAGCAGAGTGTATTTTTCCAAGTTTCACTTTTCAGAGCTGTTTCATCTTAAATATTATAGACAAAAGTTTAAGGAAGCTGAAGGGTCAAAGGCTGAACATAACATGCTGTGTTTACAGCATATTCTCTGCTCACAGTGCCCTACTTAAAAACCTTGCCATCTTTCTTGGTGCTCTTTTTCTTTCTACTAGACCCAGCAAGAAAGTTGACACCTAAAAGCTTCCTTTTGCAGCTCCCAGATCTTGATATTTCTGTGGCATACTGAGCTGCTGAGAAAGCAAATGGAGATTAAGGTGACAAAAACAAACTCCAAACTAGAAAACTCTGCTCTCTAGATCCCTGCAAAATCTCCCAGCTGTGATCCAGAGAGATGCCCATTTTGCATATTTTTTCAGTAAATCCTCGCAGGTGTACCCTAGCACTACCAGCTTTAGTAATGAAATGATTCCCCCCACCTTTTTTTTTCATATGAGTTCCAGAGAAGAGAGCCTGAAATGACTCCAGGGATAGAATAATGGTTCCAGAAAGAACATTTAAAGGGATTACAGTTGCTCTGAGCTTATTTAAATTTTATCTTCTTTATAACGATTTCTCTGACTACCTACCTGAGGATGCTTTTCTAGTTCTCTGGACTGCCAACACCGTTGAGATATATTGCATATTCTGATTTTTAGCTTATATTCCTAAGTACCATTTTATGGTTGCTGTCTGTTTAGAACCTTGTCTTCCCCAGTGCAGCATCAGCTTTGCATGCTCAGAGATGGTTGCTCCAAGTTCTTGGAGGTACAGAGTATCTGGGACACTGGACACAGGGCAGGCAGAGACTTTATAAGTACTGCTTCACTTGGCCTGAAATAAATTATCTAATTCTTGTCCTCAAACCAACACGTTTTTATTTAAAGAAAACGGCACCATTTTTAAAGTCCACAGAGTAATAATCGAAAGGAGTTTGGCATAAATTTAAGCAGGAGAGATTGTTTCAGTCAGACCCAGAATATATGAAAAAACCTTCTACAGCTGTGGATAGTGTGATAGGTACGCATCATTCCACAAGAGGGCTGGTGACAAATGGGATATTAGTTGAAAGTATCTGGGGTAGGTGGGGGCTGCTTTCTGACTCTGTTTGATATACACCTACATAATCACAAGGTAGTGGTAGGAGGTGGGCAATAAAATGTTTACCAGATATATTCAGTGCAAGAAAATATGTTTATAAAGCAATGTTGATAATGTTGCTTTTACAATGAAATGGATATACAATAAAATGTGCCCATTTAAAGTGTATTCAATACATTCAATAAGATTGGGCAAATGTATACATTCATGTACCAAAGACCCCAATTAAGAAACAGAATATTTTTCAAAATTTCAGTAAGTTCCTATTGTTCCTTTGCCATCAATCCCAACCCATTCCTGCCCCCAGCTCCAAGTAACAACTGATATGTTTTCTTGCAGTATAGATTAGTCTGCCTTTTCTGGAGTTTCCTAGAAATTGAATCATATAGTATGTGTTTTGGGGCTGTGTGCCAGGCTTTTGTAATTCTCCATAATATTTCTGAGATTCATCTATATGAAACCAGCCCCATTGTCCTATAGAACTGCTGTTTATGATTTCATTTAAATAAGCACAGAAAATGACCCTCCCAGTTTTAAAACTTGAGGTAGTTACAATTGTCTTATCTGAGT
The DNA here is from genome assembly GCF_007565055.1 of Rhinopithecus roxellana. Lineage (NCBI taxonomy): Eukaryota > Metazoa > Chordata > Mammalia > Primates > Cercopithecidae > Rhinopithecus > Rhinopithecus roxellana. The sequence continues at coordinate 57,301,345 of NC_044559.1, read as the reverse complement.
TCCTTTCTCAGGAGACCAACTATTCGGCCTCCCAGACAGCATAGAGGAGCTGAAACTCACCAGATCACTGCATCTGGGCAATGAGATGCCACCAGACCTCTTACCCATCATGATGCCTAACCAACCACCTGCTTCCCATTGACAAACTTCTTTTCCTTACCCCTCCCTGGTTCCTGTGTTTTACACATGGTTACATTCTTCCCTGCTATGTAAACTATAAAGTTTAGTCAGGGAGATGGATTTGAAAGTGATCTCCATTTCCACAGTTGCAGTACCCAATTAAAGCCTTCTTCCCTGGCAATACTCATTGTCTCAGTGATTGGCTTACTGTTTTGGTGAGCAGCAGGACCTAGACTGAATCCTTTAGTAACACATACTGTTGTATGTTACCAGTAGCTGGTTCCTTTTTAGAGCTGAGTAGTATATTATAGTGTGAAAGTACTATATTTTGTCTCTCTATTCACAAATGGTGAGCATTTGAGCAGCTTAGTTTTTGCTTGTTAGGAATAAAGTTAAAATGAACATTGTGTTCAAGTCTTTGTTTCATTTCCCCTGGATAAATACTGTACTCAGGAATGCAGTTGCTGGATATGTGAAAAGTGTGCTGGTAAGTTTATAAGAAACTGTCAAACTGTTCTTCAAAAGTGTTAGACGATTTTAGATCCCCATCATGAATACGGGAGCATTCTAGTTGCTCTACATCCTTGCCAACATTTGGAATTGTCATTCTAATTTTAGCCATTCTAGTGGGTCTATAGTGGTATCTCATTGTGCTTTTAATTTTTATTTACTGGTGACTAATAATATTGAGCATCTTTCATGAGTTTCTTGGGTATTCATTTATCTTATTTTGTGAAGTCTCTGTTAAATCTTTGTTCATTTTTAAATTTGATAGTTTGTCTTGTTATTATTACATTAAACAAGTACTTTATATATTCTGAATACAAGTTTTTTGTTGGATATAGGAACTGCAGATATTTTCTTTCAGTCTCTTACTTGCCTTTTCATTTTCTTAGTGGTGTCTTTTGAAAAGCAATTTATCAAAATTTTAATAGAATAAAATGATTTATTTGCTTTTTTAAATGGTTAGTGACTTCTGTGTCCTATATTAGAAATATTTCCGGCTGGGCGCGGTGGCTCAAGCCTGTAATCCCAGCACTTTGGGAGGCCGAGACGGGCGGATCACGAGGTCAGGAGATTGAGACCATCCTGGCGAACATGGTGAAACCTCGTCTCTACTAAAAAATACAAAAAACTAGCCGGGTGAGGTGGCGGGCGCCTGTAGTCCCAGCTACTCGGGAGGCTGAGGCAGGAGAATGGTATAAACCCGGGAGGCGGAGCTTGCAGTGAGCTGAGATCCGGCCACTGCACTCTAGCCTGGGCGACAGAGCGAGACTCCGTCTCAAAAAAAAAGAAATATTTCCTTATTCAAATGTCACAAAGATATTCTCCCTTATTTTTCTTTAGGTCGTGGGAAATCTTCAGATTCTTCCATATTTTCTTTTAGATCACCTTTTTTAAAGGGCCAGATAATCTATATTGTTATTACTATACTTTAAGTTCTGGGATATTTGTGCAGAATGTACAGGTCTGTTACACATATACATATGCCATGGTGGTTTGCTGCACCCATCAATCTATCATCTACATTGGGTATTTCTCCTAATGCTATCCCTCCCCTTGGCCCCCAGCCCCTGACAGGCCCCAGTGTGTGATGTTCCCCTCCCTGTGCCCATATGGTCTCATTGTGCAACTCCCACTTATGAGTGAGAACATGCAGTGTTTGGTTTTCTGTTCCCGTGTTAGTTTGCTGAGAGTGATGGTTTCCAGCTTCATCCATGTCCCTGCAAAGGATATGAACTCATTCTTTTTTATGGCTGTGTAGTATTTTATGGTATATATGTACCACATTTTCTTAATCTAGTCTAACCTGGATGGACATTTGGGTTGGTTCCAAGTCTTTACTATTGTGAATAGTGCTGCAATAAACATAGGTGTACATGTGTCTTTATAGTATGATTTATAATCCTTTGGGTATATACCCAGTAATGGGATTGCTGGGTCAAATGGTATTTCTGGTTTGTTTTTACAGTGTCTGTAAAAGATTTTATTTCTCCTTCACATATGAAGCTTAGTTTGGCTGGATATGAAATTCTGGGTTAAAAATTCTTTTCTTTAAGAATGTTGAATATTCACCTCCACTATTCTGGTTTATAGTGTTTCTGCAGAGAGATCTGCTGTTAGTCTGATGGGCTTCCCTTTGTGGGTAACATGACCTTTCTCTCTGGCTGCCTTTAACATTTTTTCCCTCATTTCAACCTTGGTGAATCTGATGATTATGTGTCTTAGGGTTGCTATTCTCAAGGATTATCTTTGTGGTGTTCTCTGTATTTCCTGAATTTGAATGTTGGCCTATCTTGCTAGGTTGGGGAAGTTCTCCTGGATAATATCCTTAAGTGTGTTTTCCAGCTTGGTTCCATTCTCCCCGTCACTTTCAGGTACAGCAATCAAATGTAGATTTGATCTTATCACATAGTCCCATATTTCTTGGAGGCTTTGTTTGTTCCTTTTTGTTTTTTTTTTCTCTAATCTTGTCTTCACGCTTTATTTCATCACATTGATCTTCAATCTCTGATATCCTTTCTTCTGCTTGATTGATTTGGCTATTGATACTTGTGTATGCTTCACAAAGTTCCTGTACGCTCTATTGGGTCATTTATGTTCCTCTCTAAACTGGTTATTCTAATTAGCATTTCCTCTAACATTTTATCAAGGTTCTTAGCTTCCTTGCATTGGGTTAGAACATGCTCCTCTAGCTCAGAGGAGTTTGCTGTTACCCCCCTTCTGAAGCCTATTTGTGTCAATTCGTCAAACTCCTTCTTTGTCCAGTTTTGTTCATTTGCTGGTGAGGAGTTGTGATCCTTTGAAGAAGAGGCATTCTGGTTTTTGGAATTTTCAGCCTTTTTGCGCTGGTTTTTCCTCATCTTCGTGGATTTATTTACCTTTGGTATTTGCTGTTGGTGACCTTTGGATGGAGTTTTTGCATGGTCGTCCTTTTTGTTGATGTTGATGCTGCTGGTTCCTGTTTGTTAGTTTTCCTTCTAACAGTCAGGCTCCTCTTCGGCAGGTCTGCTGGAGTTTGCCGGGGTCCACTCCAGACCCTGTTTGCCTGGGTATTACCAGCAGAGGCTGCAGAACAGCAAAGAGTGCTGCCTGCTCCTTCCTCTGGAAACTTCATCCCAGTGGAGCACCCACCAGATGCCAGCCGGAGCTCTCCTGCATGAGGTGTCTGTTGACCCCTGCTGGGAGGTATCTCCCAGTCAGGAGGTACAGGGGTCAGGGACCCACTTGAGGAGGCAATTTGACCCTTAGCAGAGCTTGAGTGCTCTGCTGGGAGATCCACTGTTCTCTTCAGAGCCAGCAGGCAGGAGCATTTAAGTCTGCTGAAGCTATGCCCACAACTGCCCCTTTTACCATTTGCTCTGTCCCAGGGAGATGGGAGTTTTATCTATAAGCACCTGACTGGGGCTGCTGCCTTTCTTTCAGAGATGTACCACCCAGAGAGGAAGAATCTAGAGAGGCAGTCTGGCTACAGCATTTTTGCAAAGCTGCAGTGGGCTCTGCCGAGTTCGAACTTCCTGGTGGTTTTGTGTACACTGTGAGGGGAAAACTGCCTACTCAAGCCTCAGTAATGGCAGACGCCCCTCCCCCAACCAAGCTCGAGTGTCCCAGGTTGACTTCAGAATGCTGTGCTGGCAGTGAAAGTTTCAGGCCAGTCTATCTTAGCTTGCTGGGCTCCATGGGGGTGGGATCCACTGAGCAAGACCACTTGGCTCCCTGGCTTCAGTCCCCTTTCCAGGGGAGTCAAGGGTTCTATCTTGCTGATGTTCCAGTTGCCACTGGGGTATGAAAAAAAAACTTCTGTAGCTAGCTCGGTGTCTGCCCAAACAGCTGCCCAGTTTTGTGCTTGAAACCCAGGGTCCTTGTGGTATAGGCACCTGAGGGAATCTCCTGGTCCGTGGGTTGCGAAGACTGTGGGAAAAGCAGAGCATCTGGGCTGGAGTGCACCGTTCCTCACAGCAGGGTCCCTATGGCTTCCCTTGGCTAGGGAAGGGAGTTCCCTGACCCCTTGCATGTCCCCAGTGCGGCGATGCCCTACCCAGCTTCGACTTGTCCTCCATGTGCCACAGCCACTGTCTAACCAGTCTCAATGAGATGAGCCCGGTACCTCAGTTGGAAATGCAGAAATCACCCACCTTCTGCATTGATCTCTCTGGGAGCTGCAGACTGGAGCCATTCCTATTTAACCATCTTGCTCAGGAATCTTTTCTTTTTTTTTTTTTTTTGAGATGGAGTTTCACTTTTGTTCCCCAGGCTGGAGTGCAATGGTGTGGTCCTGGCTCACTGCAACCTCTGCCTCCCAGGTTCAAGCGATTCTCCTTCCTAAGCCTCCTGAGTAGCTGGGATGACAGGCACCTGCCACCACACCTGGTTAATTTTCGTATTTTTTAGTAGAGACGGGGTTTTGCCTTGTTGGGCAGGCTGATCGCAAACTCCTGACCTTGTTACCCACCTGGGTTTTTTTTTATTTTTATTTTTATTTTTATTTTTTTTTTTGAGACGGAGTCTCGCTCCTGCCGCCCAGGCTGGAGTGCAGTGGCCGGATCTCAGCTCACTGCAAGCTCCGCCTCCCGGGTTTACGCCATTCTCCTGCCTCAGCCTCCCGAGTAGGTGGGACTACAGGTGCCGGCCACCTCGCCAGGCTAGTTTTTTGTATTTTTTAGTAGAGACGGGGTTTCACCATGTTGGCCAGGATGGCCTCGATCTCCTGACCTCGTGATCCGCCCGTCTCGGCCTCCCAAGGTGCTGGGATTACAGGCTTGAGCCACCGCGCCCGGCCTTCAGCTGGGGTTTTTTAATTGATTACATTGAGTCTACTGGTTAAAATGGGGAGAACTGTCATCTTAAGAACATTAAATCTTCCAATTCATGAACATAGTATATATCATTTACTTAGTTTTTTTTCTACTTTCTTTCAGTATTTGATCTGCAGGTCTTAAGCATATTTTGTTAAATTTGTTTTCAAGTATTTCATTTTGGATACCATTATAATGGCATGTTTTTCATTTAAATTTCTAATTTTTCAATTCAATTGCTATTATATAGATATAAGTTGAATTTTTTAAATATCAAACTTATATTCTGTGAACATGCTAAATACACCTTTTAATTCTACCATTTTTTGGTATATTTCTTCAGGTATTTCATACACAAAATCATGTTTTATATGAATTAAAACAGTCTGCTTATTCCATTTCATCCGGTGAAGTTTGTTTTTCCTCTTGCTTTATATTACTGGCTAGAATTTTTACTACAGTAAATATTCTATAGTTACTATAAAATATAGTAAATGTTCTATAGTTACTATAAAATACAGTAAATATTCTATAGTTACTATAAAATATAGTAAATAGTCTACAAAAGTGGTGTGAGTGGTTATTCTTATCTTGCTCCTGATCTTGGGTGGAAAGCATTTAGTTTTTTCCATTAAGTATTATGTTAACTCTAGATTTTTCACAGAAGATTTTTATCAGGTTTGGAATTTGATTTCTATTTCTAATTTGCTGCAATGTTTTACTCTTTTTAATCATGAATTGTTGTTAAGCTTTGTTAAATGCATCTTGCACATCTATTGAGATGCTAATGTGGACTTCTTTTTTTTAAAAAAAGCTTTACATGTGGTAAACTACTTCAATTGATTTTCAAATGTTAAATAAGCTTATATTCCTGGCATAAATCCCACATAGTCATCTATGCATAGACATATGCATCTATGCAAAAACCCAGCTGAAAAGCTCTAATATTTATGTTAGAAAATCAAAGGATCTCTATAACATAGAATAATATTGAAAAAATAAAAAGAACAAAGTTGAAGAACACACACTTCTAGAGTTCAAGAATGACTTTAAACCCACAGTAACTAACAATCACCTTTTATGGTTAATTGATTTTGCAAAAGATGCCGAGGCATATTATCCTTTTAATATTGCTGGATTCTAGTTACTAATATTTCTTAAGGATTTTTGCATCTACATTTATTAGGGATATTGATCTGTAGTTTTCGTGTAATGTCATTGTTTATTTTTGATATTAGGGTAATTCTGTGCTCATGAAATAAGCTTTGAAAGGTTCCCTCCTCTGTTTTCTGAAGAATTTCTGTAGGATTGATATTATTTCTCTCTTAAATATTTCATCTGGGTCTGGATTTTATTTTGTGAAAAACTTTTCATTTTGATTTTAATTTATTTAATAGATATAAGGACATTCAGACTTGTCTATTTTATTACTTTTGGTCATTTGTATCGTTCAAGGAACATTTTTGTTTCATCTTGGTCAAGGGTTAGCAAACTTTTTCTATAATGGGACAGATATTAAATATTTTAGACTTTCTGGAACATCCAGTCTCTGTCACAATTAATCAATTCTGCCACTCAAACATGAAAGAAACCATAGACAATACAGTGAGCCCTCTGTATTGATAGATTCTGCACCCATGGATTCAACCAACTGTGGATGAAAAATATTTGGAAAAAAATGGAATCTGTACTGAACATGTACAGACTTTTGTCGTTATTCCCTAAACAAAACAGTATAACATCTATTTACATAGCATTTACATTGTATTAGCTATTATAAATAATCTAAAGATAATTTAAAGTACACAGGAAGATGCGCATGAATTATATGCAAAATACCACATTTTATATCATAAATTTGAGCATCTGCAGATTTTGATATTTGTGGGAGGTCCTGGAACCAATTCCCCACAAATACTAAAGGATGATTGTACATGAACGAATCATTATGGCTGTGTTCCAACAAAACTTTTTAACTAGAACAGGCGGCAGGCCAGATTTGACGCACTGCCATAGTTTTCCTGCCCAGGTCAAATTTTTGGGAAGAGCTGTTTGTAGTATTTCTTAGTTGTTATTTTAATGTCTGTAATATCTCGAGTGATATCCCCTTTTTCACTTATAATAATGATAATTTTCCTTTTGTCTTGATGAGTCAATATAGTGATTTTTTTTTTTTTCTAAGAACTATCTTTGGGTCTTATTTATTTTCTCTATTTTTGCTTTTGTTTTGTTTTTATTGACATATGCTCTTATCTTTAACACGTTATTCTTCATTTGCTCTGCATTTAATTTCCTCTTCATTTTCCAGCATGTTACGATGGAAGCTTTAATAATAAAAAACAATTTTTATTTTTATTTTTATTTTGTTGACAGGGTCTGATCTGTCACCCAAGCTGGAGAGTGGTGGTGAGATCTTGGCTCACCTGCAACCTCCATTGCCCAGGCTCAAGCCATCCTCTCACCTCAGCCTCCCAAGTAGCTGGGCCTACAGGGGCACACCACCACACCCAGCTAATTTTTGTAGTTTTAGCAGAGATGGGGTTTTACCACGTGGCCCAGGCTGGTCTTGAACTCCTGAGCTCAAGCAGTCTGCCTGCCTTGGCCTCCCAAAGTGCTAGGATTATAAGCATAAGCCACCGTGCCTGGTAGCTCCCACCCTTTTTTTAATACCAGCATTTAGAACTTTAAATCTTCTTCTAAATGTGGATTTAGTTGTATTTCACAATTATCTTATATTGTGTTTTTATTTTAAGCTGAATTAGAAATATTTTCTATCTTTCTTTATAATTTCTTCAACTCATGAATTATTTAGAGTTTATTATTTAATTTCTAAGTATTTGGAAAATTTTTAAGATTTAAAAAAAAATTCTTAGTTCAATTCCAATGAGGTCAAGAACATTCTCTACACTGTTTCAATTCTTTGAAATTTGACACATTTTATGGCCCAGACTTTAGCCAGTCATGGTCCATGTTCCACATGCACTTGAAAAAAATGTATATTATGCTGTCAGTGGGTGAAATGTGCTATATACATCAACTAGGTCAAGTTGGTTGGCAATGTTGTTTGAGTCTTCTATATCCTAACTTATTTTTTGTCTACTTGTTCTTGTACTTACTATTATTCTTTTTTATTATTAATTTTTGAGACAGAGTCTCACTCTGTTGCCCAGACTGGGGTGTGGTGCAATCTTGGCTCACTGCAACATCTGCCTCCCAGGTTCAAGCAATCCTCCTTCCTCAGCCTCCTAAGTAGCTGGGATTACAGGTGCCCACCACCATGCCCAGCTGATATTCGCATTTTTAGTAGAGATGGGATTTCATAATGTTGGCCAGGCTGGTCTCAAACTCCTGACCTCAGGTGATCTGCCTGCCTCAGCCTCCCAAAGTGGTAGGATTATAGGCATGAGCCACCGTGCCTGGCATTCTTGTACTTTTAGTAGCAAAAACTCAATTACTTCTGCACCAGCCTAACAGTAAAATCTTCAACTATACTTCTCAATTTGTTTTTCTTTTCAGTTCTGTTAGAATTTGCTTTATCTGTTTCAAAGCTCTGTCATTAGATACGTACAGAATTAAGAAGGTTATCTTTAAAGGACTTTTTATCATTATGAAATGTTACTCTTTATAACTGACAATATTCTTGGCTTTGAAGTTCATTTTGTCTAATATTAATGTATCTACTCCAGTTTTCTTTTGATTATTGTTTGCATAGGCTACCATTTTCTATGATTTCACATTTATCCACTTTAAAGTGAGTTTCTTGTAGACAGATTATATCTGTGCTTTGCTTTTTAATCCAGGCCAACAATCTCTGCCCTTTAATTCAAACTTGTAATACCATTTACCATTACACATTTATAATTAATGTAAACAACTCTAGCCAGGTTGAAATCTACCATATTGCTACATAGTTTCTATTTATTATATTTGTTTTATTGTCCTTTTTCCTCTCTTCCTTAAATTTTTCATTACGTCTCTACCATTAGCTTTTTAGCAATGCTTCATTTTATTTTTATAATTCTTCTATATAACTGTATTCTCAGTCTACCTCGTGATAATATATCAGTTCACCTATTATCTAAGAAACTTACAGTGTACTTCTATTTTCTACTTCCCTCCTTATGCTATTATTTCCTTACATTTTACTTCAACATATTTTATAAACCCTGTAATACATTGTGGCTTTTTAAAATTATTTTTAACTGATCAATCACCTTTTTCAATGACAGACCAGCATTGCATTCCTAGAATAAAATTCACCTCCTTGTAATATACAATGTTTTTCATATTATGTTCCATTTAACTTTCTAAAATGATTAACATATCACTAGAAATTATCTTAAGTACAAGAGCATAATCAGAATGTAATGACAGCATATCTAGGGGACGTGGATGAAATTAGTTGGTCAGGGTATTACTCTCAGAGAAGATAACATATAAGCTGCAACCTACAAGATAAGAATGAAGCAGTAACAAATAAATTTGTTTCAACTCTATCATTCAATAATTCTGTGACACTAGTAGAAGGAGAAAACAGTCTAATTGAAATTTTAGAAATTTTAGGCCACAATTGTTATTTTATAGGTGAGGATATAAAGCCCAGAGGGAGTGAAGGAGTGGTGATTTGCCTGAAGTTTCTCAGTAACCTATTTGCAGATCTGGGACCAGTGTGCTACTCGTAACTATAGGTAGATCCAGTACACATGTGCTCATATCACAAAAGCTACTTTCAACTTACAGTGTTTGTGGTTTTAAGAAGGATATTGCACGAACACTTGGAATGGTCCAGGCTAGTTTGCCTCTAGACTCCAGAGATGACTTTAGCATTGAGTGGAGTTTTAAAAAATGTTAAAACTAGTGGCCAGGTACAGTGGCTCACTGTAATCCCAGTACATTGGAAGGCAGAAGCAGGCGGATCACTTAAGTTCAGGAGTTCAAGACCAACCTGGCCAATATGGTGAAACCCCATCTCTACCAAAAATACAAACATTAGCTGAGTGTGGTGGCTTGCGCCTGTAGTACCAGCTACCTGAAAGGCTGAAGCAGGAGAAGCACTTGAACCTGGGAGGTGGAGGGTTGCAGTGAACTGAGATTGCATGACAGCACTACAGCCTGGATGACAGAGCAAGACTCCGTCTCAAAAGAAAAAGAAAGAAAAAAAAAAAGAAATAGTGAGTTTGCAAAGCCTCTGAGTCTACAAAAAGGTGCAATTGCTACCATCTCAACACGTGCTCTGAAAGCTGTCTCACTAACTTGGCCCTCATGCCAGCTTCCTCATATTCCTTATAGAGAAGTTGCCATATCCTACCATCTTATTGCCAGGGACCCTTTGTTTGACCTTGCTTGACCTTGAATCAGTCTTTTCTCTCAGAATAACCCTCCCTACCAGATTAGAATTTTCAAAGTCAATTATCAAAAGGAAATTTAAAAGGAAGTTCAAAACCTTGAAATGTTCTCCAGGTGAGAAAGATCCTTCCCTAAACTGACCTCAAGATTCCTTCTTTAGGTCTTACCAACCTCTCCCACCCTTGTGAGAAACTCTGCAAGCCCCGCCCTCTTCTGATCCCTAGCTTATTCTCCCTTCCCTATTGGTCGCTGGCCTGCACGTGCTGAAGTTAGGTTTCACTACGCCTGATTTCATTATTTCATAGGTTTCCCTACACCTGATTTTAGTGCTGCATTAGCATCAGCTCTTGGTGTCTATAATTTGGTCAACAAGATGCCAGATAAAGATATACCTTAAGAAACCCAGATGCCTGGCCATCTGCCCCAACTCAAACATTGATCCACAGGCTCTTTCCTCTGCCTTCCTCCTTCCTCTTTTTTTGGAGACGAAGTCTCACTCTGTTGCCCAGGCTGGAGTACAGTGGTGCAATCATAGCTCACTGTAGCCTCCAACACCTTAGCTCATGTGATCCTTCTGCCTGAGCTTCCAGAGTAGCTGGGACTACAGGTGCAAGCCACTACACTTGCCTGACTTTTAACACTTTTGTAGAGACAGGGTCTTGCTGTGTTGCCCAGGCTGGTCTCAAACTCTCAGCCTCAAGCCATTCTCCTGCCTCTGCCTCCCGAAGTGATGAGATTACAGGCATGACCCAGCCTGGACTGCCTAAGGTTTTCACTTGCTCAGACAATTAAGAAGATATTTGTTAAAGAAGTCTGCAGTGTCTAGATTCAATTAGGAAGATATTTATTAAAGAGGTCTGCAGTGTCTAGATTCAAGTTGCTTTCCAAACAATGGCTACTAAAATGAGTAGTTGTACTTGCTTGGATCTGATTGCACCACACATCTTCCATTCTATTCATTCAGGGGTGGACCATGTGTTTATTAAGGGAAGCATACCCCCTGCAGTGTGTTCATTTCATTAGTCCCATCTGAGAGTAAAGGAAACTGACAGTTTAAGTAGAAGGACATCACAGAAATCCCTCCTACTCGCACTGCATCTTACCTTCTCACTGGCATGACCTCATTTGGTTTTCACAGAGATCCTGCTTGCTAGGTAAGTTACCTGCTATTCCCTCTTATACAGCAGATTAGGAGACAGGGAAGGGTTCTGGGCTAAATGATTCACCCAAGGTCCCATGGAAGGTCAGTCATATAACAGAAACCCAAATGCTGGCCTCTTGCCTCCTGGCTCAGCCCTCTCTCCACCCCTACATGCTCTTAAACTACAGTGAGTCAGTGGGATGGGAACAGAGTTTGGACTGAAGACAAGGAGGCACTGACATCAGTGGAATGAAAAGAAGCCAAATTAAAGACACTTCTAATTGCCCAGAAGGGGATGAGGACAATCCTGAAGCCCTTCCTGACTGAAGGCACGTCTCTCACTGCAGAGGCACGGCTCCGGCTGCAGAAACCCAGATGGATCAGGGCCTAGAGCCTCAGCCTCAGGCTCCCTATTCACCAGAAGCCTAGGAGCTTCTCCTGCAGTAAAGCTGCTGTCTGTGACTGAACATCCTCCCTCCTGCTTCTCTCCTTCCTGCCTATTGAGTACACCTAGTGGAGCCCATCGTGAGAAGAACTCACTAGAATACAAAATAGCTTTGGACGAGTTGTTCCCTTTGGGAAAGAAATGCCTCTCTTGTTGCCTTTGTCCTGGGCTAGGTTTTTAGGTAGTGGTTGGTATCATTTGCTCAAAAGAAGAGAAGAGAAGAAACAGCTGGATATTTCTTTTTTGTTGTTTTTGGTGGGTTCTTGTTTGTTAATGCATTTTTCAATCATTTATAGAAAACTATTTCTCTAGAGAGGGAGAAGGGTGATTATTAGTAGGAAAAAAGAGGTAATAGAGGGACAAGTTCAAACATGTCCTACAGGAATGTGGCTCAGTATTTCCCCTTATTTGCACGAGTGAAAAGAGAATCCCGAAGATGGTTCTGAGGTCAGCAGCTGATCGCCCCCTTCTCCCCTGCTTTGAATGAGATTTTTGCAGTTCCACTTGCTTTTAGATCACAGCAAAATGAACATTGACATTTAAAATGAACACGAAAGGAATAACATTGTGGGAGAGGCTCAGTTGATATTACAGTTTTAGGAATTAAGATACAAACAGCAAGAGGGTCCCAAAAGTAATAATAATATCTGTAAGGATAATTATTGTTAAAGTAGCCACTATGCACTAGGTTCTGCCATGTTGAAATATATGTATATGTATATTGTTCACTACTCTTATTAAGACACAAATTGTAGATGTGAGCATTCCTCTTTCATAGATTAAAACAAAACCCCAAGACAATTTTTCAAGCTCAGCACAGCAAAATGACTTACCCATGCCCAAAGCAGAGGAACTACAGCTTGGGATTAAGTCCATCTAGCTCACCAAACCATAGTCTTTGGTAAATGTTTACATCCTTATTGCTGTGATGAAGTTTCTTATACCTCTAGTGTTATAAGATCAGTGGACTGGTGTCCTGGACTGAAGCTCAGGTGGCTATTGTATTTCTAATGACGTCTCCATATATTTCAAACTTTGAGAGTTCAAAAACCCAGCTTCATCCATTCACCCAAGGGTGACAAAGTACTAGCAAGTTGATTTGCAAAAGCCAGATTTATAAAAGCTTGTTTTTCATACCAGGATGCTGACTGCTTAGTTTTAGTAAGGTGACTTTCCCTTTCTGATCGTATTTAGATCAATTCCTTAGAAATGTTGATCTAGCTGTTGGAAGTAGGTAGGATTGGAACAAATAGGAGGGAAAGGTGCAGAGAGCAGTTTGGATTAAAAGTAATGAGTACAAGAATTAGGATAATGGAGTTGGAAGTAGGAAAGACGTAGCGATATGAGACAGACCCTGCTGGCAAATAATCCACCTGACTCAGCAGCTGTCTGACCTCAGGGAGAGAAAGAAAGAGGAATCAAAAAGTTGAGATTTCCAGTTTGGTGATGACGAGATGGGCAACTTCATTTTAGGGAAGTAACTACAACACAAGGTGAGTTGAGATTTGAGCATAGGGACTTTAAATTTCAAGTCCAAAAGCAACTATCAATTTAGCACCTAAAGTTGTAGGACTGAGTAGGATAAAAATATATTTGGGGGATTTTCAAGGACCGTTGCAAATACACAGGGCATCTAGATTGAAATTTATTGAGGGCAGGAATGATGTCTCTTAGTTATTTGTATCCACCTATGACATATATCCCTCCTACTATCAGCCCCAGTGCCAACCCTATTCTCGGCATCTCAGATTCCTCGGTAACTTCATGTCGTGGAATTCTAACAAGTTTTGGCTGATGGATATAGCAAAACATAAGTACTGGGGCCTTTTCTTCACAGCTCTAGAGAAGCATTACTTGTTGCATTTAGGAATGTTGTCTTTCTTTGTGACAGGATGTTTCCTACTCAGTTTAGACACTGGGGTTTGCTGTGGGGCTCACCCATAGGTTTTTCTTTACCCCTGTGTGACCAAGAAAGGAAAACCTAGAAGAGGAAGATACAGCCAACTGATGTATTTGTTTGATATTCAAAAGGATATAAATTTAGGCACAGCTGGGAGGAGAAAAGAGTTTCTAAATACCGTGGGAAGGGGTTCTGACTTCATTCTCACACTGGAGCTTCCAAATAACCTGGAAGTGTCCATAGTTCAGGCATTTTGCCATAGATAGTGTGACTCAGGTTCCCTGAGGCTCACAAGCCTTGTTTGGCGCATTATCCTTGCCAATCCACTTGAGATTCCTAAGAGTAAAATCTCACCACAGTGGGAAATAATCAGAACCCAGTAGGCGTTTCTAACTAGATGAAAACCAAGAAATCTTCATTCTTATGGTTGTAATTTTTAAAGACTATCACTTAGTCAGAAATGCTCCCTGGACCTCCAAGCCTATTCTTCTTCTTTGTAAAAGATTACGGTAATAATTAACAATAATGTCATTATCATATCTTACATATAATAGTTATCTAAGAACAGCAACAGTTCACATTTATGATTGTATATTAAATGCCAGACAGCGCCTCACACTCATCACATTCAACTTTCACAACACTTTTCCATAATTATTTTAATTTGATATATTTTATCCCCTTTTTGTTTGTTGTTTCATAATCCTAGACTCTCAGAAGAGAATATTTGGAGGTCATCCAGGCTAGACTCAGTCATGAAGTTGGCTGGCAATGTTATTGAAGAATAAGCCTGTCTGATTTCCACTTTTTCTAGCCTCCTAAACACTGACCTATCAGTACTATCTTGGATTCTTTACATCATGGAGTGTCTGCCACAATTTTTACTTCCTCAACTGCTCAACAACACCTCATCCTGCATCCCAGAGTCCACACAAGACTCTGGGAGTCCTTTTTGCCCATGCAGAAAGCATTAAACCCATTTACCCCTTCTCTTATCTAGTGTGTACCAGGAACCATTTCTTTAATGGTTCTCAAGGAGCCAATGATTCCCCAAGATTGTTTTGAATTAAAAGCAACCTTGCATTACCATATGTGCACCCTCTTTTTCTCTACAACCCATGACAACACCAAAATTTCAGAAAAAGTATATCTCTTACTCCATTAATCTCTCCCCAAAAAGAGTCAGTAGTAATCTAGTCACTTGACAAATAGCAAATGATGGCATTGAAAAGTATACCTACCACATAAAATAAAACACTTGAACTCTACATTCAGAATCTCTTTCAAATTTCTGAGTATGCCATTAACATAAGAAAAAAAGAATTTGAAAATTTACATCACAAACGTGTGCTTAGAACAGATCTATGAATTTCGTAACACACACGGAGTTGGCAATTCTAGATTATAAGTGTGTATGTGATCCAGGTGCACTTCTACCTACAAACTCATTGTCTATTGGTAGTCTTAGCTTATGAAACATGAAGAGGCAACCTGTGAAAACTGACTAATTCTCAGGTGACATTTTCAGCTGGCATGTCAGTTGGCCTCCCACCTCCACAGTGGGTGCCATTAAGGAAATGCTCAAGATAGGACGCAATGAACAACCTACATGAGCAGGAGCTATATGCCTTTCCTTGAAAGTCAACACACAAAGAGGCTGTCGTGTCATACTTCTGCTCCTCTCCTGAATCAAGAATGGCCATAACTCACACTGTCAGTGAATTTTCATTTCTTGAGCACTAAATTCAAAGAATCCGATAGGCACTTCTTTTACCTCCCAAATTTCCTGCAATATTGGTCTGTTGAACCAAATTTTTTATATTTAATATTCAGTTCTTTGTCTTCTTGACTGCTGAAACCTAGGGTAGAGGTAACTAAAGAACGCTGTGACTAATTTTATGTTGGTTTCTGTTGTATTTTAATTGAAGAAATATGAAGTCTTATTATAGATGGCATATTCTCTGCTCAGAAATCACACAAAGGAATACACGAATATGCAAATTACAATGGCTAACTTTTGTGTCAAAAGCTCCACAACCTGCAAGATGAGAAACGGCCAAGGGCCCAAGCCTGATTCCCCAAAAGGCACTAAGTCTTACTTCCTCAAAGACACAAAGGTTGGGAATCATGTTAAGAGCGTCCAGCTTTCTGGAAAAACTAGTCCCCATATTGAAACAAAATCCACCCACTCTTAGACTATTTACATCTGAGTTTTATTTTTTTCAAGAATCCCAGATTAAACCACTTTTAAGGGCATTATTCAAATATTTTTCAATCTACCATGGTTTCCATGTTTTTAATCTCTACTTTGCCCATATTTTCCACTGCAGAACAAAGACAGGCTTGAAGGAAGACAGATGGGGCAAACGTGGAAGGTGGGGGCCACTTTAAACGACAGCTCCGCAACAGACAAAAACGGGCTCTCCTCATTATGCTCATGGAACACCAAATATGAAGAAATCAAGCTGCTTTAGGACTGAGACCCTTATGGTAGCTCATATTGCATTGGGAAAAAACATTAACATTAATAAGTTACATAAGAAAAGTGTCCAAGATCAACACATTCAAAGCCATTATAAACACTAGTATATACATTCAGATATGCAATTATACCATCAGCATGAACACGTAGGAAAAGACAATTCTAATTTGCATGGCTGTGAGGTTTCTTCTGGTTGCCAGCAATTTCCAGAGTGTATTGAAATTTTCAAATTAACTGAGGACATTTTACTCAATTTTATCTCTCAATGCTTTTGTGTCACGTTTGCTTCAAGGTCTGTGCATTTTGCTGATTGAAATGCTCAAACATTTATTCATTTATTCATTTCAAGGGCACAGATCATCATTATGACTTTTTTTTTGAAA
This sequence comes from Rhinopithecus roxellana, assembly GCF_007565055.1. Lineage (NCBI taxonomy): Eukaryota > Metazoa > Chordata > Mammalia > Primates > Cercopithecidae > Rhinopithecus > Rhinopithecus roxellana. The sequence goes on along the minus strand of NC_044559.1, from coordinate 57,284,732 downwards.
GAATAGTGTCAGAACTTTCTAATGTTCTTTTCTGTCTTTTTTCTCCTAATACTTTCCCTCTTCATAACCCTATTTCTCCCCAGGGTACTTTCTATTACTTCTATAGGGAATTTTTTCAATGTCTGTTTTTTAAAAAGAATTCCTTTTTAATCCTAAAGCATTCTATGGAGAAATCAGTTTCCAGAAGTTAGAATAAAATTCCGTGTGCATGCCTGGGTCTGGGACAGGGTGCGGAAAAGAAGAAATGTTGGTATATAATCTTAAAATTCAAATGCTGTTCAGTAGTGCCATACCATCTGAACTAGCTGCAAACGGTAAATAAACCCAGCTTGTAACTCAATGATCCTTGTGCTTGTGTGTCTGTGAATACATTAAGAACTCTCAAAGAAAAAAATGTGGAACCATAAATAAAAGACAGCAGTGAATCACAGGCAGTCACACAGAAACAAGACACCATCCTCCCGATACGCCTGTGTGGATATTGATGTGGGTTCTTACCCTTTCGGTTTGCTGCGGCAGCATGAGACCCACTCTAGATGCTGTGGCACAGGGAGAGGTTTGATGGTCTTCATTACATATTGTCTGCCCTGCAAAAATCATCTGCTTTGCTTGGAATTGATTTCAAAACCAGATTCATGCGGTGCCTGCTATACCACGATAAACAAATAAATTAGCTGCTGCGATATGAAAATTTACAAGATTCAGTGTACTTAAAAACTGTTAACTGTGAACTTATTAATTGAAACCACAGGACAATAATCAGCATGCCCTTCAGTAGAAAAACGAATCTCTTGTTAAAACGAATTTGTAAGGCAATAAAGATGTATTTTTTCAAATAAAGGTATGCCTCAAGTCGTTTGATGTGATATTTTTAACTTCAACTTTCGGTGGCTCGTGCTTTGTTTGTGGACTACATATTGATTTGTTTCCTGAAAACGTGTAGTGTAACTCTACATTCCCACATGGGTTTTTTTCCACCGCACCATGCAGGTTATATTCATTCCAGTCAATCTTGTTTTTCTGCCTCCTGTCTAGAGAACTTTAATTAAAATGGTCTGCTAACACTTGAATCTCTTAAAGGGAGCACTTGGAATCCTAAACTGCGTTTCCATCACAGAACTTCCAGGGAACATACGCCTTCCCCTTCAAACATATGTTCCGAGGGGAATGTTTGTCTAGAAGCTACTAGGTTGCAGTGAGGACTGAAACATAAACTCCGAGAGGAAAACGACAATGATTTTTACATCCAGGCAATGAACCAAGCACATTTCTGAAGTTTGGCCAGTTAGAGCTAGCCAATCCATAATCCGTTATCACCCATTTGATCTCAGAGAAGAGTTCAGTATGCAGTGAGGTTGTCTGTTCACTGCACAAACACACAGACCCCAGGCCCTCTGGAAGCTCGTCTTCTAAAACTGTCACACCAGCACCGACACTGCTATTAGATGTGGTGACTGTGCCCACTGTTTCCCTTGAGAACAAGAATTCTAAATGGTGGTATCATGTGATGATTAAAAAAAAAAAAAAAAAAGTGAGCCCAGGCACCGTGGCTCATACCTGCAATCCCAGCACTTTGGGAAGCTGATGCAGGAGAATTGCTTGAGGACAGGAGTTCAAGACCAGCCTGGACAACATAGCAAGACCTCGTCTCTACAAATAAATAAAAAATTAGCGAGGCATGGTTGTGGCACACCTGTAGTCCCAGCTACTCCGGAAGCTGAGGAAGAAGGATTGTTTGAGCCCAGAGTTCGAGGCTGCAGTGAGCTATGATCTCACCACTGCACTTCAGCCTGGACAACAGAGTAAGATCATGTCTCAAAAAAAAAAACAAAAAAAAACCCTTTTTAATATGAAACCTGGCTAAAATTATTTAGACAAAAATTTATTTTTAAGATTTTAAAACTGCCTTTGTTTTGTCAGGTAACCTTGCCAGTGCTACGGTTTCTTAAGTACGATATGGAAATGTCCCTGAGTCTTCCCCCTGGATTTTGCTTTTCGAGTTCACTCACTGTTACCCCTGACATGGGGAGGCTGCCTGTTGCTCTTGCTGTCTCACTTCCCATGAATCAATCCAGAGAGCTTGTGTGTCTTCGAGAGGCCTTAGGGCCATGAGCCCTCTGCAGTCTCGGGGCAGAGCAGGACATTTCCTCTACCTGGGGCAGCGCCTCCATTAGCAGGAGCTTCTTCAGCCTCAACAGCAACTGCACACAGGAGCAGATAAGGGGAGGATGTTCCAGGCTGAGAATATCACATGGTACTAGAGAATACTCAAACCATCCAGTACAATGCTTTTAAAAAATATCCTATTGATCGCCTGGGTACAGTGGCTCACACCTGTAATCCCAGTACTTTGGGAGGCCGAGGTGGGCAAATCGCTTGAGGTCAGGAGTTCAAGACCAGCCCGGTCAACGTGGCCAAACCTGTCTCTACTAAAAATACAAATACAAAAGCTAGATGGGAGTGGTGGCTTGCACATAATCCCAGCTACTCGGGAGGCTGAGGCAGGAGGATCACTTGAACCTCAGAGGAAGAGGTTGCAGTGAGCCTAGATCTCACCACTGCACTTCAGCCTGGGCAACAGTGAGACTCCATCTCAAAAACAAAAACAGAAAAAAAACAAAAAAACAAAAAAAAAAAAAAACCCAAACTAGTGATTTTCTTGCATGTGTGAAAGTGTATTTATCTTTTTATGAGTTCTTTTTTAGCAGATTCTAATATTTGGTTTTTTTAGTTACTTGTAATGGCTATAATAAATTTTAAATATTATCGTGTTACCAAATATTTGTATTGTCTCACTGATCAAAGTGTCTAGTTCATAGAAATGCACATTACTTCCTTAAACCCAGACTGAGTTTCTGTATCACAGCCTTTTATTTAAAGACATTTAATTGAGATATAATTTAAAAAAAAAACTGGACATGTTTGTTGTGTGAAATTTGATAAATTTGACATACGTGTACATCTGTGAAATCCTCACTGCAATGAAATTATGGGTTAATTAATCTAAAATGATTTTATGGCCGTGTGCAGTGGTTCACACCTGTAGTCCCAAAATTTGGGAGGCCGAGGCAGGCAGATCACTTGAGGTCAAGAACTCGAGATCAACCTGGCCAACATGGTGAAACCCTGTCTTTACTAAAAATACAAAAATTAGCCAGATGTGGTGGTGATTCTTGTAATCCCAGCTACTCGGGAGGTTGAGGCATATGAATCGCTTAAACTCAGGAGGCAGATGTTGCAGTGGGTCGAGATTGCATCCTGCACTCCAGCTTGGGTAACAGAGTGAGACTCTGTCTAAAAAAATAATATGAAATAATGTTTAATGTCCCTTAACAATCCCTCCCTCCTCCTCTCTCCAACTCTCCTTTTTCACCACTCTGAAATATGCTACTAATCTTTAAATGTATCTCCGAAATTGGCGCACTAAAAGAACAGCAACAAAAAAACTGTATCTGGGTTGAGCATGACAAATATATAGCTCATACATGTGTTTCCTGTTGCTTTCCCTCCATGAAAAAAACTTGACAAAAATATATTCTCATGAGATTGAATAGATTTGGAAAGCTGTCAATCGCACATCAGCCAGATGTGATGTTTAAAAAATAAGGACCCCCAAATCCTTAGACACTACCTCCATGGAGAGGTGGGGTTCTGTTCCCCTTCCACTTGTATCTGGGCGGGTTTGTATCGACTTCAACCAAGAGAAGAAAACAATGCTTTATAATTTCTGAGGCTAGGTCAGAAAAGGTTGTGCAGCTTCCCCCTTGGTTCTCTCGAAATATTCACCTCTGGATACTTCTTCGCAGACCCAGCTCCATGCTGCGGGAAGCCTGAGCTCCATGGAGATGCCACGTGTCAGGGCTCAGGTTGACAGCCCCAGCTGAGCCCAGCCTTTGAGTGATCCAGCCCAGGCGCCAGACATGCGAGTGAGGAAGCCTCCAGATGATTTCAGCCCCCAGCTTTTTGAGTTACCCTTCGCCATTCACATCTTCCCAGCTGAGACCCCAGACACTGTGGAGCAGACGCCAGCCATCCTGCTGTGCCCTGTCCAAATTCCTGACTCATCATCAGTGAGCATAAATAAAATGGTTGTTGTTTTTGGTCACTGCATTTACAGAAAACAAGAATATAAGAAATAATGGAGAGGAGGAAGGTGAGTTCCTAAAGAAAATAAAGGTGGCTTCGTACATTCCAGCCAAAATGATTCGAAAGAATAAAAGATACTCAAAAGCCATTGCCACATCCTGGCTTTGTCCGATTCAACGGTAGGCACAGCCACTTAGAGGATGACAGAAAAGGTGGCTTTATTGGATCTGCAGCACACAGAAAATTTAGAAGGACAGAAAATGTAGGATTATGGCACTAGCTCTGTATATGTTCTCATCAGAATGAAATCATGACAATATATAATAAGAATAAATGTGCAATCTTTCATCCTGCTAAAAGAAAAATAAACTGAACAATGTGGTATGGGGAAAATGTAATTTAGTACCAGCAAAAAAGATAAAGGGTGTGCGTGTTGAGAATAAGCTTCATGTGGACCAGGAGCACAAGGAGGTTGCCTCGAAAAATAATGTGGTACCAAACTGCATGAACATAAAGGGAGAGCCCGGGTGTGGTGGCTCACACTTACAATCCCAGCACTCTGGGAGGCCGAGGCAGGTAGATCTCCTGAGGTCAGGAGTTCGAGACCAGCCTAGACAATATAGTGAAACCCCATCTCTACCAAAAAATACAAAAATTAGCCAGACATGGTGGCAGGTGGCTGTAACCCCAGCTACTCGGGAGGCTGAGGTAGGAGAATTGCTTGAACCCAGGAGGCAAAGGTTGCAGTGAGCCAAGATCGCGCCACTGCACTCCAGCCTGGGCGACAGAGCGAGACTCCGTCTAAAAACATTGGGGGATGAGTAGCCAGAATAAGGAACTGGGTGGGCCACCCAGTGATTCTCTTCCGCTCCCTGGAGTTGAGAGAGTATTCTTTTCCATTCTGCCCATTTCTCTGACACTATGCACCACAGTAAAATGAGGATACATGTGAAAACATCTCATGTGGGAAATGAATGGAAAACCTGGGGGATTACCTTAGAAAAGAGAAAGCACGTAGGTTTCATAACTCTTCTATTTCACAGAGGCAAGTAAAGTGATAGAGGATGAGAACCCTTCTGTGTAGCCCCAAGGAAAAGACTGACCATTACGAGTAGACCCTGTAGGAGCTACATTGTATCAACAGAAAAAAATAACTTTACAGAGTCAAAGTCATCCAAATTTGGAACTAAGTGCCAAGCCCCATAGTGAATGTCTCAAAATAAAAGTTACTTGGCAGAGATGGCATCAAGAGGCATTAAAGAACAAAATAACTTCAATGGTCATTTAACCACTGGGATTCTCTGATTCTTTTGGAGATCATTTATAGTTCGATTGCTTGACTAGCATTTCATATATTTCCTTATTTGTCTGTTTGTCTGCTAAATAATTATTGAGTGCCTATGCCTATGTAGGGGATTGGATGACTAAAACCTCAACCCTCTCCTTCAGAACCTTGTAGCATAGTAAATGACTTGCAGCCAAATATTGAAGTTAAAAGTAGAAGAGAAAAACCTGCAAAGGAAGGAGAGCCGAGTTGCTTTGAGTCACATGTAGAGTGCAGCGCAATGTTATTGAAATTTTTCACAGCTGCATTTTAATGGTTCGCTGAGATCGACACCGAGACACACAGTCTAAATCTGAATTTCACATCACTATCTCATTTGCATCAGCTTCAAGCTCAATATTTGGATTCTGTTTGAGAAATATATAAAACCTATATTGACATTTTGTTTTAGAAGCCTTCATTCAGAGCTCTCCATTCCCATATTTTCTGATTTTGATTCTCAGAATAAAAAAAAAAAAAACCTTTAGAAATAGGAGGTAGTAATGAATTGGGACGGTTATTTACTGCGGTTAAGGAGAAATGAATAGAAAAGCAGGACAGCCCCCAGGGTGTTCCAACTAAACACAATGATTGCAGTATTTACCACTCAACTAAAAATATGCTATTAATTGTAACTATCATCTTAACGATCATTATATTGGCTTGCTCAGGAGAACTCTCAATCTCATATAAATTTAAGGGACTTACTTAAGGTTAAGTTTAGTTTCGAGCATATTGTCTGCTTATTGCAGCAGTGAAATTTTATCTCTCCTGCTTGAAAGTGCAGGCTATGGGGTGTTCTGACAGTTGCCATCAGGGCCGTTCCCTGGCCAGCTGTCAGAGGTGTCTCTCCCCTGGAGGTGGCACGCGTCAAGAAGTGACACGACGTGCTGCTCCTGGCAGCGCAGCCACCAGGGTGGGCAGAGTGACGAGGCAGCAGCCCTGGCATCTCGGGCAACCAGCTTCAGACAGCACCTCAGCTCCACCTGGGAAAGCAGAACAAGGACGGAGAGGAACCGAGGTCCATCTTGGCTTCTGGTTTGAGTTTAGCAGTTGTCTAGTTCCTCTTCTCGTCCACAGCTGCAACCACACACTGCTGTCACCTGGCCATTCCGACCAGAGGGAGGTCACTACTTTTTGAAGACTCCTCATTCTTTTTCTGAACATGCTCTCTGTATATCGAAATGAGACTGGACCCTGTAATGACCCTGTAATAGCTCATCCCTGATGACGTCACAGCCCTGCCCTCTGCAGTTTGTCCCCCTGGCAGTGTTTAAACCATGCGGAAAGTAGCTAGCATGTCTACTTCTCTGCATCCAGTCCTCTCTATCCAGGCTAAACAACCCCAGTTTCTTTGTTCATCTCTTTTTTTTTTTTTTTTTTTTTTTGAGACGCCATCTAAGAGGAAAGGAAATTTGAACACCACAGTGGCACAAAATTTCACCAAGGAAGAAAAAGGAGGGAGGCAGTGTACAAAGAAATATTTGCTGCTGCTTACATATTCTGTGATAAAATGGGATGTACAAACCATTCCCTCCATAATAAGCCATATTCACATTCATAGTCTGTAACCTGAAGGAGATAACTATCTATGTTTTGGAGTCTTTGAAATCCAATGTCTATGCCTAACTGTGCTAAATATTAGCACAGTTTTAATGATACTTTTGTTTAATTCCAATGTCTCAGTCATATCTTGATCCTCAGTACAATCAAAATGTCTTAAATGGATTATTTTCTGAACCAGGAAATTGTCAGGAAGGAAAATCAAGAATTTATCAGGCCACATCATAATCATGACAGTGATGAGATAATTTAATTTAATCCTAAACACCTCCTGATGATGTAGGTATGATTATTCCCACTTAACAGATGAGTAAACTGAAGTCAGAAGGATAAATAGAAGTACAAGTTACTTGCATGAAGTCAGAGAGTTAGTCTGATGGAAACTTGTTCACCAAACCCACTTCCTCTTCTTTCTGGGATCAACCACATTTTCCAGGCTTCCTTGAAGTTCAAGCCAATGGAATATGAATGGAAGCAATGCATGCCATTTTTAGGTCTGACCCATGTTTTAGAATGCCTCTCACCCAAACCCCTTCCTCTTTCTTCTTCCCCTCGTGCAATACAGATGAGCGCCTGACTCCGCAAGACAACTGTGGAATATGGCAGAGTTACAAGAATAAAATATGTTGACTTACTAAGCTAGAAGAAGGGCCTCCCAGTAATCAGAAACATACTTTTTGAACTTAACGTGTGTCAGAATGAACTTCTTTTTCTTAAACCACTGAAACTGAGATTTTTGTCTATTAAGACACAGTAATAGCAAACCCAGGTCTGTCTGAAACGAAAGTGCATGTTGAGTAACTGAACCATCCAAGCCTCAGGCTCCTCCTCTATAAAGTAGGAATAATGGTAATATCTGTTAATACCTCATAGGGTTGCCTTGACTGTTATATGAGATAATGCTGGTAAAGTGCATAGCAGGATGCCCAACAGTTATTGACTGAATAAACACACTGCAATGATCAACATTATTACTACACTGTGCTTCCAAAACAAAATCATATCTGCCTCCAGAACTGCTTTGTAATCCCTTTATACAATAGTGGCATTATCTGTGCTGGTTCCGTGGTTGAGCAGTCTATATTTTAACTGGCAAATTCTTTCTCATAATCTTTCCTTTACCTAGATGTTCTTGTCTGTAATTCTATCCTTAGGTTAATACAATGTTATGTAAAAGAATGAAAATTTTAAAAATTTATTACTAGTACATAATCCACTTTTTTCAGATAAAAAATACTCTTCCTTCTTTGTCATGATCTTGAAGCTCATATTACCAAATATAATGATATATTACCTTGGATATAAAATTTGACTGATTGGCTGAAATTTTCAAGTAACTTTATTTCAACTCCTGAAACAATCATTCCATTTAAGGTCTGAAATATTCTTCTAAAGCAGTGTATCTCAAACTTTAATCTGCAGATTAATCACCTGGAGAGCTTGTTAAAGTGCAGATTCAGGATGAGAACTGTGGCTCACGCCTGTAATCCCAGCACTTTGGGAAGCTGAGGCGGGTGGATCACTTGAGGTCATGAGTCCAGACCAACCTGGCCAATGTGGTGAAACCCCATCTCTACTAAAAACACGAAAAATTATCTGGACCTGGTGGTGCATGTCTGTAATCTCAGCTGCTCGGGAGGCTAAGGCAGGAGAATCTTTTGAACCCGGGAGGCAGAAGTTGGAGTGAGCAGAGATTGCACCACTGCATCACTGCACTTGAACCTGGGCGACAAACCTGTCTCAAAACAACAACAACAACAAAAAAAATGCAGATTCAGTGGTGCCAGGGTGGAGACAGAGATTTTGCAGTCCCAGCCAGCTTCAAGTGATGCTGATGTTGCTGGCCTAGGACTATATTTGGAGCCGGAAGACTCTAGAGTTGTAGAAAAAATATTCATCAGCCGCCTGTATGATTGTGTTTCATTTAATTCATGCCAGGTAATAAACTCATTCTATGCGAAAGCCAGCAAAAGAGAAAATTAAGCCATTCAACAAATAAGAAGAGAAATTAATAGGTCTTTTAGGGTCCGAATAAGGAAAGTCACAGGAGAAAATAGAACTCCATTTTCAAAAGATTTAAAGAGAAATAATCTCATAGTCTTTTAACATATTAACAAGGAAATAAAGAAATACATTAGGAATGAGAAGGGTGAGAAGAAATGTTGCCTTTTATTAGAGCAGTAGTTCTCAAATTCTCAAATTTAGCACGCATCAGAATCATCTTAAAACACAGACAACAGGCCAAGCGTGGTGACTACGCCTGTAATCCCAGCACTTTGGGAGGCTGCGGCAGTCTGATCACCTGAGGTTGGGAGTTCGACATCAGCCTGACCAACATGGAGAAACCCCATCTCTACTAAAAATACAAAATTACCTGGGCGTGGTGGCACATGCCTGTAATCCCAGCTACTCAGGAGGTTGAGGCAGAAGAGTTGCTTGAACCCGGGAGGCGGAGGTTGCAGTGAGCCAAGATCGTGCCATTGCACTCCAGCCTGGGCAATAAGAGTGAAATTCTGGCTAAAAAACAAAAACACCACTGACAATGATTCTGTGGTCTGGGACAGCCTGATGATTTGCATTTCTTACAAGTTCCCAGGTAATGCTGTTGCCCCTGGGCAGGGAACAGAGCTTCAAGAAACTGCATTAAGAGACTGGGGAAACTGCATTCAAATACTGACAGATGACACGAAAAAAATCACTACATTCTATCTTAGTATCTATGTAAGACTGTGGGGCAGCCCTGTAATAGAAGAAAGAAAAATGAACCAAAATAAGAGAAACAGTTAAAATCCATTTGAGGTCCCAACGACTTGAACTACATATACTTAAGAACATGTTCAGAGTAATTTCAGGATCATCAGCTATCATTTTCTAGATTTTTTGAAGGGTAAATGATTTGACCGAAGCAGGAATGGAGCAACTTGGTTTCTTTTTCTAAATGGAAAAAGGAGTGACCCTGAAAAACCCTGAGCTTCTAAGTTTAACTTCGCTACATAGGAAGTTAAGGGGAAAAGACTGAGGAAATAATCACAAAATCTATTGTCAAGGCCTTGAAAAGAACAGGGCATTGAGTAATAACAAGGATGGCTTTCCAAAGAAAACGTGCTTTCCTACCGTTTTAGATTTGAAAAGGATCTTAGAATCACATGATCCAGGCAGCTTATTTTAAAGATAAGAAAACTGATGTACAAAGAGATTTTTGTCCTCAAGGTCATACAGCTCGTTGGCAGCAAATATAGGCAAGGATCCAGTCTCTTGGGCCATTCACTGTCCTCACCATCCTGAAGCAGCTGTGGGTTCTGACGACTTCCACTGGTAGCCTCAGCTGCACCTAGGTCTTGAGCTAGTCTGATGAGGACAGGCCACATATTGGGAGTCCCTGGGTGCATCATGGCGAGGTCAGCTGAGGCCTGGCATCCAAAGAACTCATCACCAGCCTTATGCCATATGCCACAACAGCCATCCAGACTCTTCTGGTTATCTGGGGCAGAGGTGGCAGAGAGGCAGCTGGCTGTTCTGGGAAAGGCGGCATCTAACTGTGCTGACTTTAACAAGACTGTTCACTCTGTTTGTATAATTGGTTCATCAGTACCCCAGGGAAAAATCACCTGAAGTGTACGTTCATTCAGCCCAAAAAAGTAAGTACTTACTATGCCCAAGGAGGCACTGCAGTGAACAATGTGGAGCTTCAATCGGAAATAAATTCCTTTATCCCCAAATGCCGAGTGGGTACATGGCTTATCAGACTGAGGCAGGAGAATAGGGTCTGGAGCCAGGGAAACTAAGACCTTTTCCCACTGACTTCCTGGAACTAAATTGAAAGGAAAACCCTAATTTTCCATGTCTAAGTAACATAAGGACCAGAGGCCACTCCTTTTGCAAACCCCCACCTTTTCTGTGTGGCAGATGGGAAATTGAAAGTACTTCCGATTGGTTGCTTTTTGCAAGCAATGAGATGTTTGTGTAGGAGCGTAACTTTATAACTTTACTTCTGCCTCTGATTGGTTGGGGAAGGCAACCAATCGTGAGCCAAGTCTTCCTTTGCATAGAAGTGCAACTTTGTAACTTCACTTTAGCTTCTGATTGTTTGCTTTCCGCAACCAATAAGACTGCTTTGCACCACTTCATTTACATGGGGTGAACACCAAGTGGCCAATGAAAGATGTCTAAGCAGGTATTTAGATTCTGTATCCTGGATCCTTGAATGGCTGCTCGGCCCGCTCCCACCCTGTGGAGTGTACTTTCGTTTTCAATCTCTGCTTTTGTTGCTTCATTCTTTCCCTGCTTTGTTTATGCATTTTGCCTAATTCGTTGTTCCAAACACCAAGAACCTGGACACCCTCTATGGGTAACAAGATGATTATACATTGTTGTGTCATCAAATGGACACTCCAGATTCATGGAACAGCATGAGTGTGTTCCATGCTTAGCATAGCACTTAGCATAGCCTTGGCAAACAGTGTACAACACAAAGAAAGTTAGAGCCCTTCAAGGCTCACACCTTCAGTTTTCAGGTGTGGAAATTAGAGTGCAGAGAGGCAAAACAGCTTGCATAAAGTAACAGCTCTTTGGTGAAGAGCTTGGACTGCACTCTGATGTTCTGGCTCATAACTCAGATTTTTCTACTTGACTGCATACTATGAAGACAGATCATATTAATATAAATTAAAGGCCTTCATATTACTTTCAAAGGGAAAGGAGAAAACGTTTGGAATATGTGTGTTGGTCTCTCTGTTCTGTGAATAACAGGAGTTCTTCATAGCAAACACAATTTCTCAACCAGCACATTGGAATCACCCAGGAACCCTAAGATAACACCGATGGAAGGAATTCACCCAACAGATTTGAATTCAATTATTTTGGGGACAGCCTGAGCACCAGGGGCTTTAAAAGATTCCAGATGATTCTCATGTACAGTCAAAGTCGAGAGCCACTACTCTGCAGGAATTACCTTGAGTGTGTTTTGGCTTAATAGAGCCAGAGAGCTTCAGAGATTCTGGCAATGAGGCATCTTGCAAGGACAGCATAGATTTTGATAAGAAATGAAATCCAAAATCCTCTGGTTTCTCTCTCTCTCTCGAAGAATTTCTGGGCAAGGGGAAGGGAAGGCCGACCAAGGGGCCTCTATTTCCTTCCCTGCTTCTGTGTGTCGCTACTTCCTTAAGGGTCTTTTTTTTTTTCTCTCTCTCTCAAGGCTCAGATCAAATTGTAGCCCTAAATCCCATTCCTTGGTTCCTGTTTGTGAGGCTGATAAAAGCTCTGACTTCCTCACATGCATTGTAAATATTACTGAAAATAAGAGGCTAGAAGCACAGAGAGTATCTGGTATATGATATCCTGGCTTGCAAAGTACAATATTCAGAGTCTACCATAGCTAGCTTGCTTTCTGAGATGTACAGACTCGGTTCCAGCTGTGAGTCTAGGAAAGAGGCCTCTTCCAAGGAAGCCTCCTCTCCATTCCCTTTTAATGTTTTGTCACTTCTTCCCAATTGAGGTCGAGCTCTATGTGTGGCTCTCCAGTAGAGCTTTCTGAGATGACAGAAATGTGCTATATCTGCTCTGTCCGATGCGGTAGTCGCCAGTCAATGCCAGCTGCATGTGGTGACTGAGCACTTGAAGTATGACTGGTGCAACTGATGAACTCAATTCTTATTTTATTTTAATTAAATTTAAACAGCCACATGTGGCTAGTGGTCAACATGTTGGGCAGCACAACACGACCATGCTGTCTAAAACATGCAATTATGTACTAGCTTACAAGAGCATTCATGTAGAAATAAATTTTGCAGTACAGAAATGAGAAAAAAGATAGGGCTCTTTAGTGGAGTTTTATCAGAAAGAAGGGCAGCAAAATATAGTTGTGACCTCAATATAAGCTAGATAAAAGCCAGGTAAAGGTTAAAATGCAATGCTAGCTTCATCATTGACAAAAACGTCTCACAAATCAACAATTTAATTGAACCTAGGGAGCAAATTCAAGGAGAAATGATGCAACAACCATCTTTTCAACTGTTCCCAGGACTTCCTGATTTCTTTTGTATCAAATTACTCTGACCATCACATTCCTCTTATATTAGCACTTCCTGGTTCCATAAGGACTAGAAATAGACATTCGGGATCCCCAAAAACAAACAAAGCAAAACACCAAGGTTTTGTTTTTAGTAACTTAACCTTCTGAACCTCCTGTAGTGTTCAATCAAATGTGTAACAAGGGATGGAGTTAAATTCTCTGATAATCTGAAAGACAAGGGAAGCAGTATTTAATTCAGAGAGTTACAAAGAAAAAGATTATTTTAGCTCTGCAATTAGCAGCTGAACCCATTTAAGCCTCTAACAGTTGCCCTGGCCTGAATTGACTTGTTCCCAGTATTCCATTGCCTTCCCTATGTTTCCCTGCTGGTAATCCTCAGGGAGTTTTGCCTGCCTTCTTCTCAGACTGGACCCTAGGCAGTGTGCAAAGTTCACAGCCTCTGGACTCAGATTGCCTGAAGTTGAAAACTCACTCCACCAACAACTGTGCCATCTTGGGCAAAGTACTTAACTTCTCTGGCTGCATTTGCCTCACATACTAATGGGGATGTTAATAATTTCACGCATAAAGTTGTTTGGTAAAGAAATGAATTAGCCATGTGCAGTGGCACATGCCTGTAGTCCTAGCTGCTCTGGAGGCTGAGGTGAGAGGATTGCTTGAACCCATGAGTTCAAGGCTGCAGTGAGCCATGATCAGTCACTACACTCCAGCCTGGGTGACAGAGCAAGACCCTGTCTCTAAAAAAATAAATAAGAAAGAAATGAATTAATGTTTGTTAAATGTGTAGTACATATGTGTTTTTTAATACACATGTACCCTATTGCTATTAGTGAAATTAAATTTTTAGTCGGAGAGCCTGAATTCCTGTTCGGCAACCTACTAGTTGTATGCTCTTGGTCTAGTTACTTCTCTACCCTGACTTGCAGTTTATACTCACTAAAAAATAAGACTATCATAATCATTCTCGAAGAGTTGCTGTGGAGATTGAATGAGAGTATCTGCAAAAGTGACATTAGATGAAATTCTATCTGCAGAACCAGCCCAATCTGGTTCAACTTTGTGTAATAAAAGTGGTGAGTTGTATTTCAGTTGCCATGAACCCCAGGTTGCAAGTTACATGATATGAGCATGCCCAGACAAACCAAGTGTGCAACCACAGACAGAATCTAAGTGCTTGGACTGAGGAACAGGGACAGAATTAAGAAGGATCCAATCAGATCAAGCTCTGAAGTTACCCCATAGCAGGATCCAGTCAGATCGTGACTCTCAGCATCACCTCATTGCAAGATCCAGTCAGATCATGCCTCATTACCCTCTGACTATAAAGTGCCCCAAACCCAGCTTGGGGAGACAGATTTGATCCTGATTCCTGTCTCTTTGCCTGGCTGCCTAGTGATAAACCTTTCTTATTGCAAAAATCTGTTTCTTTGGTATTTGGCTTTCTGTTGCATGAGGGTAAATGGACCCAATTTGGTTCAGAAACAAAAGTTCCTACGGTAAAAAGGTTACGCTCCTGTATCCCCAGGGAAATGTCTACTGGGCTCTCAGGGAGCTTCAGGAGTATCAAGGCCTATGGTCTAACCCTCCACTTTGCAGATTCAGAAATCTGAGTGGTCAGCATGTGTGTTAGTTTGTTATCATGCTGCTAATAAAGACATACCTGACACTGGGTAATTTATAAAGGAAAGAGGCTTCACTGACTCACAGTTCAGCATGGCTGGGGAGGCCTCAAGAAACTTACAATCATGGCAGAAGAGGCAGCAAACACGTCCTTCTTCACGTGGCGGCAGCAATGAGAAGTGCAGAGCAAAGGACGAGAAGCCCCTTATAAAACCATCAGATCTCTTGAGAACTCACTATCATGAGAACAGCAGCATGGGGGTAACCACCTGCATAATTCTATTACCTCCCACTGGGTCCCTCCCTTGACATGTAGGGATTATGGGAACTACAATTCAAGATGAGATTTGGGTGGTGATGCAGCCAGACCATATCAGCATGTGAGAACACACCCATCATGCAGGAGTGGACAGGCTTCAACCAAGCCATGAGACTGAAGAATGCAAGCTGAATGCCCATTTGCTCATTTTCCATGAGAAATATGCCACTATCTCAGGCAAAGGAGGTCAACCAGCAGAGTCTCGCTTTGTAGCCATTGCAAATCATGTCAGATCTGAATCAGAGGCTTCTTTAAGAATGAGTACAAAGACAAAGGGGTTGGTTACGTAGTCCTGACATTTCATGGAACTGGGAGATAATCCCTGATGTGTCCCTCTGCAAAGAATGCCAAGCAAGGGGATCAAATTGGTTCCATTCTCAGGCCTGAGCACTGTCTCTCTTGTTCAGTGTATAAATAGTTCTATCAAAAATCTGGCACCATCCCTTTTCTGTTTCTGGAGTCCTGCAACAATTGCTGACCAGGGTATTCCTTCCATAGATACACAAATGCCCTTTTGGCATTTTTCTGGTCCTGCTGACCAGGAAGTCTTTTAGTGCCTTTTCATTTACCTCCATGAGCATCCATTAGATGTCAAAGTCATCATTTGAAGCTCAAAGAGTAATCTTTTGTTCTGGTTCCTAAGTCCACATAACAAAAGGCAAAATATTTATGTTATTGCTTTTATGTAACTAGTGATTTAAGGTTATAGTTACCTAATAAAAGAGTTTAAAACCATTTCTCCCCCAGGTTGCATTTGTTTGTTCACTTTGTGTGCTGGATGTCTTCTCTTTGACCCTCTGAATCCACCCTCACCCCTCTCCATCCTCCCTCCTGCCTCAGAAGGTGGATGTCTATGGATTCCATCAATGGACTCCCCTACTCTTGGCTTCGGCTTCCAGTTGGGTTTATCCAGGTAATAGACTTGGCAGCAGATAAGAGGGAGAGAAGACAGTACCTTCAGGTTATTTATTCTCTTTGGATCCCTTTCTGAGAGATTGCCTTGGGCTATTTGTGCTGCTCAACCAAATGTCACTGCTTGTCTTCAGAAGGTCCCCTTTATGAGACTCTTAAGAACTCCAGACACCACTCCCTTGTCCCTTCAGCCTTAGTCATGGTGACTATTCCACTGCTATTAACCTCAGGTTACTGTAGCATCCTTTGTGCTTCCCACATTTTCATAAAGAGTCTCTTTGTAAATAGCCCTTCCTTGATACCTCCTAATTTGTGTGAGCCATCTGCTCCTTGTTGGTATCCTTGATGATACATTTTGTTTTGGGTTTTAATGTTTGTGATCATCTGTGTAGATATATGTACTGTTAACATTTTGAGTGAATGAATGCTGTGTGAATGAGCTCATGGCAGAAATACTGATGGCATGGGAAGCATGAACTCTGGGATCCCTAGATCAACTCAGATGACACCATCCACTACCCAGAATCTCCACCCACAGCCTAGTGCCCCCGTCTTCTGCATGACCCAGAAGTGGCTGCATGGTGAGGAAGTAGCAGGGATGTGGGGGGAAAGGTTCATCAATGTGTGAGGCCCTTTTACTGTCCAGAAGAAAACCAGTCAGGTCCATGAACAACAGCAGCAGTAGGAGAAATCACATCCAGTGCATCTTCACAAATTATTCACTGACCATTTTTAGACCTAGCAAGTTCTTTAAAGACCTGAACCCTTCATTTTCCACGTGAGGAAGCAAGCGCAATGCTGTGAAGTCATGGATCTAAAACATTTCAGAGAGTCTGGTCAGGGATTTTCAGCGGATTCATTTCCAGTCCAGTGACTTCCAGAAGGCAGCTGCTGCACCTGAAGATTTAAGCAGCAAGAATTCCATCAGAGGTTTTTAAACATTTAAGACATTTTATTTGCTTCATGCAAAGAACAATTTTCTTTCTTTTTCTTTTTCTCTTTTTTTTTTTTTTTTTTGAGACAAAGTCTCACTCTGTCACCCAGACTGCAGTGCAGTGCCGTGATCGTAGCTCACTGCAGCCTCGACCTCCCAGTCTTGAGCAATCCTCCCACCTCAGCCTCCCGAGTAGCTAGAACTACAGGCACACATCACCATGCCCGACTAATTATTGTAATTTTTGTAGGACGAGGTTTCACCATGTTGCCCAGGTTGGTCTCAAATTTCTGGGCTCCAGTGATCCACCTGTCTGGGCTTCCCAAAGTTCTGGGATTGCAGGCATGAGCCACAATGCATGGCCTTAATGTAGAAATTGCATCAACTTGCTTCCCACTTAGACTTTCATTAAAATACATCAAAAAGCATAGAAATAAAAAACTTTTTTGTCTAGACCTCTGATCACTGAAAAAAAAAAATTTTTTTAATATGTATTCATTCAGGCCAGGTACAGTGGCTTCACACCTATAATCCCAGCATTTTGGGAGGTCAAAGTAGCTGGATCACCTGAGGTTAGAAGTTCGAGACCAGCCTGGCCAACATAGCAAAACCCCATCTCTACTAAAAATACAAAAATTAGCCAGATGTGGTGCCACATGCCTATAATCCCAACTACTTGGAAAGCTGAGGCAGGAGAATCTCTTGAACCCAGGAGGTGGAGGTTGCAGTGAGCAGAGATTGTACCACTGCACTCCAGGCTGGGCAACAGAGCAAGACTGTGTCTCAAAAAAATATATATTATATATATTCATTTTTATTTATGCATATGTATATGTATCGTGTATATACATAAGCATGTGTATATACATATGTGTGCATGTATGTGTGTATATATCTATGTGTGTATACATATACCCACACACACACACACACACATACTTCCTGTTTTTCCTTACACTTCGCTCTCATTAGTTTAGCTTGCTTGCAGTAACTCTGAGCATGTGCTTCTTTCCATGGGTGGTTTAGCATTAATACTTTGGGAATTTGGGAATTGTGACAGGCTCTTTCAAACTGTGAGGAGGGAGCTCGATATTCAATAGAAAAATAACCTATCAAATCACATTTTTCCTGATGTGCGTTAACTTACAAAAAAGTAAGTGGAGTTGTTTCTCAAACTTGCTATCTGAGGGTAAAAAGGAAACCAAGGCAATGCCAGAATACTGACATTTGGCACAACAGAGAGGTTGGGGTTCACCAAAGCCTTGTCTCATGCACTTTGACGTTTTAATCCAAATTCTAAATGGAGTGACTTTTATGCATTTGGAGTCTCTTCTTGTCACTTGAGAATATCACAAACTAACATTTTCTGTTTTGATATAGTTTTCCTATTTAGATAAAATCAAGTTTATTTTCTTATTTATTTTTATTTTTTGTTTGTTTTAGGCAGAGTTTTACTCTGTTGACCAGGTTGGAGTGCAATGGCATGATCTCAGCTCACTGCAACCTCTGCCTCCTGGGCTCTAGCTATCCTCCCTCCTCAGCTTCCCTCCTCAACCTCCCCAGTAGAGCAACTACAGGTGCATACCACCATGTCCAGCTAATTTTTGTGTTTGTCGAAACAGGTTTTGCCATGTGTGCCCAGGCTGGTCTCAAACTCCTAGGCTCAAGTGGTCTACCAATCTGGGGCTCCCAAAGTGCTGGGATTACAGGTATGAGCCACTGTGCACATCCAAAATGAATATAGTCATAAAGCACATATGTCAAAATTAGTATTTTCAGAAAGCATATTGTTTCTGCAAAAGATTTCTCTGCAAAAGCATATTTTGCTTAAAAATCCAAGACTTTAGCTGACCCTAAGTCCAACCACCTAAGGACCCAAACCCCAGAAGCCAGGGAGTGGGAATTCCTTCTCAACTGTCTTTCCTCTCTGTTGACCTGGGAGACACAGTGCTGCAAGAAGACGACTGGCTCTTGGCTCAGCAACACACATACAAAAGTAGCTCTTAAAGAAAAAATGGTGGAGGAGAACTCACTGGAAGGATGCTGAAGGCTCCCTGACCAGAGGGAGGCTGAAGGAGCCAAGTTGGAAGGAACCCAGTTAGCTGGAAAGGTCCAAGCAGTACCTCTGAGCAGAAACAGTCTAGAAAGCTGCCACCAGCACTGCACACCCTCTTGTTCTCACTGTAGTTTCTATCCACCTTTTGTCATGAAACCGGCTTTGCAAAATTATGACTGAGACAGTGAAAGGGATCTAACTTAATCAACTCCATCCTGCTTCTAATCTTCAAGCTGTCTTTGTTCATTCCTGGGCGTAGGCTGAACTAACTCTGGGAGAAACTTGGTTTATAGTTTAAAACAAAGACAATAACAGTCCTTTCCCAAAGCAGACCTCCTTCTTGCATGGGGACTAGATTGCCTTTGTAAGACTAATATTAGCCATAATGTTAGAAATTATGGCTTAGGAGTCATGTAGCTGAAGGCTATAAGATTCTGACCCTCTCTGAACTGCTCCTAAGATCAATGCTTGAGATATTTTGCAGATCCTGCGCTTGATGGATCAGTTGGCTCCTCCCAGATCAATAAACTGGCTCATCTGATCTTGTGGCCCCAAACCCGGGAAATGACTCAATGCAGGAAGACAGCTTCTACTCCCTATGATTTCATCCCTAAACAATCAGCACTCCTGGCTCACTGGTCTGGCTTCCCCCTGCCCACCAAATTGTTCTTAAAAACTCTGCTCCCCAAATGCTCAGGGAAACTAATTTGAGTAATAATAAAACTCCAGTCTCCCACACAGCCAGCTCTGTATGAATTATTCTTTCTCTATTGCAGTGCCCCTGTCTTGATTAATCAGCTCTGTTGAGGCAATGGGCAAGGTGAACCCATTGGGCAGTTAGTCATATGACACAAGCCTTATGTCGAGAACCCAGGCAGGAAATTCTAATGGCCAGACCAAGGCCACATGTTTAAGGCTTGGACTTCAGGGACAGGGAGCGGGAAGGTATACCCACCTTCTTTTACTTTTTGGCATACGAAAGGCACACTATACCACCGAAAGTACAAAGAATGAAAGAGGTACCACAAATAGGCAGCGTAGTTGGATACTGACCAACCAAAAAGCCTGAAAACATAAAACAAAACAACTGTCACTCGACTTTCTAAGGGAGTGGCACCAGGTTAAAGTGTCCTCCACCTGAGGCACAAGGGTATTCTTTTGTCTCTAAACTCAGGTGAGAACTCCCAACCCCTTCACACGCAGAACTGGAATCGGGGTGTGAGTAGATCTCCAACCCACATGGGAGACAGTCCTGAGAGCATGGGCTTTGAGCAAGCGCAACAGGGTTAGTCTGCTGGGCTTGCAATGTATCAACCACATCACCATAAACAAGTCCTTTTACCTAACTGAGCCCAGCTTCCTCCTCTGTTAAATGGAGCTGATAAGCATTGTTCCCCTCTTGCACTGTTGTGAAGATTCAATGAGGTAATACATACCAAATGCTGTCCTTGGGACAGAGTTAACCTCAATCACTGCAGCTCTTTTCATTAACATGAGTCTCTCTGGTAGGGTATAAATGCAGTTCAGAATTCCCCCAAACACACTTTCATTTGGTTCATATTACCACTTCCCTAGAATTATGAGTTAAAAATTTCTGTGTTGTCATCCTGACATTCGTCTCTCATTGTGCTACCCAAATAATTCCCCAGGAGAATACCTGGATATCACCTTCTTATAATGAGCTCAGAATGGGTCCCATGCTCCAATATATTTTATGCACTTTGCCTGAAACGTATTTGAAACCAGCATTTAAAACATCATCAGTTTATACAACAGGAATGTTTTTACTGATCTCTTTAATTCTAGAAAAGTTCTTCCCTTTCGGTTGAACATTAGCATGGTTTTGAGGCCTGGGAAAGAGCACTGCAGGGTATCTCAGTTGCTATCTGCTATTGCTGATATGCTGATGTGTACAAGGAGGAAAGCTCAAGTGTCTGGCTAAATGGAATGTGTAACTGCTGCCTGAAGAGGGGGAAAATCAAGAAATCACCCAGTGACAGGGGCTGTCCAGTGAGCAAGTCAGCAAAGGGCAGAGACTGCAGAAAGTCAAGAGAGAGATTTATTATAATACCTAGGCTTGTATCAATGATTTCAGAGCTGTTTCCAGCAGCTATTTCCTGTGGATAAGCACTGGTGTCTTGGTTCATGGAAAGAAAGTGAAGCCTGACCCTGATGTGCAGTTTTCCAACTTCCCTCCCAAAGCATCAGTTCCTGGGCTGGAATCTCCAGGCCTGATTTCAGTGGGTAGAATGGCTCTAGAAGGGGACACCAAGACTCAGGCAGATGCAGTATCTGGGACACAGCTGCGATGGAAAGCGAGCTGGGCCATCCCAAAGGGGCATCTCTCTGCAGTGGCTGTTAGAGGCAGGTCCAGGTGCAAAGCTACAGGAAATCAAGGACACCCAAAGCATGAGTGAAAGATATTGTAATGAGGGCTGGGGTGGCATCTGGAGAAGCCACCTGAGCCTCTGGGGGCCCAGCAACAAGGATGTTTTATGAAGTGCTTAGGATGGGTTTGCTAAAACATCTTGCTGCCGCAGAGACATAGAGGGCTTCGTGTTATAAAGCAGTTTCTCTTCATCTGGCAAATTGTTCCTCCCTCAGCTGGACTTGGAAATCTACCTACTTAGAAAGCCAAACTAGGATCAAACAAATGCACAAAGGAGAGTCTGATGTCCTCTAGTACAATTGGTTGGCACAAGTTCGGGTGGCATCTGGAACACAAGAGTGACTTGAAGTCAGACCCTGGAGCAGCATCCGGGATATGCCCTCAGCTTGTCCTGTGGAGTTCATACTCACTGAAAGCTCCATCATCTTCTTGTGGGTTCAGGGACAGCCTGTCTCAACTGCAGAAGCCTCCAAATGCCGTAAAGAGTTAATATAAGCCAGATACACTCAAGCCTGTAATCCTAGCACTTTGGGAGGTTGAGGCAGGAAGGTCACTTGAGTCCAGGAGTTCAAGACCAGCCTGGGCAACATAGTGAGATCCTATATCTACAAAAAAATTTTTTTTGTAAGCCAGGCATGGTGGTGCACACATGTAGTTCCAGCTAATCAGGAGGCTGAGCGGGAGTATGGCATGAGCCCAGGAGTTCAAGGCTGCCGTGAGCTGTGACTGTGCCACTGTACTCCCACCTGGACCAGAGAACAAATCCCTGTCTCTAAAATAAGTAAATGATAAAATAGAATTAATATGATTTTTAATTCTTAAAAATCCAGAGGGATCCTTCAGCTATGCTGGTAAGATCCTCCAGCATATACATCTATGGGGCTTTTGGCAAAGAGACTCAGCATTGCAAACCACAGTGGAGAATCTCATGGCTCTGAGACAGTCACTGAGGGTCAAGGCTGTATCCTGCGGGTGCATTGGGGTATGGAAATGGATGCAAACACAGCTTTCAGCAGTTGCATTCCTGACCTCATAGTTCCCTGACCTTTATCTCCCCTCCAGTCACATCCCCACATGGAACACTGAGACACCAGCTGACCCTGAGGCACTGGGGACCGTCACGCACATCAGCACGTATAGACTCAGGTACCTATTCTTCAAAGCTGATCACAACCTGCTGTTGCTCATCTTCCTCTTCCCATTTTTATGTATATTTATTTTGCAGCTGCCACAGTGTTTTGTTTACAATGCAGATAAACAAAGGGTCTGTCTGTTTGAGAAGTGCGCTTCCTCCAAAATTATAAATTTTGAAAGAAGGCAAAAAAATAACAAGAGAATCAATTCAAGTAGAACCACTCAAAGGCTAAGACCTGGATATGTTAAAACAGTGTCAGGTCCTGCCCTGGCTCTCAGGATGCCAGTTCTGTGATTGCACTCCATGTCTGTGCTAGAACCCTCTTGCATTCCAGGAAATTATGAGTTAGAAAACCAAACAGGCATGGAATAAAGAGAACGTCTCCCCTAACACTGGGAAGGCCCTCAGGAGGCACATTTAGCTTGAAAAACTTGCCCAACCACTCAACCAATGCATGCCAGAGACTTCAAAACCAGTCCTGATCATGTTTAGGGCTCGGCACCTCGACTAGGAAACAGTCCTCTCAATTTCCTAAAGAAACTGGTTGAGTTTCAACGCCTCCTCCTCACTTATGTGCTGACATTTTTCCTTAAGACGTTGAACCCCTCATTGAACAGACCGGCAAGTAATCACCAAGAATTATTTCAGGAACCCGTGTTTATTCATATACCTTCCTCTTTAGTTCGGAATGTTTTTAATCTTGTGAATCAGTAACCAACCAAGGTGATTGCTGCTGATTTTAAATACTTATGTTGTTTTTAATGCGTTTTACAGAGCTGGGATCTGATGAGTACACATGTAATAAAAACACATCCTCTTATCTTTTTTTTTTTCTTAAACACATTTTCCTTGTACGATTTGGCAAAAAGACAGATAACTTATAGAGTAAGTTCTTTTGCTGTTTATATTTCTCCTGGCAGATTGCCAAACAGCATTTAGCAGCGTATTAATCAGGTAGAATGTGAGCTCCACAGACCACTGCATTTTCCTACTGCACCTGAGAACTCCGGTGGAAGTCTCAGAAACTCTTGTTGAGTCAGAAATCTATTTTCAATGGATATTGAATTCATAGATTGTATATTTTCACCTTCCACATCCAGGTGAAGGCTGAGACCACTAGCAGGACCTCCCAACCCAGGAAATGTGGCAAACAGAGAGCCATCGTGACTCTCTGGACACATTAGTTGGGAAATGTTGAATTCTCTCTTACTCATATTACATCTTAGAAATGTCTACCAGCATTGCCTATAGATTTGTAAGATGAGCAGAGTAATGAAAATGACACAATGTGATTCGTTATATTCTCATTGGTGGTGACTTCTCACAGAGGTGGCAGGGCGAGTGAGGCAAATGAAGCTAAGCTCTTCAGGAAGGAAGGAAAGAAGGAAGGAAGGAAGGAAGGAAGGAAGGAAGGAAGGAAGGAAGGAAGGAAGGAAGGAAGGAGGAGGGAAGGGGAAAGGGAAGGAAGGAAGGAGGAAGGAAGGAGAAGAGGGAAGGAAGGAAGGAGAGGAGGGAAGGAAGGCAGGAAAGAAGGAGGGAAGGAGGGAAGGAAGGAGGGAAGGAAAGAAGGAAGGAAGGAAGGAAGGGGGAGGGAAGGAAGGAAGGAAGGAAAGGAAGGAAGGAAGGGGGAGGGAAGGAAGGAAGGAAGGAAGGAAGGAAGGAAGGAAGGAAGGAAGGAAGGGAAATGGAATAAAATCATGACATGAATTTAGGATATTTCTGTGCAAGAAAATCCAAAAGGTCAATTTATTACATCTTTCATTATTAGATTTGATGCAGATCTGGGAAATACTATAAATTTAAAATAATCTTGCAGCTTTTCTCACCGTGAGTATGTTGAGCTTTTAGGTCTTTCGAGGAGAGGGCTTATTCCTGCCTTGCCTGTTCTTCTTGGAGACTTTCTGTGTAATAAGCCAAACTTGTGAGTTATCAGACCTCAGTTACTCAAAAGGAAGGGAATGCTGATCCCCAAGGCACTGGGACCTGAAGCAATTGCTTCAAGGGCTGTGAAGTCATCAGCCTCACCTTCATGTAGGCACTAGTCTAGCACAACCTATGATATGCCCAGTTCGGGCAGGAATAACTCCAAAGAATATCTACATTTTGACAGTCTTAAGACATCAGGAAAATTAGACTTCTCCACATGAGCAGTTTTTTTGTTTTTTGTTTTTTGGGTTTTTTTTTTTTTTTTTTGAGACACAGTCTCTGTCTCCCAGGCTGGAGTGCAGTGGTGCAATCTCGGCTCACTGCAAGCTCCGCCTCCCGGGTTCACACCATTCTCCTGCCTCAGCCTCCCAAGTAGCTGGGACTACAGGTGCCCGCCACCACGCCCGGCTAATTTTTTGTATTTTTAGTAGAGACGGGGTTTCACCGTGTTAGCCAGGATGGTCTTGACCTCCTGACCTCGTGACCTCGATCACCCGCCTCAACCTCCCAAAGTGCTGGGATTATAGGCGTGAGCCACTGCACCTGACCCACATGAGCATTTTTAAAAATTGGACTCAGGGGCCCTACTTGCAAATTGTGTGCATGTGTATGTGTGCACACACAAGAATATGTTTCGAGGACATTTGAATGCAAACAAAACTATGCAATGAAAACTGGATTTGGGGCCCAGAGCGGTGGCTCATGCCTGTAAACCCAGCACTTTGGGAAGCCAAGGCGGGCAGATCACTTGAAGCCAGGAGTTCGAGACCAGCCTGGCCAACACGGTGAAATCCTGTCTGTACTAAAAATACAGAAATTATCAGGTCATGGTGGTGCACGCCTGTAGTCTCAGATACCTACGGGGCTGGGGCAGGAGAATCACTTGAACCCAGAAGGCAGAGGTTGCAGTGAACCAAGATCACACCACTGTACTCCAGCCTCGGTGACAGAGCAAGACTCCATCTCAAAAAACAAACAAACAAAAAACCCAAAAACCTGGTTTGATTTACAAACTGCCCCAAAACAAACTTCTGAGCATAATCTTCTCTTAAAGATAAGTCTTGCATGTAAGAAAGGGTCGTATATTTGTATATTTTTTCTGACTTTTTTTTATTCTCAGCAATCTGAGGAGTTTGTTCCCTGGAGCTTATTTATAATGATGCTTCAGGTTCTGCTGCGTGTCCCCTTTGGCTTTCCTCCTGAAGCAGAGAAGCATTTGCACAGAGCACACCAGGTGTTACTTTCATATTCTCAGACATACTAGAATATATTAACACAAACACTAAATCAAAACACAGCAAAATTAGTGATCATTGCCAGAGTATGTAGCCCAAACTCCTTATGACAGCTCAGAATCTTAGTGCCCTGCGTCCCTGTTCTCACTGTCTACATGATTGTACAATTTGATACTGATAGTAATTGAGATTTTAACTATTAGTTGGTGTTCACATAAATTATAGACCAAAATTCATCTCACTTAGTCAGCATCATGTCGACCATTTCCTTTGGCTTGGTAGATAATGACATATCCAAAGACCAGGTTCTTGGGGTTTCATGTTGCTGGCTTGGACCCAAAGAAAACTCACTCCTCTGGCCTGAGCCCCAATTTCATGCTTGGGAGCTAAAGCACATGACAGCCATTCGTCATTTCCATTTCTTTTTCTTTTCCTTTTTTTTCTTCCTATGATCTGAAAACCATTTCACCAAAGGAAACTGGTAGAAACTCTGGTAAAGCATTAAAGAAACTGAAATGTATGGGTGTAACTTTCCTAAAGAGGACAAAACTTCCAAAGGACACAGGGTTCCTGGGCATTCTGTGTGCCTTTTTAACTGGATCTAACCAACCTAGATATGGGCACAGTCCTCTCAGGGGTCAGCTACCATCCCATGCGCCAAAAGCAAAAGCATTCATCACCTGTTACTTTTTGTTTCTTTTTTGAGACAGGATCTCACTCTGCAGCCCAGGCTGGAGTGCAGTGGCACAATCTTGGCTCACTGCAACCTCCACCTCCCAGGTTCAAGCAATTCTCTCACCTCAGCCTCCAGAGTAGCTGGGACTACAAGTGCATGCCACCACACCTGGCTAATTTTTGTATTTTTAGTAGAGATGGGGTTTCACCATGTTGGCCAGGCTGTTCTTGAACTCCTGACCTCAAGTGATCTGCCCACTTCAGCCTCCCAAAGTGCTGGGATTATAGGCATAAGCCACCATGCCCAGCCCACCTGTTACTTTTCTATCCTTCTATTAACTGTAGTATTCTCTCACAAGACACTAATGCAAATGTTTCAATGTAAAATACCATCTTGTTAATTATACTTTCTGAATTCAGGCATGGTAGCCAAGCAAAAGAGAATGTACACTTTTCTAAAATCTAGAGATCAGGAAACCAAAACTAAGACACCTTGACTCATCCAGCTTACAAAAATCACAGAAGTAAACAGGGTTGGTTGCTATCAAGAGAGGAATACAAACTAATGAATCTCATTCAAAAATGTCACTAACAGTGTTTTTCCTCCCTCGCAAAGGGATAGTCAGTTTTTCTCTTACAATGGCAGTTCAGGAGTGAGGAAGATTCTTCTGTTTATCCATTAGAAAAAATACTGTGAAAGAATTTGATCTATAGGATCCTTGGGAGACCACCTTTCTGAAATCCAGGTGCAGCTCTCTGTCCAAGATAAATCCAAATAACATTCCTAAGAAAGTCCCTGAAAGAACAGAAGCATGTATTGAATGATAGGTGAGCAAAGGTGATGGGGGGTTCCCAAAAGAAAACAGAAAGATTTATTCATCAACGGAGGAGGTGGATATTGCTAAAATTATTGAGTTAAAAGTTTGCCCTTTAGTTCACAAAGGAAGCTGGGGAGAGATATCAGAAACAGATGGCAATTTCCCAACTGGAAATGGAAGAAACCCTGGAAGAAATGGAAGAACAAATGCTCCAGTCTCACAGTCAGTCAAGGACTTAGACTTCTTAGGAGATGGTGCAAGTTCATTGACCTACCGAGCTCTAAATTCTAAAGTAAAAGGAGGATAAAATGAACATAATTAACCTATTTAAGCTTTAATATGTAACTAGAATTATTTTTTTGAGACTAGATCTTGCTCTGTCACCCAGGATGGAGTGCAGTGGTGTGATCATGGCTCGCTGCAGCCTCAACCACCACCCTCACCAAGGGGTTCAAGCAATCCTCCCACCTCAGCCTCCAGAGTAGATGGGACTACAGGCGTGTGCCACTACACACAGCTAATTTTTTGATGTTTTGTAGAGACGAGGTCTCACTATGTTGTTGGAGCTGGTCTTGAACTCCTGGCCTCAAGTGATCCTCCCAACTTGGCCTCCCAAAGTGCTGGGATTACAGGCATGAGCCACCACACTTAGCCTAATTATTATTATTAGATTGCAAAGATGTTTTGATGAGCTGAATGGCAAGAAAACATATAAACGAAAACAAAGCATTGATTACTTCTAGGTCAGTTAGTGGTGCTCATGTAGCAGTGCTGCCTCAACCTCCCAAATTCTCTTCCTCTGTTCAAGACCTACTTCCAGACACTACCCTGCAAAGGAGTTAATGTTTGGTTCTTTTTCTGGGTTCCTAGGATCAAACCCAAAGAGAGGATGCCTACAACAAACCTGCCTGCATCAGAAATTGCTGCAGGTGTTTCATTCTTACTCTTTTTCCATTGGATTCACTTCCATTAAAACCACAAAGCATCTGGCAGGCACTCGGTGTGTGCTAAGCCCAGTGCAGGACACTGGACAGAAAAAGATGGACAGGACCAGGTTCTGTCCACAACATGCTCAGCATGTAGTTAGGGAGAGAGACAAAGAGACAATCCTAAGACAAGGTGATTGGTACAGTTAGGTAATTAAAAGGAAGAGCAGAGAAAAGGTAGACTCTGGTTTTGTATGAGGGAATCAGGGAAGGCTTCCCAGAAGACACAAAAGATGTGACTCAGGCCAGGCGCAGTGGCTCAGGCCTGTAATCCTAGCACTTTGGGAAGCTGAAGCAGGCAGATTGCTTGAGCCCAGGAGTTCAAGACCAGCCTGGGCAACATGGCAAATACTCCGTCTCTACAAAAAATACAAAAATTAGCCGGATGTGGTGGTGCATACCTGTGGTCCCAGCTACTCAGGAGGCTGAGGTGGGAGGATTGCTTGAGCCTGCAAGGCAAAGGTTGCAGTGAGCTGAGATCATGCCACTGCACTCCAGCCTGGGTGACAGAGCCAGATCTTGTTTCACAAAAAATAAATAAATAAATAAATAAATAAATTAAAAAAAAAAAAAAAAAAAGAAGTGACTCAAAAAAGGTGCAGGGAGAACAAGGTAGAGAACACAATCAAGAGAGAGGACAGCAGCATTGAAGGCACCAAAGAGGTATTAGCATGTGTCACATTCTGGACACTAAGGCAGTTTGATGTGGATAGATTTTTATATCTACGGAAGATGAGGGGAAAGATGAGACGACAGAGGCAGGCAGGGCCCAGATGGAGCCAGTCCTTCCATGATGGACTGAGAAGTCTACATGTATCTGTAGATGATAGGGCCATTAAATGATGGTGAGCAGAGAAGCAACACCGACAACTCTGCCTTGAGGAAAGTACATCCCTGGTGCCATTGTAGTATCTGAATGGGAATGAGGCAAAACCAGGGGGTGGAATGGATATATAGTTACTATGATACTCCAGGTGAGACAGCAAAGCTTGAAGGTGACAGATCACCAAGAGTCCTTCTGATGCCTCAAATACAACAGGCAGACATGAACGAGTGGCCTGATGCCAGAGCCTGCTTTCCTTCTTCATGGGATGGTGCTGTGGTCCTCAGAACTGACAGGTGAGGTGGGCAGGTAAGGAACACCTGGCAACATGGAAAGAGAATGATCTTATCTGGGCTGCAAATGACCCTTAAGAAAACCATGGAATCGGGTCTGCATTCATGGCACCTGCCACATAGTTCCACTGTTGTCAGCCCTGGTGTGACCGGAGGCCTCCGCAGTCCTCCCCCAGAGATGGACACTTTTGTGGCTCAGGCACCTGGCTCCACATCCTGCAACAGCACCAGCCAGGGCAAAAGCCCCCAGGGCCACCTTCACAAAGGCAATATTTTGAGCACTGGCCAATTTAAATATATAATTCAACTAAAAAAGTGACAACAAAAATGTAGTAAAATTTTTCTTTCAATGTGATTTTCCCAAGGTTTAGAACATCCTTACTTATCAACCCTACCACCTAAGTCAGGAAGTAAAACAACATAAACATCGTTGTTTTCCTGACTGCTTAAATAATGAGCAGTGGGATTTTCCCCCATCAGAATATTCTGCCTCTCCTATTCAACACTCAGAGCTTTAGTTCACTGATGTGACATAAATTAAGGCAGGTTTCATCAGTCAGTAAGTTCACAAATATTTATGGCATGCCTCCTGAGTCAAGATGCTTTCAGTGGCAGAAAATGAAGACCCAATTAAAAGTGGCTCAAACAATTATGGAAATGTATTATCTCACATAAGAAGTTTGCAGATGGAGTGGTTCCAAAATCGGTTCAGCAGCAGTTGCTCAGTGATGTTGTCAAGGCCCCAGAGTCTCACTCGCTCCTACTCTGCCATCATTGTGGTGTTAACTTGTGCTTTTGAGCTGGCTCTCCTCATGATGCCAAGGTGGCTGCCACAGATACAGCTATCACATTGCTCTTTTCTAGGAGCAAAGACAAGTAAGTGTTACAAAAGCACAGAATATGCCCGCTCTTAAACTAATCACTGGCAACAAGAATGGAAAAACTCAGGATTAATTTAGATGGATTTCAATACACACGCTGGGCACGGGGGGGCCCAGCTATGTGAAGTACGTGGTTAAAAGATGCCAGACAAAATCAGGGTTGTGCTGGCAAAGAAACAAGAGCAGCGGCTGATAGGCAACCAATATTGTCTACCAGCCACTATTCTGAGAACCAAGGACATGTCAGAACACAAGCCCCACAAGGTTCTCCTTTCAAGGAGCTTACCTTCTAGGACAGGCATGGGAATGTGCGTGGATAATGTAGGAGAGCAGAACTTGTAAGGCAATTGGACTGGAAAAGCAAAGCAACATGACCTACACATCTTTCTGTGGGTGGGTTTTAGTATCACCAGGTGTATATTTAAGTACATTAAGTGGGAGTAGAATTGACTTGGCAATTGTGGGAGGTTAACACTTTAGATGTGGGAATGAAATAGAAAGGATGTGAACCAATCAATTCCTATGGAATTTCTGAATTTTTACTGCATGCAAAGCGTTGTGCAGGACTTGGAAAAGCTATCAAATAGAGGCCTTGGCCCTGGGAGCAGCAGTATAGCTGGGTGATGATGCATTTGTGATAGACATGAAGTACAATGGGCCTTCAGAAGAGGATGAGAGGAGAGGTGACTAGGTTGTCCTGGAATGAATCTTGCCGACTTTATATTTTGAAAATAATTTAAAAGGAAAGAATATAAAGGTAGTATTTTTTAATTTTTTAAAATTGTTTAAATCTGAGGAGTAGCTAAGAAAGAAGACAACAAAATTACAACTGGAGGAACTAAGAATAAAAGAGCAACATTAAAAATAATCCCAAGCTCCCCCAAATAAATATGCCTTAGAAAAATAATAATGGTAATAATCCCAACGCATTTATAGTCAATCGATTTTTTTTTTTTTCCACGAGACGGAGTTTCACTCTTGTTGCCCGAACTGGAGTGAGCGCAATGGTGCGATCTCAGCTCACCGCAACTTCTGCCTCCTGATTCAAGCGATTCTCCTGCCTCAGTTTCCCCGAGTAGCTGGGATTACAGGTGCATACCACCATGCCTGGCTGATTTTTTTGTACTTTTAGTAGAGACTGGGTTTCACCACGTTAGCCAGGCTGGTCTCAAACTCCTGACCTCAAGTGATCTACCCGCCTCGGCCTCCCAAAGTGCTGGGATTACAGGCACAGCCACCATGCCTGGCCAGTCAATTGATTTTTTGACAAAGATTCCAAGAACACACAAACAGAAGAATGAAATTTGACCCTCAACTTACACCATATGCAGAAATCAACTCACAATAGATTAAACACTTAAATGTAAGACCTGAAACTGTCAAACTCCTTGATGAAAACATCTAGTTCTATGACACTAACCTGAAAAATGATGTTTTAAATGTGGTATCAAAAGCAGAGGCTACAAAAGCAAAAAGAGACAAATGGGTTACAAGAAACTAAAAAGCTTCTGCACAGGAAAGAAAACAATCAACAGGGTAAAAAGACAGCTTATGGGATGGAAGAATATATTTGCAAATCATACGTCTGACAATGGGTTAATATCCAAAATATTAAATGTATAAGCAACTTAATAGCAAGACAACAACCCAATTGAAAAATGGGCAAAGAACCTAAATAGACATTTCTCAAAAGCAGACATGCAGGTGGCCAATAGGTATATGAAAAAATGTTCAACATCACTAATCATCAGGCAAATGCAAAATAAAACCACAATGAGATATCACTCACGCTTGTTAGAATGGCTATTATCAAAAGACAAAAGATAAGGGTTGGTCAGGATGTGCAGAAGAGGGAACACTTGTGTGCCATTGGTGGAAAGGTAAACTATTGTAGACATTTTGGAAAAACAGCTTAGAGAATACTCAAAAAATTAAAAATAGAACTACTATATGAAATCAGCCTAAGTGTCCATCAACAGATAAATGAATAAGGAAAATGTGAGATAGATGAAAGATAGAATAGCTAGATAATAAATAGATAGATAGATAGACAGATAGATACATACATATAATGGAATACTATTCAGCCTTTAAAAGGAAGAAAATTCTGTCATTTACAATAACATACATGAACCTTGAGAACACTGTGCTAAGTGAAGTAAGACAGGCACAGAAAGACAACAGTGCTTTGATTTTACTTATATGTGGAATTCAAAATAGTCAAGTCCCATAGGAACAGAGGATAAAAGGGTGGTTACCAGAGGCTAGGGAGTTGGGGGTAAAGAGATGTTGGTCAAAAGAAACAAAATTTCTGTTAGTGGGAATAAGCCAAGAGATCTATTGTATATCACCGTGACTATAATTAATAGCAATATATTGTATACTCAGAAATTGCAAAGAGAGTAAATTTTAAGTGTTCCCACTACAATGAAAACACAAGTATGTGAGGTAATGCATATGCTGAATACCTTGATTTAGCCTTTCCACAAGGTATGCATATATTATATCAAAACATCATGTCATACACCATAAATATATACAATTTCTATCTAAAAACTAAATAAAATAGTCCCAATGCATATTATTAATGAATGCAGCTAGGAAAATTAACTGTATAAAAATGTTTTGTGGGCCATATGCAGTGGCTCACGCCTGTAATGTCCGCATTTTGGGAGGCCGAGTCGGGTGGATCACCTGAGGTCAGGAGTTTGAGACCAACCGGGCCAACATGGTGAAAACCTGCCTCTACTAAAAATACAAAAATTAGCCGGGCGTGGTGGTGCACTCCTGTAGTCCCAGCTACTTGGGAGGCTAAGGTAAGAGAATCGCTTGAATCTGGGAGGTGGAGGTTGCAGTGAGCTGAGATCATGCCGTTGCACTCCAGCCTGAAAATGTTTTATGTATATCAAGCAACATTCATTTGAGAGGTAACTACTGGATAAGCAATACTGATGTAATACTATTAATAATAGCTTACATTGCATACCACTTACCATGTAGCAGGGGCTATTCTAAGGACTTTACATATTAGCCCATATAATCATTACTTCAATTCCAAGAACGGGGGTGCTTTTATCCTTATTTAATGGTGAGGAAAATTCAGGATTAGAAAGATTAAGTAATTAGCTCAAGGTCACACAAGTAACCCAGGCAGTTGGGCTCTGAGGTCTCCAGTTTTAACCACCATATTAGACAGAATGAAAACAAGGCACAAAACAGCATGATTATTAAAGGAGGTAGAAAGCTCACCCGGCGGTTTCCTTCTCAAGATGGAGAGAGGTCGAAGTGAATTTGGAATACGATTCTTGTATCTCTGGCCATCTATGTAAAAGCTGTTTTGGAAATGAGGTGCTCACAGAGGTGCTCCACTGCTGTCAGGGACTCGGGGAGGAAAATCCCTCTGAGTTATCCCACAGATTTAGCTAGACTAAGAAGAGAAACAGCCCACTCAAGGCAGTCGCCACTGGGAGTTTCTGAATAAGGGTAAAAAGAACACCCACTTCTTAATAGAACATCAAGCCTGAAAGGATGTTACCTCCAACTCCCTCCTACAGAGAATCACAGAATGAAAAGCTAAATGATAACAGGGCCCTGCAGTGTAGACAGCTTCAAGAGCAACGTAACTCAGACAGCGGGATGGGGCGGAGGCTGCGCAGTGGCTGACAACAGAGGCTCATCCACCCCTCTCGTTGGGCTCACTCTCTGCTGGGTTGCCACAGGCCTCTTTCTTTGGCAACACTGTTGCCTATTTCCTGCTGTGATCATCTTGTCCTACATATCATGAAATGACTCCACTGAGCTCTTTCATAGAGGCTCTGCAGATATTCTGTGAATGGGAATTGGGACACATTGGCCATCACACAGATGCTAAAAACACAAAAAAGAATGGATGCTTTCTCCAGCTGCACATAGGTCCTTTATCCTAATCCACTTATAGATACCCTTGCATAGTGAAAAGAATCCTGGATTAGGCTTCAGTAGGCCTGGTGCACAAACTCTCAAGGTGATTTCAGACCAATTACATAAATTACATAGCCTTTTTATGCCTCAGTTTCATCAGCTGTAAAATGGCAATAAAATGCCCTAACTCCTGCAAAGGGCCATAAAGGTATTATGAGAACCAAATGAAATAACATGCATGAAAGCCATTTGGAAGGGACAGATGACTGTACAAGGGCAAGGGGTTATTATTTCTCTACACCTGTTACTACAGTGCCGCTGTAAGAAAACCCACATGCCTGCACAGGGGCCCAGCTTTGCAAACTAAGGATTGGAACAGTGAATTAGTCAGCTCTGGTTGCCACATGAGGTACCACAGATCTCACAGACTGGGTGGCTGAAAGAACAGGAATTTAATTTCTCACAGTTCTGAGGCTCGAAGTACAAGGTCAAGGTGCTATTAAGATTGGTTTCTGGTGAGGCCTCTCATCCTGGTTGGCAAATAGCCACCTTCTCACGGTGTCCTCACATGGCCTTTCCTCTGTGCTCATGCATCCCTCGTGTCTCTGCCTCTTTTTTACTTTTTTTTTGAGACAAGATCCTACTCTGTCACCCAGGCTGAAGTTCAGTGCAGGCTCAGTCACAGCTCACTGCAGCCTCGACCACCTGGACTCAAGCAATCCTCCTGCCTCAGCCTCCTGAGTAGCTGGGACTGCAGTTGCATGCCACCACGCCCTGCTAATTATTTTTTATTTTTTGTAGAAATGGGATCTCACTATGCTGCCCAGGCTGATGTCGAACTCCTGGGCTCAGGTGATTCTCCTATCTTGCCTTCCCAAAGTGCTGGGATTGGAAATGTGAGCTACCAGACCCAGCCTCTGCCTCTTCTTATAAGAACAGCAGTCCCATGGAATTAGAGCCCCCTCCACATAACCCCATTTAACTTTAATTACCTTTTTAAAGGCTCTGTCTCTAAATACAGTCACATTGGGTGTCAGGGCTTCAGCAGATGAAGTTTAGGGGGACACAACTTGGTCCCTACATGACAAACACCCAGAGGGACGAGCCGTTCGGCTGCATCTTCTTTGCACAATCAGATGGTCTCTGCCCTATAGGGTCTTCTGTTGTCTATAGCAAAGTGTCCTAGCCGAGTGCCAGGCTGAGATTTTGTTTTTAATTTTACTTTTTATTTTTATTTGTCTTAGAGACAGGGTCTCAATCTTGTCCCAGATTGGAGTATAATGGCACCCTCATAGCTCACTGCAGCCTCAAATTCCTGGGCTCAAGAAATCCTCCCAGTCAGCCTCCCACGTAGCTGGGACTACTAATGTGCGCCATCAAGGCCTGGCTAAATTTTTTATTTTTCATAGAGACAGAGTCTCACTGTGTTGCCCAAGATAATCCTGAACTCCTGGGCTCAAGCAATCCTCCTGCCTCAGCCTCCCAAAGTGCTGGGATTACAGGCATGAGCCACCATGCTGGGCTGGGATTCTATTTTGACTGTTTCTGGAACTATAGAACTGACTGTCACTTCAGGTATCCATTTACATAAATCAACATGCAGGAGGGTGCTGTGCTTTAAAAAATTTTTTTTTAAATTTCTGTAGGTTTTGGGGGAACAGGTGGTATTTGGTTACATGAGTAGGTTCTTTAGTGGTGATCTGTGAGATTTTGGTGCACCCATCACCCAAGCAGTATACACTCAACCCAATTTGTAGTCTTTTATCCCTCATCCCTTTCCCACCATTTCCACCTGAGTCCTCAAAGTCCACTGAGGCCTTTGCGTCCTCATAGCTTAACTCCCACTTATGAGTGAGAACATACAATGTTTGGTTTTCCATTCCTGAGTTACTTCACATAGAATAATAGTTTCCAATTCCATTCAGGTTGCTGCAAATACTATTAATTCATTCCTTTTTATGACTGAATAGTATTCCATCATATATATATGTGTATATGTGTGTGTATATATATATATATGTATATATATGTGTGTGTATATATACACACACTGTCATATACTGTATCATATATCATTATATATTATATATATATATATATATGGAGAGAGAGAGAGATGGAAAGAGAGGGCTTTCTGGTTATCGTTGTTTCTTATTTGATTTGTACAGAACTGAGAACATGGTAGGATGTTATCTGCCCCAGGATAAACTTCATGTTTGGCTTGGAGCCTTGTGCAGGGAATGGTTAAAGGAGCAAGCTACAGGTGGGCTTAGAGCCCGTTACTCCTGGTACTTCCTGGATCAGAAGTGTGGGCACCCTTAAAGATCAGCATCTCCAGCATGGGAAACTTTTAAGCATGAAGGCTTCTTCCAGTGGGTTCATGACCACAGGATACAAACAAAGAAGAGATGAACAGAGTAGGTATAGAGAAGTAACTGTTTGGATAGGTGAATGCCCCAGATTTCAAGAGATAAATGGGAGAGGAGGAGGAGGGACAGAGATCGTCTTTACGATGGCATGAGCAAGAATACTTAAATATCAATATTTCTATGACTTGTCCCCACAAGCTGGTGAGGCATGGGGCATTCGGGTTGTTAAATGCTCATAATGTTAGATCTTAGGAAACAGACAGAAGAGGGGAAGGAAAAGAAGCAGAGAGGAGAAATTTCTGAAGGTGACTGGGGCTTATCTCCCCGGTCTAGGTAAAGATGAATCTTGCCCATATTGACAGACAGATTTGCGGTGGACTTTACTGGCCCCGTATATCCTGGGACCAGACACCTTAATCAACCGGCACTAGGGAATCTGCCAGTTCAAGGGTTGTAGCCCAATAAAGGATCCAGGATTTCAGGGCTCTCATCTCCCCTTAAACAAGGTCAACAGAGTCAGAACGCCTGTTCTGATCTTGGCCTTTTAAATCTGACCAGAGAAGTATATACTTGCTCTACCTGCTATACCAAGGGTGTACAGCACAAGCTGCCATGCCTATGGCCCAAATAGACACCACAGTGTAGAGATACCCTTGAACTTTGCTAATGCCCTAATGAGGGTAATGGTTTCCTTGGTTAACTCACCTGTTCATGCAAACACCACCTGAACAAAGCCCATAGGCTCAGCGCAGAGGCTGAGTGGCAATAGCTGAGTAATCTAGGTGTCTGCGACGGAGCCTCAGGAACACAACTGTCATAGGCTCAGCATCTCCCTGGGCATGGCTCTGTCACCAAAGGAGACAGCCGGAATGTGCAATGACTTAATTAGAATCCCGCACTCCAGCCAACAGGGGCAGGTGGGCGACACGTTTGGAAACTGGCCTCGGGAAATGCCAAGGAGAATAGCATCCATCTCCAGTCGGCTGGAAGATCTCAGGCAGGCAGGGAGGCTGGA
Organism: Rhinopithecus roxellana; assembly: GCF_007565055.1. NCBI lineage: Eukaryota > Metazoa > Chordata > Mammalia > Primates > Cercopithecidae > Rhinopithecus > Rhinopithecus roxellana. The sequence goes on along the minus strand of NC_044559.1, from coordinate 57,247,442 downwards.
CCCTGAAGGAAGCTCATAATTTCAGAAGAAAAGAATCTTCATTAAGATCTCATGCTCACAATCTCTGAATGAGCTGAGTTTTATTTCAAGAACACATTTTCCCCCAGCCCTGAAATAAGTGTGAACCGAACTGTGAAAAACAGACCTTGACCATATTGTTGTCACTACCAATTCACAGCAACAGTCTTCAGTTGTGAATTATCACCCTCTATTTCTCTTTTGCATTGAAGGGTTTGGAGATTACAAAAAAAAAAAAAAAAAAAAAAAAATCTCTCGCCAAGATGACTCAAAAAATTTCCATTTAAAAAATCTTGATCATTCTCATCGCCGCCTGCGGATCTGCGGTGTGTCACATTCTCCCATCAGCAGTGCTCACTGGTACATGCCTAATGAGAGGAGGCCCTCCCCTGGGCTTCTGGAGAGGTCTCTACAACATAGCCGTGCCCTACATAATGAGAGAGAACTACCTGGGGAATTCCAGTCCTTAGCAAACCTCAAGTACAAACCAAGCTTGTTCTTTTCCATCATGTTCTAAGTCAATCTGAATGCATTACAAACCACAGAGTTGCAAATTGTATTTGATTATTTATAACCATAAAATAAATGGAATAATGTAGGTCTTGTGAATTTTTTTCAATGACGGATAAGGCAAGGAACAGAAAATTCCCCAGTGGGGCTAAATGATTAATGCATGATGAATTCATAACATCCTTGCATTTGACAATCTTTCTTGAAGGAGTTGAAACCAGTTTCCAAGGTACAATACGTACAGTTTTCCAAAACTTTTAAGTTTTTCTAGCCCTGAGCTCTCACATAAACTACAGTAGTTAGAGAAAGATATACATTTTGAAGAAGAAGACATATTTCTTTACTCTGCACAACTCATCTTCTCATAGCAAAGGTCACAAAATAGCATCCTCTCACCTGCTTCTAATTTGGTATAAAGGCAAAAAAAATAATATGCCTAGGTATTTACTTCGAAAATCATGCTATAAGAATATTTTGAGATGAAAGCGAGTCTTATGAGTTACTATCTGTCATTGGCTTCCCATGATTAAAGGTAGGGTACCTATGCAACTGGACAGACCACATCAAAGACTTCATTAGGCCTGCAGGTACAGTGTCATGTGGTGCTCTGAAGTTAATATACTTTCATTTGATTAAAGTCCAGACTCCTGCCAAAATAGCAATATGGAGACGGCAATGCTGTTCTCTGTTCCCTCCCCTTGGATAGCTCTCTTTTTTGTGAAGCTTCTGATAACTGGACAACAAACTCTTTGTGGTGGTGGTGGTGGTGTCATTGTTATGGCCAGCTTGTGTTAACTATATGCTCCCCACTGTGCCCAAACTTTCATACATTTTGTCTCATTTACTCATCACATTGAGACTGTGAGATGGATTTTAATGAGAAAAAAGTAGGTGCACGTACCACTGAAAGGAAGGGACACAGCCAGCGGGTGGAGCATGGACTGTGGAGCCCAGGCTAGAAAGAAAGGCTAGGCTGCCTTTTTTTTCTTTTTTCTTTTCTTTTTTTTTTTTTTTTTTAGACAGAGTCTTGCTCTTGTTGCCCAGCCTAGAGTGCGATGGCACAATCTCAGCTCACTGCAACCTCTGCCTCCCAGGTTCAGGAGATTATCCTGCCTCAGCCTCCTGAGTAGCTGGGATTACAGGCATGCCCACCACCACACTTGGCTAATTTTTGTATTTTTAGTAGAGACGGGATTTCACCATGTTGCCAGGCTGGTCTTGAACTCCTGACCTCAGGTGATCCGCCTGCCTCAGTCTCCCAAAGTGCTGGGATTACTGGCATAAGCCACTGCGCCCGGCCTAAACTGTCTTTCTGTGCCAACTTCCTACTGTCCACTTCAGCAAGCGGGGAAGAAACCCAGATCAGATTTGCCAGTAAGGTCATTCAAGTCCATGGCCTCAAAGGCCCTCTCTTCAGCACAGAGATATGCAAAATATATGTTGATCTGAGAAATGGTAGTTGCTATAATTTAGAGCGAAATCTAAGGAGAAAAAAAATAGCTGGCTTGTTTCTTTCTGTTCCTAAACCTCAACATCCTGACAAAGCAGTCTAAAGGAGTTCAAGCCCTGCCCTACCCTGCTAAAGCATTCATAATCTTATCCTATTCCCCTAAGGGTTACGACAACCAAGATCTTACATTCTAGCAGAGGGGAAGGGGGAAACAGTACATACGAGAAGCTTCCTCCCCTACAGTGCAAGAACCCTTTTCAAGAACACCTGCACTTCCATGGGCGGACATGGAAGCTGTAAGTAATTGCCTATAAAGCAAACATTAAGGCTGTGAGCCCTGCCAACACTTCCCTCTCACATGTGCAAATGGGTTACACATAGGATGCACAAAGCTATTCCATCGAGAGAAATCTGTTCCATCAGCCATACGCGCAGAGCCCTGCACATCTTCTCCCCTGAGCAGGGTAAATGACAGTAATGACCCTCACCTCCAGACGAGAATGTGTTAGAAATCTAGGACCTCTATTATACCTAGAATTAGGAACAGAATACCCAATGGGCCTACACGAGCAGCTGTGCATTCTGAACTCAGACAGCAAATTGACATGAAGTTGCCGCTGAAACAAGTACTTTTGCCACAGTACAGTGAGTACAATACCCTTTCTAAGTAGCAGCAAAACTCTGTGGTTTCACAATCAGATCAGCACCATTCGTACCCCATCTGTATGCTCCTGTTTTATGGCATTCTCTGACATTATCCAAAGTAAACTGTCCACATTTTAATGTATTTTCATATGCTTTATTTTCCAGAGTTGGGACAAGAAGAAGTAACTTTTGCCTAATCCAAAATTCAGTTGGCAGGTATCCAAACACCCAAGTACTTTCCTCTGGCGACATTTTGTGTGGTAGGAAGACAGAAAGGTATACAAAAAGCAGCCAGGAGGCTGCAGGGATGCTGATGTCTCTGAAATTTAGACTTTTTTTCTCCTTTATTGCTAACTTTCAGAAGTAATTAGGGCACTCATTTCTAAGCTAATGCCTTCTAATGGTCACTTAATTCTGGACAAACTGCAGAGTAGAATGCTTTTGAAACTAGAATTAATTGTTTAAAAGACATTATTGGGATTAGTCTGGTAAATGTAGAAAGAAAAAAAGACCTTTTACTGAGACATTAAAAATAATGAAGTTCCCTCCAGTCCCAAACCTAATACATTTTGTGGGTTTCTTTTTTTCTTTTTCTGTTTTTACTTTTTTCTTCCTGGAAGTAATGGGCCAGGGAATGAAGCGATACCAGAGACCTCTCCACCTGCTTATGGGCGTTCAGTGATGTTTCCTACCATCATGTCAGATCAGTCCTACTAAGAAAGAGAAGGCACATAGCTAAGAGTGGCATGCTGCAATTATTTTTCTCTTTTATTTCAAAAACATCCATCTAATCACTGCTGTGCTGAGAGTTCTTGAGAAAGGTGTACAATGTACAAAGGGCAGGAAGTGACAGTCCCCTGAGGCTCACAGTCTGTTGAAGGACAAAGGCATATAAAGAGCAAGGAACTCCAAGGCATATGCTAGAATAGAAGCATGGCTAAGATTCTATAAGAGTCAATAAAGTGAGGGAATTTTGAATGGCAAAAAAAACTACGAAGGCTTAAAATCTTTAAGTGCATTTAGGCCCCCAGTAGTTCAGTAAAGAAAGGAAGGGACTATGCCAGGCACAAGGACAGCGAGAGCAACACCACAAACCTAGAAAAGTCAGCATGGAGCACAGGGTGTGGAATGAGAGAGGGGCAGCATCACGGAATACAAGATTAGACTGTGGCCGTGCCAAAGAAAGTTTCAAATGCTACATAAAGAGTTGGGACATGGGACATGGGACAGGCGACATTGGTATATAGACAATGGTGAATGGTTTTGAGTAGGAAACTACCATGAAGTGATGAGTTGAAGTTCGTGTGTTGAGTTTCTTTCTTTGCCCTGGGAGTGATAAAGCAGGTATAATTGAAGCGTGATGAGGAAAAGGGAGGAAGAACCACTGGGAGAAAAAGACAGAAAGGCAGAGCTAGGATCACCACTCACACACATTTCTGCTTTGCCATCTTGGTTGGAGCAAGCCTGTTCATTCTCCTTTATCTCTTTTCTTGTGTCCTCTTTACTGTTAAGTGTTGACTTTCTCGTCTCTTTAACATCATTGCAATATTTAAACATCACTTCAAAATTGAGTCACCAGACCTGACTTCCAATGTGAGCTTTCATCCCAAACTTCTGCATGCCTGCTTGACATGTGAAGAGGGATATTCTGTTGATCCTCAAACTCGACAGCCAAATTGAATTGATCTTCAACTAGATCCCTGATTTTCTTCCATCTTCTCATCATTTAACACCACTTCAATCCCCCAAATCACCCAGAGTACAATTACAAAGTTATTTTAGACTGTGCCTTCTTTCAACTCATCAACATACAACATGTTGTCTAATCCTATTACAAAACCTCTTTTATTATCTATACATCTTCTGGCTCAATTCATCTCCTCTAGCATAGATTGATTTCAAGTCTACCTGCTTTATTTACCCCCTAGACTCTCAGAATAGTTTCTTACTTGGTTTCCTTCTCTCCAGTCTCTTCCCTCACTAATCTCTCTCTCGCTACACAGCCTGAAACACAGATCAGATGGTGTAAGGCTCTTCCTCACAAGCTTCGGATGTCTTCCCACAATGAAGTCAACCACCTGAGTGAGTAGCATCCAAGTCTTGAATGATTGGCCAAAGCCTCCAACCAATCTCTCCATGCTTTCTGTACCCCCATTCCCCAAACACATTGTTCAACTCAATGTCTTGCCTACACCTATGTCTTTCTCTCCAAGTCTGCCTATTGAAATTCTATGTGTTTTTCAAGCCCTAGCTCAGATATTGCCTCTTCCACAAAGCCTTTCTCTCTTCCCCGGTCCCAGATCAATCAATCACTACTTTCTCTTTGCATATACACAATTATCCAATAGTATTATTTCTGTCTGCTATTTACCATTTTATACGTGTTTTCTCTCCTCAATTATAAATTCTTTGAGTGCGGGAGACCTGTCACATTCATCAATATATTCCGTGCTAACTGGCATAGCATTTTGCAAGTAATAGGCTCGAAAGAATAAATGCCAATTTGTTTATTTTTAAATTTGTTCCCAGGCCTTAAAATTTCTAGGATTGTAGGTTTCCTGATGGAGATTCAGATCACCTATCAAAAGGGAAAGTGTTTGCTAAGTAATTTAATCTTTAAATTTCCAATAGTTAATCAAATATATATGAGGTCCTAACTATTCATTTCATTAATAGTTTATTTAGTTACTCACTAAAAATATTCACTAAACATTTACTTTGCTCCTAGTACTGTTCTAGATGCTACAGATCAGGTGATGAATAAGACTAGTATGGTTCAACTTCCTCTAGTTTGCATTCTAATAAGAAAATTGATTTTTTTAAGTAATACATTACAACAAGTTAATATAGAAATACAAGGTGGAGGCTGGGCATGGTGGCTCGTGCCTGTAATCCCAGCACTTTGGGAAGCCGAGGCAGGTGGATCACCTGAGGTCAGGAGTTCAAGACCAGCCTGGCCAACATGGTGAAAACGCATCTCTACTAAAAATATAAAACTTTGCTGAGCATGGTGGTACACACCTGTAATCCTAGCTACTTGGGAGGCTGAGGCACGAGAATCACCTAAACCCAGGAGGCAGAGGTTGCAGTAAGCTGAGATCACACCATCTTACTCCAGCCTGGGTGACAAGAGCCAAACTCCATCTCAAAAAAAAAAAAAAAAAAAAAAAAGAAAGAAAGAAAAGAAATACAAGGTGGACAAAGAAGATATATCAGAGTAATAGGACAGAGAGTTACTTGGGTGGCCAGGGAAAGGCTCTATAAGGAGATGACATTTCAACTGATTCATAGGCTATTCCATCATTCTATAAAGCCAGGTGTTTTTGGGTAATGCGGATATTGCGTGATAGATCTAGTGACTCCCTAGTGATGGGCAACATAGGTCACATGGTCACCTGCTGTTTGTGATCAAGCATTCAATCTGTACCAGATCCCAGGGATATCAGTCTTCTCCTCTTCCTCCTCCTCTTCTTCTTTCTCTTCCTCATCCCCTTCTTCTTCTTTGTCTCTAAGTGAGTTCCTGGGTCACAAGCAGTGGTGTACGGTAGGCTATGATGATGCGTCCCGTCCCTCTTCAAGATGGAAAGCCTGCCACCAGATTATTACTGTCTGCTCATATCCGCCCCAGGGATATAATACCATATCAAAATTTCAAGACTGCTCACTGCTGCTGATTAGGCTCTTGAGATGGCAGCATCCAGATAAACTTTACTGACTAAAAGTCCAAGTTGTTGAAGCTTTCCTCAGTCTCCATCTTTACCGTCATGCTTCCTTTGGTCAAGAGCTCATGAAGGACCCTGAAATATTTGGACAATGAGGTTAACTAATAACAACAATGATACTCTTCTCAACAACCTAACAACTGAGGCATATTTCTGTCATTTCCATGAGCATTTTGGTGAGCATTCATATCAGGAGCAAATATCTCACTCTGGACCCGTTCCAGTAAATCCATCTACACATTTCCCTTCAAATTTCATTGTCAACAGTCCTCTAATATTTTTCCTTCCACATCTCCAACTATAGAGCCACACCACGAACCACTGCACATGCCCTGAAATAGATTCTTATCTCAGGCTCTCTCTTCTTCCTGGCAGTGCAGTTACGAGATCTTCTACCCAAAGTTATTTGTACTGGAAAGATGTTCTTTTTCCACTCCCCTCAGGACCACCTGTGATAAATGCAGCTGTAATAACACAGCAGTCCATTTCCAGGGGGATCAGCACACTCATACTAAGCAGAGCATCTGTAAACCAGGCTTTAAAATTGTTCCTCTGTAGCCATCTTTTCACAGGGACCTCCAGTGAGGTATTAAGGCAGATTAAAGAGGGGGTTGCAGTGAGACAGGAATAGCCATACTGCGAATGTGAGCTGTGTGCTTATGGAACTGACTTGTGCTTTCACAACCTGCTTGGTCTCTGTCTCATAAACCATATTTTTATATGATGAAGACACGCTGGGCATATCAGATTTTATGGCAATGGCAATCCGACAATCCTTATTCATGTTGGGCAACATGAGTCACACGGTCTCCTACTGTTTGTGATCAGGCATTCAATCTATACCAGATCCCAGCATTCAAAAAACAAAACAAAACAAAACAACAACAACAACAACAACAAAAACAACTGTTTCTTAAAAGGAGCATGAGTCCTTCAGGCCATTATTAAGTACAATAAGGATAAATATTTGTTAAAGAAGGTAAGATTTCCCTCCAAAATTCTCGTGATTTCCCTTTTGATGGTACCAGAATTTCATGCAGTATTCCCATTTTCCAAGACACTTAAAGCACCAGAATTCTGCTCAGCCAGAGGACTAAGTAATAAAATGGCTTGTGACCCAGATTCCATTGGCCAACCTCCTGCTCTAGTCCCTGCTCAAGCCTTTCAGTTCACCTTGTAAGTGGGTTAGACTGGAACACACAAATGTTTCATGTACAGTAGACCCGCACTTATTCATGGTTTTGCTTTCTGTGGTTTCAGTTACCCACAGTCAACTATGGTCAGAAAATATTAAATGAAAAATTCCAGAAATAAGTAATTCGTGAGTTGTAGATTGTGTGCCATTCTAAGAAGCATGATGACATCTTGGGCTGTCCTGCTCCACCCAACCCAGGACACGAATCCTCCCTTCTCTCAGCATCTCCATGCCGTCTACACTACCCACCCGTGAGTCACTTAGAAGCCGTCTCGATTATCATATCAATTGTCGTGGTATCGCAGTGCTGTGTTCAAGTAATCCTTATTTTACTTCATAATGGCCCAAAGCACAATGCTGGAAATTCAGATATGCCAAAGAGAAGCTATAAAGTGCTTCCCTTAAGTGAAAAAATGAAAGTTCTTGACTTGAGGAGGAAAGAAAGAAAATCGCACGCTGAGGTTGCTAAGATCTATAGTAAGAACAAGTCTTCTAGCTGTGGAATTGTGAAAGAAGGAAATAGAAATTTGTACTAGTTTTGCTGTCACACCTCGAACTGCAAAAGTTACAGTCACAGTGCATAAAAAGTGCTTAGTTAAGATGGAAAAGGTGCAAAATTTGTGGGTGGAAGACATGAACAGAAAGGCGTTCCACCTGATGGCAATCTGGTTCGGTACTATCCAGGGCTTCAGGGATCCACTGAGGGTCTTGGAATATATTTTTTATGGACAAGGGGAGACTGCTAAAATACCTCCAAAATCTGGAGAGACCACCTCTTAGTGGTATGGAATGCAAAGGTATCCTGTTTTGTCAGGTGCAATCCCCATAAAGTTACTAAGGTAGTTGTGCCCTATATTTTCATGGAATTTATGGTAGAGCCTCTGGCTTGTACGTGTCTTCTTGATGCATCTAGATCTGCTACTTTCACTGCAGCAAAACACTGCAAACTTACTGAACCAGCATGATGCTGTGTGGGGTGGAGAGAAGATCAATGTCACTGGCTCATATTGTGGCCCACAGTTAGAGGTAAAGTAATAACTTCTGACAAATCTGTAATCCTTTCCAGGTGAAAACAAATGAATTCTAGTGTTCTTTGTTTAATGAGACTAAGAAAAAGTATTTTTTTACTTCATACTGTATACCAGGTGCCAGGGATGCACTAATTTGCTTTAGTAAGGAAATCACATCTGAAACAGCAACTAAAATGAAAGTCACTATTTGATTAATCAAACAGTAATATATTACGCTCCAAGACCCATCAACAAGTCGCAGTGGAACATGAAACTAGAATGTTATAAAAATCACTATGCCTGTGCATTTTCAAGTCTCTAATTATGCAAGGTCGCTTTTGTAGTATTATTTTGGTAAAGTAAAGAGGTAAAGAGGGAAATATCCAGAGACATTCACTTGGTCTTGGTCTTGCCTTCACAGATCTGGGAGCTGGTGTGCATGGATTCTGTCCATTGTCAATGTTACCTATGTTTAGACTGGGGAAAACACAATGGGATAGGTCTAAGATTCCACTGGGTATAACAAGGTAGACTTGGGTCAAAACTCAATTTACACTCTCACCTGACTTACTGCTTTTTATCATCTTTTGATAGCTTCTTATTTTCCTTCAGCATCTCTAATTGTCAGAGTATGGAATCTATCAGGGTTTTGGTTGGTGTTCATCCCCCCCTTTTCTTTTCTTTTCTTTTTTTTTTTTTTTTTTTTGACACAGATCTCATTCTGTCGCCCAGGCTGGAGTGCAGGGGTGCAATCTTGGCTTACTGCAACCTCTGCCTCCTGGGCTCAAGCAATTCTCATGCCTCAGCCTCCTAAGTAGCTGGGACTATAGGCGCATGCCACCACACCTGGCTAATTTTTGTATTTTTAGTAGAGACAGGGTTTCACCATGTTGGCCAGCCTGGTCTCAAACTCCTGACCTCAGGTGATCTGCCCACCTCAGCCTCCCAAAGTGCTGGGACTACAGGCATGAGCCACCGTCCCTGGCTCCCTCTTCTCTTTTCTATGTATACTTTCTTGTTAGGTTATCTTACCCAATCCATGACTCTCAGTAACATATATATATACACACACACACACACACACACACATATATAAAACATATATAAATGTATATATCTCACATATACACACATGTATGTGTGTATGTGTATATACCTACATACCTACATGCACATACACACCTGAACTTCTCCTTGAGGTCATATATTCTCCTAGCTACTAATTATCTCCATTTGGATGTTAATAAGCATCTTAAACTAATAAAAGAGAGCAGTTCATTTTTGTTCTCCACTCAGCAAACCTGTTCTTTCCCAAGCAAGACTTCTACCATCTGCCTAGTATCTCAGACTAGAAATCTTGATTTTATCCTTTATTCCACTCCTGTGTTCACATTTAATTCATCCATAAGTTCTATAAATTCTACTACAAAGTGTACCCCAAATTTGATTACATTCCACAATCACCACTCCTGTGACACTTGCCTATACCACCATCATCTCTTCTTTGACTAGCATCATAGGCTCATAAACAGTTTTCAGTTTTCACCAATTTTTGCATTATTCTACCCAGAATCAAAGGTAATTTTTCTAAACATAAATCAAATCATGTCACTCTTGTGCATAAAATTCTCAAATGGTTTTTACTTCAACCAGAATGAAATCCAAACTCTTTATTGTAGCCTATAAGATCCTCCTGGCTCCTGTATGATTCCGATATCAATTATTTCTGTTTCCACCATCTTCAGTATACTGCAACCTACACTAGCCTCATCTTTCTCCCTGAAGACTAAGACGCATTTGTTTCATCTCAGGGTCCTGTTTTCTTTGTTTGGAACTCTCTTCCATGACTGTCTTTTCTTCATAATTTGGGCCACTGGATTCAGGACTCAACAGCTGCCTTTAAGTCACTCTTCACTATGTTCCTTCTTTTGTCCGTTTTAGAGCATCTATTTGTCCTGAAAATAGTTTGTTTGTTTATTTATTAACTCTCTACCCTACTATAAGCTTCACAAGTACTCCATCTTGCTCACCAGTATATTTTCTGCATTTAGAACAACGCCTATCAGACAGTAGTTGGTCAATAAATATTCATCAGCTGAATTATTGACCCTCTACAATTCTCCCTTTTGCTTGGTGGACTGCAGTATTACCTGAAGCACCAGAAGTTAATGTTAGCTCAACCCAAGGTCTAATGACCAGTAGAATAGTTGGGTATTTCCATTGCTTCAGTGGATGGTTGCTCTAATTTAAAGTCTTGTATTTCCTTGAGGAAAGTGAGAAGGATGTTTTATTGTCCCTACTTGTGATTGTATTGCAGGGTCTTCAAGGATTCTGCCTTTTCCCTTTACTTAAAGGTTTCCAGAACGAGCACAATTCTGGGAATAGGATGAGGAGCTTTTACATCTCTCAATGTGGTTCAACAGGCCTCTTTCCATGAATCCTAAAGTTCTGTTTTCTTTTCTTTTTTTTTTTTTTTTTTTTTTGAGGTGGAGTCTCACTCTGTTGCCCAGACTGGAGTGCAGTGGCCAGATCTTAGCTCACTGCAAGCTCCGCCTCCCGGGTTGACGCCATTCTCCTGCCTCAGCTTCCCGAGTAGTTGGGACTACAGGCGCCCGCCACCATGCCCGGCTAATTTTTTGTATTTTTTAGTAGAGACGGGGTTTCACCGTGTTAGCCAGGACGGTCTCGATCTCCTGACCTCGTGATTCGCCCGTCTTGGCCTCCCAAAGTGCTGGGATTACAGGCTTGAGCCACCGCGCCCGGCCAAAGTTCTGTTTTCTACTTAACAGAAAGAGAATTTCTAATACAAAAGAGGACTTAAAGGAATCTCTGTCTTTCTCCTCTCCCACCTCAGTCTTAAGATCCATCCTCAATTAACGATGTTGCACATCCCAGGCAGGACCTATAGCCTATCATGCTCACCCTCCCCTCTTCGCCTCTGACCATTATCCATTGCTGGTTGGTCTCTTCCACTCTAGAATCCTTCTGCCACACTGAAATGAGGGATCATATTTTCACTTCAGGGCTTACAGAAGAGGGGCACTAGTATGTTTTTCAAAGATGATAGTACCATTTCAACAGCGTGTTTCTCAAGCCCTTAATGAATGAAGACCTTCTAGACACTCACAGAGGAGAAGAAAAGAATAAGACAAATTACAAGAATAAATTTACTCCAGCATTTCTAACTCTGAAGAATTGAACTCCCCACTTTTTATTTTACCAATGTATATCCCTCTCAACTTCATTTAACATAGTCCCCTGTGGAATCTAATTGAGAAAGCAATTAAGTCACCACCAATGCTTAAATTAAGCTCACTACAGAAAGCACAGTCTTACCTCTCACTAAGCTCATACAGTGGTGAGTGCTCACCCAAGTAGAAAGGGAGATTCAGATTCTAGGCAGGTACAAAATGACAAATATAAACTATGCAATTTTTGGATTTTATGTGAATTGCAATGAAAAGCTAATGGTATATTTTAAACAGCGGTGAGGGAGAAAATATATACTATGTGGAAGATGGATTATTGAGGGAAAAGGGTAAAAGCAGGAAGCTAGTTGTGGGGGAAATGGCAGCTGTCGAGGTGAGAAAGGATGGTGGCTTGTCTAGGTGAGAAAGGATGGTGGCTTGGTCTAAGAAGATAGCCAATAAGGTAGTGGAAAGAGGTAAGACTATTAATGTATTTTGGTCATAGAGCTGCCTGGACTTGTTCCTTGAAGAGAGGTAGGTAATAAAGAGAGAAAGATCAAGAATGATGCCTCAATTTTTGGCATAGTGCCAGGAATCAAGGCGGCAAACACTTGTGCATTATGGAAGTGAAAAGAGCATTCCAACTTTGCCTTGAAGCTTCCAATCACCTCGTATCATGTCTCTCAACAGACACATGTACACAGCTAACAAAGCATGGTCAATTCCAAGTAGTGACTGAGGTCATCACAGATACAAGAGAAGAGTTATGGCTACGATCTGTTAGAGTGGGAAAAGGCTTCACAGAAGAGCTGGAACCAGGAGCGGAAAGAGCAGGACTTCAACTAGGAAGGAAGGCGAGTATGTATCCAGCCTCAGAGAGGAGGCGACCTACACAGGGACAGTGCACTCAGCTGTGTACTGCACAACTCCACAGGGTGCCATTCCCATGAGCTGTGTGTGAGTTCAGGCCTGGAAAAAGCCAGGCACAGTGTTGGGATGGTAAATAAACCAGAGTCGTCAAATCAAAAACAGAGTTAAAGAAGATTGGCAGCATTAGAAAGATCAATAATTCCGGAATACAACCATTACAGCATTCATTTTTAGGCATATTTGAATGATCCTTACCCCACAGAATCCAACAAGCACGGGAAAGAGCAGGCGTTCTATGTTTCCCAACTGCCCTGTTAACTAATTATCAAATATTAGCTCATCCAAGCTCCAGTGGCAGAGGAGCCATAACATTTTTTATGAGAAGCTTTTCTTTCATCCGTTAAGGTGAGACAGATGAATCCTCTAGTTCTTGTTCCAAGAAAGCACTTTAACTGCTGAGACTAGACTTGGTTTCATCAATAAATGAGCTGTTAAAATTGATTTCTCCTCATTGACAGGCACTTCATTCACAAATATACTCTGCCACATGGAGACCATCTTAGCCCACAATCTGGATTGTTCCAAACGGAGCTCTTTCATTGCAAGCATGCCTTTCAGAACGCTTATTGGTGTTGTCACTGTGTAAAATCCTATTTTTCCACATATTCACAGTACCTCCAACTTGAATGTCAGTCAGGATTTCAGGGCTTTTTCATCTTCAGAAACAATACTTTTGTATATAGAAAGCATTTTATTCCTGTCACGCCCCCCAGTGAACTATTTGGAGAGGATAAATACTACTTAAGGAAAGCTGGCTTGCAATTGCCTTCTCTGAGTCTCACAGTAAAATTATTCCACGTGGTACATGGTCAAGGGAACATTTACTATATCACTGCCATTTTCAGAGAGATTAAAACAACAACAACAACAACAAAACTCAACCAGAATACTGTTGGTCATATTTTTGGAAATCAGGAAATTGTACAAAAACATTGCTTTAGAAAAATATGTTGTGTGGTGAATTATATCTTCCTTGTTTGACAGACAAGCTATAACAAAAAATTAACAAGCTAGCATGGGGCTGGGAGACCTCTAGAGTGGGAGATGCCTTGTGGACAGTGCTTCTATGTCTCCATATTTTCCTATTTATTTTGTTTCATTCAGAGATTCAAAGAGGGAATATGTAACAATGCACAAATTCAGTGGTGAGCACATTTAAAAAGATATCTGGGATCAATGCATTTTGAAATAAATATAATTGTGAATAGTGTTCTGAAACTCCCTGACAAGAATGACTTAAATTACTCAGTCAAGATCGTTAAAGCTTTTCCATGAGGGCAGGACCCCAGACTCTGCACACTCCCTCCTGCCATAGCAAACAGTTCGAGCTGATGGTTCCCCTGACAGTCAGAGGTGGTCACTCCCTTTGCTCTACTTCCACACGTAGAAAGCGTTCCCTATTTGTCTGTGGCAAGTTCCATATGTTTCTTGTGGCATCTGCTAGCATTTCCACTTAAAATAAAAAAGATTGTTTTAATTTCCAGCCATATCTGTTCCCATTTGGGGATGTAAGCCATTTTGCAATGCTTTGTCCTTGAAGATTGTGATTTGTTTTGGTTCTCTGTGCAATATCTTGTGTTTTTCTTTAATGCCTTTTTTGAAGAAATATTTGAAAACAATCAGGGGAGGAGGAGCAGCTGCAGCTCAAACACTGCGGTAGATGTTAGACAATGCAAGGCGCTTTTATTCTTCACCTTTTGCTTTCTGTCAACCTTTGCAATAAGGAAGGAAGGGCAGCTTTTGTTCCTTAGACAATCAGAAGAAAAGAAAAAATTGATTATTCCTTGCAGATTATGGGTGGTCAGCAATTATGTAGAAATGGGACAAACATTCAGACGGGCCAAACTATTCTATCAGCGCAGCTGCACAATGACAACCATGTGCTCTGGCCTGAGGGGTTAACTATTACATTGAAACTGATTAGCATAGTTTATCTTCCTGGAAAACGATTCCATTTAGACTGATCAAGACCAGCATTAGGTGAATACCAATGGGTTAAGATTTTGCTTTACATCCCTCCAACTGCTTTTAGAACAATATCCTGGTTAAAACAATTAACGTTTCAATCAGACCTAAATTCACATAGTAACTTTATGCAAGTGTCTTAATAGCATGAGTTCTAGGTGGCTGTAAGGAATCAGAAAAAGTTACAAGGCAGGAAACTGTCCATGGAAGGTTTCCATCTCCCTGCTGCACCATGGTAGAGACACAGAGTCCTTGGTACATTAGACTAATGGTTCTCAATGGATGCGGGAAATTAACAGTTATCTAGACAGCTTTTTCAGATAACTACCAGGCCCTTGTACTTGCTGTCTTCAATGCCAATATGTCTTTCTGTATGATGAAGCTAATATGTATGTGTGTGTCCAGACCAGCTTTATTTTTTTCTCCAGAATTACAGAATACATGGGTGGGCCCCCCAAAAAAGCAGCTTCTTTTCTCATCGATTGATTAACTGACTCATCCATTCATTCCATGATATACCTTCAGACATTGTTTTAGGTTTTGGGATATAGTGGTAAGCAAGATAGACAAAGGCACTAAATAAATGACATGTATGTAGGTTTATCTTGAACCTAAGCTAGGACATCAAGAAGAATGGCAACAATCTCTAAAATAATCAGTGTCATATGGAAATGGTAAAATGATGATCATGTTTGTCATTAATAATAACACCTTATGCTTGGGTAGCAATTTAATGTTTATAAGATTTCAATTGTTTTGAACTATGATCATGGTGTAGGCCGCCTGCCTACATTATGTGCGCGAGCATATAATGACTCACATGGCTAGTTCTTATATGTGTTTATGTGTGATATTCCTGTGGAAATTACCAATCTCATGAAGGCAGGTACTGTGCCCTTCATTTTTTCATCTCTCCTAGTGATGTTCTCAGTTCAAAGCAGGTACTAAAATACTGCCCCTGGATATTGTTTGGATATTTGTTCCCTCCAAATCACATGTTGAAATTTGACCCCTAGTGTTGGAAGTGGGGCCTGGTGGGAGGTGTTTGTGTCATGGGGGTGGGTCACTCATGAATGGCTTGTTGCCATCTCTGCTTTATGAGTTCCCATGAGAATGTTAAAAAGGGCCTGGCACCTCCTCCTTTTTCTTTTTCTCCTCTCTTGCTGTGTGACACCTGCTCCCCCTTCACCTTCCACCATGATTAGAATATCCCTGAGGCCCTCACCAGTAGCAGATGCTGGCACCATGCTTCTTGTACAGCCTGCAGAACTGTGAGCCAAACAAACCTCTTTTCTTTATAAGTTACCCAGCCTGAGATACTCTTTTACAGCAAGCTTATCTCACCCACAGCCACAGGCGGCCCAGAATGGCTTTGAATATGGCCCAACACAAATTCGTGAATTTTCTTAAAACATTATGAGACTTTTTTGTGATTTTGTTTTAAGCTCATCAGCTGTCATTAATTTTAGTGTATTTTATGTATGGCCAAAGACAATTGTTCTTCCAGTGTAGCCCAGGGAAACCAAAAGATTGAATACCCCTGTTTTATATCAACACAAAACAGACTAAGACAGTCCCCATTTATATAGGCCTTGATAGTTTTCAAATACTTTTTACAGACTATTTTTATTTTTATATCTTGTTTGTGGATTTTTAATTTTTTTCTTCTTTTTTATTTTTGTCTTTTCACTTTTTTGTTTATGAATTTTAAAGATGAGAAATGAGAAGCCCAAAGAAGATATATTATTTATTTACTTAAGATCACATAATTAGCTAGGAACAAAGCCCTATCTCTTTTTTATTTTTATTTATTTATTTTTGGTCTAATGTTTATTTTCATTGTTGTACATGTATATCAGATTTTTCAGGCATATGATATGTCAGATATATATAAAATATCTACTTATATACTGTGAGGAATAAACTCATTTTGGGGAATTAGGCATGAAAACAGAGAAAATGAGTTGGCTTGATGCATATATCAAGCTGCTTCTCATTGGGCAACCAAGATGGTTGACAATTACGGGAGAAGTGGCAGAGATCCGACTGCACAAGAGCTGCAAACACAATGCACTCAGGGCATCCTTAGAATAAGTCATAGGCACATGGAATTTAAATGACGAGCAAGTTCTACCATCAAAGAATGCATTTCAGGGTGTGGCAGCAAATGGTGCTGTGGAAAATAACAGAGCCCAGGTGAAGAAGCTACCCCAACCTGCAATCCAGCCATGCTCCTTATGCCTTCTCTGGCTTTTCCAAAAATGAAATGTCAATACCACTCTAGGGTTTTCATCTTAATTCATGCTAGAAGCCCTCAAGGCTTGTCATAGAATATGTCAGTGTATCTGCAGAACATGTAGTCTGGGTCTGATCATCAAGCAAGAGGTGTAAAAACAGTTTAAGCTTCTACCAACTCAAGAACTCGCGATGGAAGATAGAACACAAACTGATTATGTTTCTACCATTTCTGAACAACCCAAAGTTCCAACTAGACTCAGCCTTATTTGTTGGCAAATGCACACATAGGAAATTACTCTGGGATTCATGTCTTGCTTTTCTACAATTTGACAGCAACCATCAAACAGCAGCAACATCAGCCATGGGACATAACTTTTATGCCAATTTCAGCTATGCCCTATAAAGTTTTCTTTTTCTTTCAAATCCATAAGGTCACAAAGACCTTTTCAACTTCAATCGCATAGCTTAAATGTACAAATTAAAATTCCATTTCCTACATCCCTTCCATTCATAAGAAGCAATGAACGTAGAGTATCTAATATACTCTATGATCCTGGCAAGGGTATTACTCTTCATATGCCTCAATGGGCTATGCCAAAATATCTCTTTCATTTATTAAAGCCATTTGTGATTGCCACTGACTTTGAGCTGAATGGCATCCCAAGGCCAAATTTGTTTATTCATCCACTTGTTTTTAAAAATGAAAATCACTAGAGGAACCATTGATTGATTAACCTGTAGCAGTTCCTTACATTAAGCATCTTTGTCTGTGTGTTGAAATAAACTATACAGTAAGCCTCTGTAGAATACACAAAGCTGTGCCAACAGTCACAGGGACATGATTCTATGGTTTCAGCCTTCTGTTCAGATACCCAGGGTTTGACTGCCTATGGCCATGCAGCCTCAGAAATCATTCGATACTATCAAGCTGGGCTGCCTTGGAAGGAATAGGAACCCACCTGCCCATCCTCCCTGAGCTGCTTGTCTTTTTGCAGGTTAGGACACAGAGGAGGCATCTAGAATGAGATGGAGGCCCAGGGAAGGAGATTCATGGTTTTACTGTGCTGGAGGCAAGAAAATGTATACTGATTTTTCTATTTTGCAGGTCCTTTCTCTCTCTCTCTGTCTCTCTCTCTCTCTCTCTCTCTCTCTCTCTCACACACACACACACACACACACACATACACACATTTGGCAGGCCCTTTCATATATACATATATATATATATATATATATATATATATTTTTTTTTTTTTTTTTTTTTTTTTTTTTTTAGACAGGGTCTCTCTTCACTGCCTGGGCTGGTGTGCCATGGCACAATCTCGGCTCACTACAACCTCTGCCTCCCAAGTTCAAGTGATTTTCGTGCCTCAGCCTCCAACGTAGCTGGGACTACAGGAACGTGCCACTACTCACAACTAATTTTTGTATTTTTAGTAGAGACAGGGTTTCACCATGTTGGCCAGGCTGGTCTCCAACTCCTGACCTCAGGTGATCCATCCACCTCAGCCTCCCAAAGTGCTGGGATTACAGATGTGAGCCACTGCACCTGGCCCCTTTTACATATATTACCGTACTTATTTCCCATAACAACTGTGTAAAACATGTATTATTATTATTCTACTTTGCTGATGAAGAAACCAAGTCTCAGAAAGTAACTTGGCCAAAGTCATAAAGCTAGTAAGTATAAAGCTGAAAAGACTGAAACCCAAGTCTAGCTTACTCCAGTCTCTTTCTACTCTAACAAATTTCATTCAAATGCGATAGAATTCCTGAGTCATAGAAAACATTTATATACATAGTACAAGAGCAACATCACACCTCTAAGACAGCACCTGCAAGCACAATGTAAAACATCAATAAAGTGGAGACGTGTGTGGTCTTCCAATGTTGTCTTGGATAGTTAGAGGAAAAAAAAATCATGTCATTTTATATTTCCTTAAGCTCCAAATGTCAGGAGATAATAAAAAACACTGTATTTGAGAGATGTGGTCACTCAGAGTCCTCTACTTTACAGTGAGTCCCCAAAAACTTGCCTAAAGTGAAGGCCACTTGATAAGCAGAAATTGCCCAGCTTCTGAGAACCTTCAAAATGGGTCTAATGATAACTTTTTGAAAGTATTTTTAAATCAAAAATCCTTAAAATATTATTCATATAGGTTGGGTGCATGGGCTCACAATTGTAATCCTAGCACTTTGGGAAGCCAAGGCAGAAGCATTGCTTAAGGCCAGGAGATCAAGATCTGCCTGGGCAACATGTGAGACCCTGTCTCCACAAAAAAAAAAAAAAAAAAAATTGTTTAAAATTAACTGGGCATGGTGACATGTGCCTGTGGTCATAGCTACTTGGAAGGCAGGGGCAGGAGGATTGTTTGAGCTCGGGAGTTGAGGTTGCAGTGAGTGAGCTATGAATGTGCCACTATATTCCAGCCTGGGTGATAGAGTGAGACCTTGTCTCTAAAAATGAAAATTAAAAAATATTCAATATATAGGAAATCTACTAGATTTTATGTCTTAAGAAAAGTGATCACGTCTAATTTACCTTTAAATTTTCAGTGTATCTTGGTGTATAGTGGGTGTTTATTAAGTTGAGAGAAGGAATATTAGCCAAGAGAAACTTACCTTTGGAAAATTAATGTGGTATCAGCTGGCTTGACTGGTTCAGCCTCTACTGGAGGCCCACCAGCTAGGTAAATTGAGCACAAAATCACATAGCCCCACTCCACCATGGAAGAGGTTAACATTGTATCCTGGAAAGAGACATGTTTTTTTAAATGCACACTACATACCAAATACTCAGATTTCAAAAAAGTGTAACTGAGTTCATTATACTTGAGGTATCTTCTTGACTCACAATGATTCCTCCTTCTCAGGGAAATGATCAGGAAATGCCGAGATCTTTTCTTTGGAGAAAGCAGGTATGTCCCTATAATACACCCTGTCCCCTTGGCTGGAAATAATTCATGTAAGATTGAGCAATTGGGCAACCAAAACTAAACTGGGTCTATCAGATTCTTCTCTGCAGGAAATCAGAATTTTCAATCAAGTTTCTCATGGGGTAGGGGCTCTTGCAGTTGAATAATATTAGTAGCTATGCTCTAGAAAGATTTATGTTGTCTCATTGCTGAAGTCACTGGAGCTGCCCTTTTTCTTCCCTCTGAAATTCTGTTTGTTCAATTCTTTTTGGATCTTATGATATATCCCACTGTCCTTCCAATAAATTTCAGTTCTTGCTTGAGTTACTCAGAGTGAGTTTCCATTACTTGCAACCAAACAAAACTTAAATGATTCAGAAGTACAGATGAATGGCTCTAGGAATTGATGTAGCAAGAACTAAGCAAGTTGAATCGAGAAAGAAGACAAATGTGCAAAGCTGAGCACAGGAAAGAAGAAACATTTTTAAAGTACGACAGAGTAGGAAAAGCATCCCAAAGTGGAGGAGTGACCCAAGTAAAATGTAGAAAATTGGGACTCAGTGGGTCCATCAAGAATGGGGAGCAAAGCTCCCTGGCTGGAGAAACATAGGATCCATGCCAACACTCAGGAGAAGTTTCAATGATGGAGGAGGCTGGCCAGATGTTCGGGTTAAATTTAAGGGTGTCGTTTCAGAGTTTTGGGGTTTCTTTTTTGGCCTGGGGCTTTATGAAGTAACATTCCATTTCTATAGGTGGAGACCACAGTAACTTTGCGCTGCAGTTTCACATCTCAGAACATGGCTGATTTTGCTATATGAAAGGGTATTTCATGTAGAAAGTCTTGAGTAGAACTTTAAGTTCAACAGACTTTTAGGGATGAGTGTTCCCGGTGGTTGTCACTGGGCACCTGAACCCCACCTGCAGCACAGTATGACCCGGTGCTCTGACAAGGTCTTCCATGACATAGCTCCGGATCTCCAGATCCTCTCTGGTGGCTGGGATGAGCCGAGGATTGGGTGGGGCTGTCATGGTCAAACTCAACACCTTCCTCAACAGGAGAAGAAGACTTAAGCCACACACAAGCAAAATTCTGAGAAATGACTCAATTTTTAGTTTTCTTCTGAAAGATGCAGACCAAGCATTTTGTTTGCCCTGGGTGACAGATGGGTCCAGCCCATCTTGGTGTCAGGATGAGGGTGTGACATCATGGTTACAGGAACCCTGACTACTAGCTCATCAGGGATCTCATTTCTTCACATCATCATCCATCCACTGCTGCAGCTTCTGGGTTCAGTTCTAGTGCCATCAGCTGGGAAGGCAGTGACAGGATTTTATTAACTGTACTGTTAAACTTAGTGGAAGCAAAGTTGGAAATATTTCACATAAGAAAGTCTTAGTTCCAAGACCCAATTTTCACGAACCAAATTAGTAAATATCACAAGCCCCACAAATTAGAATCCAGCATAGTTTTTATGCCATTTCCAATCACATCTTTTATTCCATAAAGTCTTCCAATGCATCCTTTGAATCCTCCCAGTAAACTTTCTTAAACTTAAACTAAGGGGCTTGAGGTCAGAAGGTAATTTCAATTGTGGTGGCTGCATTTGGCCAGCTGGATTTTATGAAATTAAAAGTTGGGATTTTATGAAATTAAAAGTTGAGACTGATATAAAATATTGCACTCCACGTTAAAAGCACTTAAATAAAAGGATAATGCATATTTTTAAGGTGATAAACAACCATTTATTCCAGTGGGTTTCTAGGAATGTAACTTTCACCAAAGACTAAAATTTTGTTTTATAAATTTAAGGGCTAAATAAAACATATACTCCAAACTCCAGTCCAGTCTCCATTCTGGCCTGAAAGGATTTAACTAACACCTTTTTAATTGCATAACTTTATATTTTTTCTTTTTGTTAGAGGCAGAAGTGGAGCACAGAAGCAGCCCCGGAAAGTCTACTCTCCTGATATTTACAAAATTTCTGACAGTCTCCCAAGAGGGCATCAGGTAAGTTCTATGAAATGTCCAGTGTACTGTGGGATACTTATCCTCACCCAAAACTTACTTTTTTAAAAAGGTTTATCTATTCCTAGTCTCAAGTTTCACAATGGATTTTTCCAATGACTGCAGAAATGTAGCAATAATCTTTGCCTAAACCTCTGAAGAAAATATTAAGCATCTAAAGCAGAATCATGAATAATAACAGCTCTTACACAACCGGTACATCTTAATAACACATCTTCCTTGCCGCCAGCTTTCCAAAACCATTCGTATTTGGAGTTTGTCTTTTGATATTACTGCTTTGAGAACCAAAATTTCTCTGAGCTCCCCTTGTAAGATTAATTAAAATATACATATCATCAAAGCACAGATAGGACTAGAGTTTCTTTAATATAAATGTTTGTCATGGCAACATTTTCTATAACGTAACTGTGACACCTTGCTTTATTTCTTTAAATATTAAGCAAACAAATAAGGGAAGCAAGCAGACTCTTACTGAAGAAAAGAAATGGTACCAGCTCCATTTTTTATGGCTAAGATATTAAGTGACCGCTCTGTGGTGATATAAAAATGGCACTAAATAGAAAAGACAATGGCCAGGCACAGTAGCTCATGCCTGTAATCCCAACACTGTGGGAGGCCAAGATGGACGGATCGCTTGAGCCCAGGAGTTCAAGACCAGCCTGGGCAAATGGTGAAACCGCATCTCTACTAAAAATACAAAAAATTAGCCAGGCATGGTAGTGCACACCTGTAGTTCCAGCTACTGGAGAGGTTGAGGTGAGAGGATGGCTTGAGCCCAGGAGGCTGCAGTGAGCTGAGTTCGCACCACTGCACTCCAACTGGGGTGACAGAGTGAGACTCTGTCTTTAAAAAAAGAACAAAAAAAAAAAAAGACATGACAAGACTGGCATTAGTAAACCAGGCACACCAGTAATAATCAATACAGAAAGAGGTACTTTCTGAAGACCATGATTGCCAAATCATTGCGGGCAAGACAAAGTTAATACTTTGAATAGCTTACCTGGGGAGTAGAAACTGACATGGGCAACGTTAATTATTAAATACATGACATATAATAAGTTATTTCTGAAGATGAAGTTATTTCTTTAGATTAGGATAGTTGGAAAAGGCTTAGACAAGGAAAGAATGAGATATTCAAATTTAAACATTATATGGAAAGTCAAAGAGAAATAGAGAAGTCATTCAAGAAAAATGCAAGACCCATTTATCAGAGAGTGAATAAATAAACCATATAGATTCAACTGTTTACTTAACAATTTTGTATATATATATTTTTCTTTCATTTTTATAATTTTTATTTAAGACAAGTCTCACTTTGTCACCCAGGCTGGAGTGCAGTGGCACAACCATAGCTCACTGTAGCCTTGACCTTCCAGGCTCAAGCAGCTCTCCCACCACAGCCTCCTGAATAACTGAAACTACAGGTACATGCCACCTCACCCAGCTAATTTTGAAAAAATTTTTGTAGAGACAAGGTCTCACTATGTTGCCCAAGCTGGTCTTGAATTCCTGGGCTCAAACGACCCTCCTGCCTTGGGCTCCCAAAGTGCTGGGATTACAGGCATGAGCCGTCACACTCAGCCTTCAACAATTATATAAATGTCAGTTTCCTTCCAGTAGTGAGCTAAGTGTGCAAAAATGAGGGCAGTCCTAGACCTCAAGTAGCTTTCAATCCAATGGCAGGAAACACGCACACACAGAAAAAAAACAATACAACAGAAAACAGAGGCACAGCTAGGGCATTAGAGAAGCACAGAGGAGTAGAAGAGTAAGTAATGTTATTTTAGGCAGAGGGGGCCACATTGAAAAGGTATAGAGGTGTTAGAAAGCATGGTCCAGTCATGAACTCAAAGTAATGCCATCTTCCTGGTGCGCAGGGCAGATCGAGAGAAATGAGACAACTTCAATCACAAAGGCCTTGTACATCATGCTCAGGATATCAGACTTCACCCAATAGGCTATGACAAAACACAAACAGATTTCGGAAAAGAAAGCGTTTGGTCATACTTCATGTTATACAGATGGCACTGGCAGCAGAATGAAGGCCTCAGGGTGGTTGGTCATTCTAAAGGTAAAGAAACTAGCCAGGAGACCTGAAGAGCAGCCAGGTCTCTACAAGGGTGTTGACAGTGGGGTTGGAGAAGAAAGGACAGACTCAAGATATATTTAATTGGAATAAAAAATGGCCAGACTTTGATGACTCACCTGAGAATATCTGTTGGAGGTTAGGGAAAGGTAGCATTCTAATATGACTGCGAAGTCTGTGGCTTGCATGATACACTAAACCAAATGTGGGAGTAAAGTATGGTGAACAACCAGTTTGAGGAGAAAAATCATGAGTTCAGGCTTGGAAACCCTGGGACAGGAGTGCCTGAGACACCCGAGTGGAGAAGTCTGGTGGAGTTGGAGCATATAACCGGAATTCAGAGGGGCCTTCTCAGATGGAGATGTAGATTACAGAAATGGGCTCTGGGGCATTACATAGAATTGTTATTATGGTTGAGATCATCCAGGAAATTGAAAGAAAGGATTGCTGAAGACAGGTCTTATCAATATTAATCCTGGAACAGAGGATGCATTACATGAGAAACAAACTAAAAAGAAGCATTAGAGAAGTAGAAAGAAAACCAAGAGAGAACAATATCATGAAATACAGGAGAAGAAAGTTTCTGAAATGACAGGATGGTCAACAGCCTAAAACCCTTTGAAGAAGCCAGGGTCTAAACGTGTGACATCTCAGAAAGCACCTGGTCTCACTCCTCCAATGCATGTATTAGGAAACGAAGACCAAGAGACGTGAAGGCACCTGCCCACAATCACACTGTCAATCAAGAGGGAGCTGACTAGTAGTCAGATGCCCTGACGCCCTGCTGTGCAGCTTCGGCTTTATCCAGCTGCACTTTTGGTTTGATTGAACCCAGACTTCACAGAGGGAAGTAGTGGGAGATAAGCCTTAAAAAGGTAGGTTAGGGCCAGGCAGCAAAATTGCTAAACTAGGGGGCTTAAATGTTATTCTGAGGAATGGGGTACTCACTAAAGAACTTTGAGCAGGAAAGTTATTCTAATCACAGAGACATTTGGGGAAATTTTAGGTGGGAGTTTTCAGGGGTATTGTTAATATTTTGCTAAGATAAGTCACAAATTAAGCAATTGTGAGAACCCCTCCCCCAAATAATTGTGAATTGTAGTGAATAAAACTCCTTAATTATATTATAAATTAATAAACAATAAATAAGAAAAAAACTAAATTAAAAATGAAGTCATCTATTGCTTAGGTGCATGAGACTATCTTAAAATGATCTAGAAATAAAAGGAAAAGTCCTGTGAGATTTGGAACCATCCTAGGTATCATGTCCAGCTCTGGGGAGAGGGTGGGGGTGGACCTGAGTACACTGCAGCCTCATGTATCCATGCTTTCATAACTCTATTAGGACCAATGATTAAGGCCATATGAGGATGTATTATTTTATGTGATTTATCCTTCTTCTTTTTCCCCTGTACATATGCATTTGTTAAAAAGGTGACTAAAAAATGATCCCTGTACTTTTGGAAGAATGCCTTGGGAGAGATGCCCATGCCAGGGACCAGCTTTCTCTAACTGAGTTGCCAATCCTATTGCCAAAGGCTTTCGAACCAGAGTGACTCTATCTTGACCAGGGTGCTAAATGAGGCTGAGACCTATTGAGGTGCATTCCGAGGAGGTTAGGCATTCTATGTCATGGGAAGAGACAGAAGGTCGGCACAAGATACAGGTCACGAAGACCTTGCTGTAAAACAGGTTGCAATAAAGAAGTTGGTCAAAATCCACCAAAAACAAGATGGCGATGAAAGTGACCTCGGGTCATCCTCATTGCTCATTATATGCTAATTATAATGTATTAGCTGCTAAAAGACACTCCCACCAGCACCATGACAGTTTACAAATGCCATAGCAACATCAGCAAGTTACCCTATATGGTCTGAAAACCGGAGGATCCCTCAGTTTCAAGGAAATCCCTACCCCTTCCTCAGAAATCTCATGAATGACCCACCCCTTGTTTAGCATATAATCAAGAAATAACCATAAAAATAGGCAACCAGTAGCCCTCAGGGCTGCTCTGTTTATGGAGTAGCCATTCTTTTGTTTCTTTACTTCTCTAACAAACTTGCTTTCACTTTATTCTATAGACTCACCCCAAATTTTTCTTGCACAAGGTCCAAGAACCCTCTCTTGGGGTCTGGATCAGGATCCCTTTCCGGTAACACTATGACCTGGCTGCACACGGTTCCCCTGAAGCCACAGGTTGAGCTATGGCAGGACCCAAAGACACAGGGGCTCCAGCAACTTCATCCTCTCTCTCTCCCCTCGGAGTTTCACGACTTTGAGGTTCTCAGACGCCTAGATAATGGTTTGCTTCATAGGTGGCAGTACACCGGTAGGTAGAAATTGACCTGACCCCACTGAAACCCCAAGGTCCCATGATCCCTGAAGTCTGATTCGGTGGTTCATTGCAAAGACTAACATCAAGCAAGGGAACACAGAAAAATGTCACAAACAGTGCTTGAAATTGATTTGAGGGTCAGAGCAACCTGAACTTCTGACCCTGACTTTTAACCTCCTCACTTCTTGCTCTCCATCTCTGCTGTTACGATGATAGTGCACACTCTGTGCAGAAAAGATGACTCCACTTTATATGTACCCAGGCAGAATACTACAGTGGGACTGTTGCCGGGCAACCACAGCTAGAACACTTTGTTTGGGGATCATTTTGAGAATGATTACACTTGCAGGATTGGGTTGGGTTGGTTGGGTTTTTTTTTTTTTTTTTTTTCTTTCTTTCTTTCCTGTGGTACCTATTCCTGGATGTTGTAAATATTCATCTGAGTTTTGCATAGATGAGGAGAAGACATTATTTAAATGAGTTTGGGAGGGTAATTTGCTCGGGTGCATCACTACCCTCTTTTACGTTTTGCAGGCAGTCTGCTGCAGAAGGAGAGAAACCGCTTTTGTGACCATTATTGACTTAGATGACAATGCTATGCTCACTTGTTTCAGTTACATAGAACAATGGGAGCAGAAAAAAGACAATTTAGCAAAGGCGTTTAGCAAATTATTAGTGGATGGGGAAGATACAAAAGCCCCAGCTAAGTCATCAGGCACATTGCCTTGTAACGTGGCTGCAGTTACTCTCCTGGTCCCCTCTAAACCCCATTCAGAGAGGAACGCTTCCTCTTCCTCTTGTTAAGTGACATCAGCACATTGAAATACAGCTCTTGGCTAAACTCCGGAGAGCTGACTTTGAAAGGTAATGGGAGAAAACATTTCCTTTCAAAGGGAATCTGGCAGCCTTTGAGCCTTTGAAACGCACCCATTTCAGATGAGTCTGAGTTGGACAGAAATTGCAAATACTTCAAAAATCATCGGTGTCAATATTTCCCCCACCCCTGGAATATTAATATGTACACACACCCACGCACTCCCCTGGAGATGTGTTTATTTCACAATTCACAAATGGTGATGAGACCTTTCTGAATTTTTTTCTTAAGGACTTGGGAAGCCAGCATGAAAATTGTGATTCTTCCAAATGCTTTCCCATATGCCTTAAATGCCCCATTAAAGTTAATTTTCTCAGTCCACACACATTCTCTGTGTCCTGGTGACCACCTCCCTGCCTCCCATAAGAGACGCTTTTCTTGAGGGTTGCTATGTCCTGTCTTGGTTATGACTTGGTCAGGAGCCTGGGCACCATATGGCATAATTCAGGGCCCCAGCCAAATACAGCAGTTGTTTACAGGGCACAGTCAGTGAGGGACTCGATCTCTTCATTCTCAGGGAAATGTCTACGGATAGTAAATTCGCCTCTGGGCCATGGACAGTTTGGGCCCCAAAGCTGTTGGGCTTTCAGTCCAAAGTGCATTTAGGAAGCTCCCCCATCTGAAGGATCTCCATCCTGGTGATACAGAAGTTCTGGGAAGAGAAGAGCGTGGTCCCTTTAAATGATACCAAAGTGGAAAGGGAAGTGCTGGGTAGAGGAGGGTGTGGTCTCTGGTTAGGGCTCCACCCCCAGGGACCTAGAGGAGGACAGGAACTCTCCTGTCTTCCTACCCAAATGTTGCATTTTCCAAGACCACCCTGGGCCTGTCATGCTCCCATCCTGGGCCTAGAAAAACCTGATACCCTAGTGAGAGGTGACAATGTGCTAGCAGCCCTCACTCTCAGCTCCTCCTCCGCCTCGGAATTCACTCTAGCAGGCTTGAGGAGCCCTTCAGCCCACCACGGCACAGTGGGAGCCCCTCTCTGGGCTGGTTGAGGCCAGAGCTGCCTCCCTCTGCTTTTGGGGAGGTGTGGAGGGAGAGGCGCCAGTGGCAACCAGGGGGCACTCACGGGCCAGTGCAAGTTGCAACAGGCACTGGCACAGACTAGGCGGGCCCACACACGGAGTAGCCGGCAGGCCAGCCGGCCCAGGGCAGTGAGGGGCTTAGCACCTGGGCCGGCAGCTACAGAGGTTGCGCCGGGTCCCCCAGCAGTGCCTGCCTGCCAGCACTGGCGCTGCACTCAAATTCTTGCCAAGTCTAGCTGCCTCCCCATGGGGCAGGGCTTGGAACCTGCAGCCCACTATGTCCGACCTCCCCCACTGCAGTGGGCTCCCGCACTTGACCCAAGCCTCCGGGACAGGCATCGCACCTGCTCCGTGGAGCCTGGTCCCATCTACTACCCAAGGGCTGAGCAGTGCAGGCATGGCTGGGGACTAGCAGGCAGCTCCGCCTGCAGCCCCGGTGCAGGATCCACTAGGTGAAGCCAGCTGGGCTCCTAAGCCAGATGGGGATTTGGAGAACTTCTATATCTAGCCAGAGGATTGTATGTGCACAATCAGCACTCTTTTTCTAGCTAATCTGGTGGGGACTTGGAGAACTTTTATGTCTAGCTAGAGTATCGTAAATACACCAATCAGCACTCTGTGTCTAGCTCAAGGTTTATAAATACACCAATCAGTACTCTGTGTCTAGCTCAAGGGTTGTAAACGCACCAATCAGCACTCTGTCAAAATGGACCAATCAGCTCTCTGTAAAATAGACCAATCAGCTCTCTGTAAAATGGACCAATCAGCAGGATGTGGGTGGGGTCAGATAAGGGAATAAAAGCGGGCTGCCCAAGCCAGCCAGCAGCAAGCTGGGTCACCTTCCGCACTGTGGAAACTTTGTTCTTTTTCTCTTTGGGTCCACACTATCTTTATGAGCTGTAACACTCACCGGGAAGGTCTGCAGTTTCACTTCTGAAACCAAGGAGACCACAAACCCACTGGAAAGAACAAACAGCACCAGCCGGGCTGCTTTTAAGACCTGTAACACTCATCACGAAGGTCTGCAGCTTCACTTCTGATAGCGAGACCACGAACCCACCAGAAGGAAAAAGCTGCAGACACATCTGAACATCGGAACGACCGAACTGTGGACACACCATCTTTAAGAACTGTAACACTCACCATGAGGGTCCACGGCTTCATTCTTGAAGTCAGTGAGACCAACCCACCAATTCCGGACACACTAGCAGGCAAACACAAGCAGCTGGATGTCGTGAGGGACACATCAGCAGAAGAAGACACAAGTGGCTGGACTTGGAGGGATGGGCATGTTGGCAGAAGAGCATATGCACAGACACTGGCAGGCCAGTGACCAGCACAATTGAGAGGTGACAATGTGCCGGCACCTCTTGGTGCCTCCTCGGCCTCAGCGTTCTCTCTGTCTGCACTTGAGGAGCTCTTCACCCTGCCACTGCACTGTGGGAGCCCCCTGGGCTGGCTGAGGCGAGAGCTGACTCCCTCTACTTGCAGGGAGGTGTGGTGGGAGAGGCCTGGGTGGGAACTGGGGCTGAATGTGGTGCTTGGGGGCCGGTGCGAGTTCTGGGGGGAGCGTGGGCCCAGGCCCGGCCAGCCCCACCCTCAGAGTGGCAGGCCAGTGCCGCAGGCCCTAGGCAGTGAGGGGCTTAGCATCTGGGTCAGCAGCTGCAGAGGGTGGGCTGGGTCCCCTAGCAGTGCCAGTCTGCCGGCACCTTGCTCAAATTCTCGCTAGGCTTCAGCCGCCTCCCGGCAGGGCCAGCATTCCGGACCTGCAGCCTGGTATGCTCAAGCCCTCACTGCTGGTGGGCTCCCAGGCAGCCGGAGCCTCCCAGATGGGCGCCATCCTTGCTTTGCAACACCCAGTCACATCCACTGCCCAAGGGTTGAGGAGTGCCAGCGCTGGGCGTGGGACTAACGAGCAGCTCCTCCCACGGCCCCAGCATGGGATCCACTAGGCAAAGCCAGCTAGGCCCCTGAGTGGAGTGAGAACTTGCAGAACTTATATGTCTAGCTGGAGTATTGTAAAGGCACCAATCAGCACCCTGTGTCTAGCTCAAGATTTGTAAACACATAAATCAGTGCTCTATGTCTAGCTAATCTAGTGGGGACTTGCAGAACTTTTGTGTCTAGCTAAAGGATTGTAAATGCAACAGTCAGCACTCTGTGTCTAGCTCAAGGTTTGTAAACGCACCAATTAGTGCTCTGTATCTAGCTAATTTGGTGGGGACTTGGAGAACTTTTATGTCCAGCTAAAGAATTGTAAATGCACCCATCAGCACTCTGTCTAGCTCAAGGTTTGTAAATGCACCAATCAGCACCCTGTCACAAAGGAACAATCGGCTCTCTGTAGAATGGACTAATCAGCTCTCTGTAAAATGGACCAGTCAGCTCTCTGTGAAATGGACCAATCATCAGGATGTGGGTGGGGTCAGATAAGGGAATAAAAGCAGGCTGCCCAAGCCAGCAGCGGCAACGCTCTGGTAACCTTCCGTGCTGTGGGAACTTTATTCTTTCACTCTTTGCAGTAAATCTTGCCGCTGCTCACTCTTTGGGTCCGCACCACCTTGAGCTGTAACACTCACCACGAAGGTCTGCAGCTTCACTCCTAAAGCCAGTGAGACCATGAACCCACCAGAAGGAAGAAACTCCATACACATCTGCACAGCTGAAGGAATAAACTCCGGACATACCATCTTTAAGAACTGAAACACTGACCGCGAGGGTCTGCGGCTTCATTCTTGAAGTCAGTGAAACCAAGAACCCACAAATTCCATACACACGATGCAGAGTTTGGCCTGAGTGGTTGGAGGAGAGTTAGGCTGTGGAGCAGCCCAACTCAAAGGAAAAAGCCATCTCCCTTCTGGCTTTCCCATCTGCAGAGAGCCACTTCCACTCAATAAAACCTTGCACTAATTCTCCAAGCCCAGGTGTGATCTGATTCTTCTGGTATACAAAGGCAAGAACTTGCAATACAGAAAGCCCTCTGTCTTTGCGACAAGGGAGAGGGTGTAATTGAGCTGGTTAACACAAGCCTGTAAATGGAAAACTAAAAGTGCAAAATTAAAAGAGCACTCTGTATGTAACACACGCCTACTGGGGCTTCAGGAGCTGTAAATATTCTCCCCAGAAGCTGTCATGGGGTCGGAGCCCCACAACCTGCCCACCTTATATACTCCCCTAGAGGTTTGAGCAGCTGGGCATGGAAGAAGTGAGCTACTCCCCCTGTTGCACACCCTGTGCGGGGGACAAGGGGACTTTTCCTGCTTCACTGGTCTTTCAAGATCCCCTGGTGAATGGTATAAGGCTCTCTGGCACATGAGGCAGCGTGTGGCACAGGATTCAGTAAAACTCTTCCCAGCTCCTGGTTTTACTCAGGAATATGAGTTAGATGTGCAGTTGCATTCTGCAGGGAAGACCACTTAATTATCCAGCTGGATAATTGGGATAGACCAGTAGAGAGAAGGAGGAGCAAAGACTTACTGGAGAAGGAATTCAGAAGGGAACTTAGTATCTTTCATCTTTGGAACTGGGACAAGCAACAGTTCACTCAAAAGTTTCAGTCTGAATACACCCTTCAAGATGGAAAGGAAGGCCCAAACCTTCCATATTTCCATCAAACACCCTTCTGTTTATCGAGAACCAGTTGTGTGCAAGGCACTCTTATGCTACTGGAAAGGGGTCCAGATCCAGACCCCATGAGAGGGTTCCTCACCCAAGAAAGAATTCAAGGAGAGTCCACAGAGTGAACTGAAAGCAAGTTTATTAAGTAAATGAATAAAGAATGTCTACTCCATAGGCAGAGCAGCAGTGTGGGCTACTCGACCAATTATACTTTCAGTTTTTTTTTTATTGTATGCTAAACAAGGGTGGATTATTCGCGTATTTTCTGAGAAGAGGTGGGCAATTCCCGGAAAAGGGTTCCTCCACTTTTCAAACCATATAGCTTAACTTCTTGATGTTGCCATGGCATTTGTAAACTGTCATGGTGCTGGGAGGAGTCTCTCTTAGCATTTTACTGTATTACAATTAGTGTACACTGAGTAGTGAGGATGACCAGAGGTCACTTTCATGGCAATCTCAGTTTTGGTGGGTTTTGGCCGGCTTCTTTACCACAGTTGTTCTATCAGCAAGGTCTTTGTGACCTCTGCCTTGTGCCAACTTCCTATCTCATCCTGTGACTTAGAATGCCTAACCTCCTGGGACTACAGCCCAGTAGGTCTCACCCTTATTTTACCCAGCCCCTATTCAAGATGGGCTCGCTCTGGTTCAAACACCTCTGACACTAACAGGGCTTGCATAGCCATAAAAAGGGTAAAATGGGCCAGGCGCAGTGGCTCACACCTGTAATCCCAGCACTTTGGGAGGCCGAGGTGGGTGGATCACCTGTGGTCAGGAGTTCGAGACCAGCCTGGCCAACATGGCGAAAGCCCATCTCTACTAAGAATATAAAAATTAACTGGGTGCGGTGTCACATGCCTGTGATCCCAGCTACTCAGGAGGCTGAGGCAGGAGAATCGCTTGAACCTGGGAGGTGAAGGTTGCAGTGAGCCACGACTGCACCATTGCTCTCCAACCTCTCCAACCTGGGTGACAAGAGCGAAACTCCGTCTCAAAATAAAATAAAATAAAAGGTGGGGGGCTGGTAAAATGCAGGCTCTTTCCTCAAGATTGCATTTTGCAGGGATTCTCTTGGGTTAGAGAAAGAAAGTTGGCCTCAGGTGATTGTACCTGCACTCAGCCAAATACTGCAACTATAACACCCCAGCCTCCATGATGAGAAAAGTCACTTCAACTCAGAGATCATCTGACTTCACTGAAAATACCCAGCCTCATTGGTGTTTGCTTTTTTTTTGAAAAATGCCCTATGTCTTTTGATTCAAGGTTTACATCCAGGAACAACCCCTTTCTTTTGCTATATCTCTAGGCAAGGAACATATGTCAGAAATGCCATAGCCATATTTAGACTCGGTCTGCTGTTCAGCTTCATTGAGCCCACCGCCAAGTTACCTTTTACATGGCAATTACTCATGAAATCTGAACACTCCTGCAAATTAGTGTTAGGTTGCTTTCATTTCCCAATTAACTGCCCACCTGCTATTATAAGATTCAGGTTAGTCATCGTCAGCCTTTTCCCACTTCAGCCTTTAGGAAGGGGGAAAAAAAGTACCCAACATCTTTATGCAGAGAATAATTAAGGTGTGAAATGGCCTACCAAAGGCAACAATGAAACAATGCAACTGTGAGGATATTCAAAGAAGAGCTAGACAAGGAAGAAAAAAATTCCATGATACCAACATTAGACAGACAGGTGGATGGGTTTGGATAGACCATATGGCCCCCTTCTGTCTTGAAATGTACTGTAAGATTATATCTTGCGAAGTCCCATTAAGAACCAAGTTGATTTCTAAACAGTAAATGATGGCAAAGAAAGTGCTGATGACACCTCAGCTATGTCCATTATTCTAATGGCAAGTTTGTATTTCTGGGGAGATGTTTTCAAGACCAAACTAACACACGCGTCACACAGTAAATGAGATGGCAGAGGGCAAGGTGGAAATACAGGAGAGAAGAGTTTATTCTCGTTCTCTTTTCTCAAGGGAAATAGATATGTACTTTCCAAATTCATAGCAGAGAAAAATGCTGATTCCCCACTGCAGCCTGTGGAAACAGCCAGGAGGATGTGAATCTAATGTATTGAGCTGAACAGCAGACGTGAGATGCACCCGATCATGAAAAACAGTCTCATTTCTGCAAAACATTAAAGAATATTTTTCTCCCCCTCAGGAAGACAGAGCATATGATTCCCGTTCTCACATTGTGACAGAAACGCTGCATGCACTATATGTGGAGGATTGCCACTTGAAATTTCAAGACACAAGGCGTGGTGGGGACCTCTGAACATGCTTCTTCAAGCCCGGTTTAATTGACACCCTGGTTGACAAGATAACGCAGTTTTGACAGCAATTCTGCACTAAAAGAGTTTCTCTCTGAATTTTCAAAGAGGAATTTTTGCTTTTAGCTTGAGAGACAAAAAATTCACAGCCTTTTGGGCTCATACTCTGTGACACCATTCCAGCCTGGGAATAACAGTAGGATCACTCTGCCATGACAAAATGCTATTGCTATGTCCTGGCTCTCCTCTGACCCCTATTACTGTAGAATGGCCAGTCCCCTCAGATTCTCATGTTCCTTTCTGGAATGTGAGAGAGCTCTGTAAGTTACTGCGTGGCATCTGCCACTGTCTTTTTCTCTGGTTTTTGGTCAAGATGCCATCGGTGGCTGTGGACATGAAGGCTACAGTGATACCTGCCAGTGGGACTGCTCCTTCCACCAATGTCTAAAGGTGCTACTGCAACCACGATGCTTCTGAGGTCTCAAAGATTGCAGTGGTCAGTGGAAATGCAGCTAAAGGTAGGCCCTCACAATGTGCTACTCAGTGATGTAGCAAAGGTACCACAAGGGCACCTTTTCTGGAGCAGTTTCATATCCCAGTGATAAAGGGAGAAAGTGCCCAGTGTCCACACCAGTGTCTGAGCTATCACATAGGCCATGGCCACAATTCCTGGCATGTGATATAGTGGTGTTAGGAAAACAGCTCTTTCCTTTGTCACTCAGATCTTTACTATAGCTTCTTCCTTGGACTGCTGTTTGAGCCCTTGGGAATTTGGGTGAATGAAATTAGAGTGGCAGATATTATGGTGGCCTTGGAAATGTGCCCCCATGAGCTTCAAGGCATGCTTTACTGAGGCTGAGACCTAGCCTCTGCCTATCATATAAACAGACACCTACCGGGGTCACTTCAGGAACTCTTGGGATGTTGGGATGTGATCACCTCCAAGGCCAATCGAGACCTTATGTCACAGCTTTAAGAATTGAACAGAAGTCAGGTGCAGTGGCTCACACCTGCAATCCCAGCACTTTGGGAGGCCGAGGCAGGAGGATCACTTGAGCCCATGAGTTTAAGAAATTAAGAAAAAGAATAGTACTTTCATATTCCCTTGAGTTTTAGTTTTATATAAGCCTATATTAAACATCCAATGAGAAAGATAAGTAGGTGTTTTTAGATGATCACACACAAGGAAAAGCAGAATTCGTGAATCTATAAAGTGGGATCATTTCACTCTTTCATCTTGTTGTGGATGAGACTATGGGAGAGAGTAGGGAGATAACTCTTTCCTCCTGCGCTTGGGAAAATCACTTTCTCTTCATTTGAGAGAAAAGAAAGTAAAATAACACTAAAAAATAGAAAAAAACAGAAGGATAATCATATAGTTTTTTCAATCTTTTGACTACTCTGGCCCTAAAACTAATTTGGACTATAGCTACAAGACATCATGAGAACCTGTTGACCAGCACAATTTAGGTCATTTGACCAATCACTTTAGCTATATAAGGCCAAGCAATTGGTTTGACCCAATTTTTCCCCTATTAAAATGGCTGATTCATAGATTTGCTTGGTTGATTGGCATATGATAAACACACACTAACAGTAGACTCCAGAAGGAGGTCATCACTAGTCTCAGTTTTAAAATGCCCTTTTGCTTTTTTAATGCATCAAATAACAATAAAAATAATTTTGTAGGTACTGTTATATGTTTTCTGTTTATTTAATCATGCATTCCATATGGCTTAAGAAGTAGAAATGATGTTTATAACTTTCCAATGAAAATGGTATTCTTTTAAGCTTATAAAACTGTAATGACTTAAAATCTGGGTGAAATACAATGCTCTTAAACGATCTTTCGTTAAGAAAATGCAAACATTAGGGACTTTGTTCTATTTTAGAGCTTAGAGTTAAACTGAAGCTACACGAGATGATTGCAATCAGTATTTGTTAGAATACCAACATAAGGAAGTTATCTTTCAGACCCTGAAAACCAAAAAGAGGTGCTTTCAAAAAGACTTATCTTTCAGACCCTAAAACCCACTTTTCAAAAAATCAAAACCTAAAGTATTACACGGCAGGATACGTCTCAAGGCTAGAATCTGCCAATTTCAGAAGGAATAAGCACCTCTACTGAAGTATTGATAGACTCTTTAACAATTTCCTTGTATCACTTTACAAAACAAAAGCTATCAACCAATACAACCCCAGAAAGAATATCAATGTATTGCTTTCTTAGCTTCTTGTGAATTCTAGGCCATTAAAGATATAATTAGAACACTTTCATGCAAAGAAAGCCCAAACTGATGCAGCTTCCATCCATGTGGCCTGTTACCTCGGAACCTATAATTACTCTGTTTAGCTCTGTGTATTAAATAACAATCACCTGTTATTTGGGGGCCATACTCTTTGGTGTATGTATAAAGAAGCACCTGGGTTAAACGATACCTAGTTTTACAGAGTGGCAGCTCATCCTACACTAGAAAAAGATGACAGATCAGTACGTTGCCATCAGTAATGTTGTCCCAGGATGGAAGAGGTCCAGTGATTGTAAAAACAGAAAACTCACACATTTTTATAAACTGCCTCAAGAGATCACAATAATTTAAATTCTCTTGACATGTTAGCTCGTGGTCTAAAATATAAGCTCTTAGAAAACAGGGAGAGTTGCGAATAGCACAACTCTAAAAATAAGAGTATGGCAAGTCCCAAAAGATTGGGAATTTCTAGAATAAATCATTCATTAAAAAGTAATAGCTTGGCTAGGTGCACTGGCTCACACCTGTAATCCTAGCACTTTGGGAGGCCGACGTGGGAGGATCACCTGAAGTCAGGAGTTTGAGGTCAGCCTGGCCAACATGGCAAAACTCCATCTCTACTAAAAATACAAAAATTAACCTGGCGTGGTGCCACACACCTGTGATCCCAGCTACTCAAGAGGCTGAGGCAGGAGAATCACTTGAACCCAGGAGGTGGAGGTTGCCATGAGCTGAGATTGAACTACTCCACTCCAGCCTGGGCCACAGAGTGAGACTCCATCCCCCAAAAATCAAAACGAAACAAAAAAAGTAATAGCTTGATTTGGGAGGCCTGTACCAAGCAGTGGATTCTCAAATTTTCCATCATTGACTATTTCCCCTGAGATTTGGGGTACAGTGGGGTAGGAAACCTAGTTCTACTGTCTCAGCCTGGTGTCTGATGAAGTACAAAGCTTGTGGGGACGGATTTCAGATAAAGAGATCCCTCTGTATGCATCCAAAAAAAGCAAAGAAGGTGGAGAAGAAAGAAACTGTATGGGAATGCAAGCATTTACGTCCATCCACGCCCCTTAAAAACATTCAAAGTGCCAACCAAAGTGTTCATTCGTGCTAAAAACTGTGATCAACACTTGAGATGAAAAGCCTTCAAATGTGCATTACATCCACGGGCTGGCACGTATCCATTATTGGTTGAATCTTTCATTTCTCAGCTACTCTCTGATGCCTAAGTGTGAAAAAAGTCAGTATGCCTGAATTGAATTTTTAGATCGCTTTACGTCAATGCACATTTGTTTGTTTTCAAAATCAACAACAAATGCAACACTAAATACTTTTGGCTGCTCAGTTGTGCAGCCTTGTGCTGTAACAGAATTCGCCCCCTTGTGCTCAGGCAGCTTCGAAATGAAGCCAGTGGTACACGTAGAATCATAATTCAATGAAGCAAATAAAATGATGAACTATCCCTGCCCTCCATTTTCCCTGTAGGAAGAAGCACCAATGTTTGTGCGTGCTTCTGTGTGTTTAAATGTGTGTGCGTGTGTGTGCACATGTAGACAAGCATTTCCACATAGCTCAGAAATAGGTAACAAGACAATCATAAAGAAGGCTGGATACGAAAGCAGTGTACACCTTTTGTCCAGAGTGGCCAGATCAAACTGTAATCCAAAGTTTAGTCGTGATTTTGAGGTGAGATTACAGTGTGTACTGTCCACCAACTGGAGAAAGCTCTAATCCCTCTGAAAAGCAGCATGTGAATTGATTGGATTAAATGTCAGAAATTTTGCTTCCAATAAGTTCCACAAATCGCATGGATATAGCCTGGAGTGGGAAAAAAAAAGAAGAAAAAACTGGAAATACGCAAAAGCGAAAAAAATCCATAACTTAATACATGTAAAATCCTTCATGACTTCTAAAAAGAATTTCTGCCTAACCAGTGAAAGAAGAAGCAGCTGTTCTTATGGAATGAGTGAGAGTTACTCTTCCTCTTCTTATCCCTGACCACGCAACCCACCAGGGACTTCCTCTTCCTGCTCTGTTGCCCTGAGAAGGATGTCAGCTTGAAAAGCTTCAGCAAATTGATTTAGAGTTTTATAGCCTCCATTCTCTTACTAACTTATTCGTTCATTCAACTCTATTTTAGCTCTCTCTTTCTTTTTTAATTAATTAATTAAATTTTTTTGTAGAGACAGGATTTCCCTGTGTTACCCAAACTGGTCTCAAACTCCTGACCTCAAGCAATCCTCCCACCTCAGCCTCCCAAAGTGCTGGGATTACAGGCATAAGCCACCATGCCCAGCAGTTCTTTCTTTCTATATAGATGCCTCGTAAGTGCCATTTGCCCTACAAGTATGTGTAAGGGAAAAGACTTAAGAAACTTTATAGCATTTCCTTGAATCAAGTCAAGGAACATGACTGTCTATGAATAGTGGAAGATGGCAAAAATCGAAAAACTAAAAGCAGAAATGGAAATGTATCCCAATTTCCTCCAGCTTCATTATGGCCAGAAAAATCTGACCCATAAGATTGAAGCCCTAATGTTGGACCATGGACTCCATCAGAGTACACAATGGTAGAACTGTGAGTGTATACTTAATGTGTTTCCTATGGGCTGGATGCCAGAAATTCCACTCTTGGCCAGGAGCGGTGGCTCACGCCTGTAATCCCAGCACTTTGGGAGGCCGAGGTGGGCAGATCACCTGAGGTCGGGAGTTCGAGACCAGCTTGACCAACATGGAGAAACCCTGTCTCTACTAAAAATACAAAAATTACCCAAGTGTGGTGGCATGCTCCTGTAATCCCAGCTACTCGGAAGGCTGAAGCAGGAGAATCACTTGAATCCAGGAGGTGGAGATTGCAGTGAGCCGAGGTCATGCCACTGCACTCCAGCCTGGGACAGAGCAAGACTCCATCTCAAAAAAAAAGAAAAAGAAAATAAAAAAGAAAAAAGTTCCACTCTTAGATAATCCAACCAGATAGGCTGCTTCTGACTACACACTGCTTCTGAGGCACTAGACTTTGCTGCATTTGTGTTACCTACACAATGGGTACATTCAGTTGTTTGGTGGGTATCAGCCCAATGACCACAACCAAGGAGGATTTAGCCAGGGGATTTTATTACTTGAAACAAGTAAGGAGAATCCCAGGGATAATTCCCAAAGCAGTGCCTCCCTGAGCTGGGGGCTGGGTCAGGTTTTATGAGTATGGGGTAATGAAGTGTGATCTGATTGGATGTTGCAGTGAGGTGATGCCAAGTGGCATAATCTGACTGGATTTTGCTGTGAGGTGACACCAGGGTTCCATCTGATTGGATCCTGGATCCTACCATGATGTGTCCGCTTCTTAATTCAGTTCCCCATGCTCTATCTGAGCACTTGGGTTCCCCCTGTGGTTGCACACTTGATTCATCTGGGCATGCTCAGGTTACGTGACTTGAGGGTCCATGGTAACTGAAAAACAGCTCACAACTTTGTTACATAAAAGTTGAACCAGACAGGTTTCATGCAGCTACCCTCATATCCCAATTTCTCTTAAATATTGACCACAGCATTTAAGTTCTATGGGAAAAGACCACACCACACAGGTGTCATGATAGATCCTCTGCCCCTGTCTATTTTATTATTACACTTAACTTCAATTTATATTATAAGTTTTTCAGCTGACCAGCTAAGGTTCTTCACCTGGGGAGCAAATGCTTCATTACTCAGAGGTCATTGTGGTCTGAGAAAACCTGATTGCCTTTTTTTCTGAGCTTATTTTCTCTGTGATTCCCAGTGTTGGACCCTGAAGATACAGAAACTTGTGAGTTACAAGTACCTGAGGTGTGTGAACGGGACAGCAGAGCACCTGCTGTAGATGGGTTCAGGATGTGGAAGGAGGTAAAGTTGTTGCTTGGGTGGTGTGTTAGTTTCTGAAGGCTGCTATAACAGATTACTATGAACTGGGTGGCTTTACGTTAAGAGAAATTTATTGTATCACAATTCTGGAGTCTGAAAGTCCAAAATCAAAGTGTCAGCAGGACTGATTCCTTCTGGAGCCTATGCAGGAGAATCTGTCCCTTCTATCATCCCTTGGCTCATAGCTGCTTCACTCCAAACACTGTCTCTATAGCCATATGACAACTTCCCTCTGAGCAAGTGTCTTGGTGTCTCTTCTAGTTTCTTACAAGGACACCAGCCATGTTGGATT
The DNA here is from genome assembly GCF_007565055.1 of Rhinopithecus roxellana. Lineage (NCBI taxonomy): Eukaryota > Metazoa > Chordata > Mammalia > Primates > Cercopithecidae > Rhinopithecus > Rhinopithecus roxellana. The sequence continues at coordinate 57,206,986 of NC_044559.1, read as the reverse complement.
AAAGGCCACCCGATGCCAGCATGACCTCATTTTAACTAACTGCATCTGCAAAGAACCAATTTCCCAATAAGGTCACTTACATGGGTATGGGGATTAGGACTTGAACATATATTTTTGAAGGATGTAGTTCTATCCACAAGAGGTGGCGAGTCAGACTGTCATAAAAGGATCTCCACATACCAAAATTAGGTACAGGCAGACCTCATTTTATTGCACTTCACCTTATTGCACTTTGCAGATATTGCATTTTCCACAAGTGGAAGGTTTATGGCAATTCCACATCAAGCAAGTCTGTAGGCACCATTTTTCCAACAGCATATGTTCACTTTGTATCTCTGTGTCACATTTTGGTAATTTTTGCAACTCTTCAAATGCTTTTGTTATTAATATATCTGTTAGGGTAGTCTGTGATCCGTGATCTTTGATGTTACTATTGTAATTGTTTGGGGGCAGCACAAATCATGCCCATATAAGACAGAACACTTAATAAATGTTGTGTGTGTTCTGAATGCTCCACCAGTTGGCCATTTTCCAGTCTCTCTCCCTCTCCTAGGGTCTTCCTATTCCACAAGACACAAAAATGCAGAAATTAGGCCAATTAATAACCTTGTAATAACTTCTAAGTATTCAGGTAAAAGGAAGAGTTGCATGTCTATCACTTTAAATCAAAAACTAGAAATGATTAAGCTTAGTGAGGAAGGCACATCAAAAGTTGAGATAGGATGAAAGCTAGGCCTCTTGATCCAGTTAGCCAAGTTGTGAGTGTCAAGGAAAAGTTATTGAAGGAAATAAAAAGCACTACTCCAGTGAACAGATAAGTGATAAAACAGCCTTACTACCAACATGGAGAAAGTTTGAGTGGTCTAGGTAGGAGATCAAACCAGCCATAACATTCCCTTAAGCCAATGCCTAATCCACAGCAAGGCTCTGCCTCATGCCATTCTATAAAGGCTGAGACAAATGAGGAAGGTGCAGAAGAAAAGTTGGAAGCTAGCAGAGGTTTGTGCATGAGGTTTAAGAAAAGAAACCATCTCCGCAACATGAAAGTGCAAGGTGAAGCAGCAAATCCTGGTTGAGAAGCTGCAGCAAGTTATCCAGAAGATCTAGCTAAGATCATGGATGAAGATAGCTTCACTAAACAACAGAATTTCAGTGTAGATGAACAGCCTTCTGTGGGAGAATATGCCACCTAAGATTTTCATACCTAGAGAAAAGAAGTCACTGTCTAGCGTCAAAGCTTCAAAGGAAAGGCTGACTCTCTTAGGGGCTAATGCAGCTGGTGACTTTCAGTTAAAGCCAATGTTTATTGACTGTTCTGAAAATCCTAGAGCCCTTAAAAATTCTTCTGAATGTATTCAACCTGAGCTCTATACATGGAACCACAAAGCCTAGGTGACAGCACATCTGTTTACAGCATAGCTTACTGAATATTTTAAGCCCACTGTTGAGACCTGCTGCTTAGACAAAAAAAGATTCCTTTGAAAATACTACCATTCATTGACAATGCACCTGATGGTTACCCAAGAGCTCTGATGGAGATGTACAAGAAGATTAATGTTGTTTTCATGCCTGTTAACATCCATTCTGCAGCCCATGAATCAAGAAGAAATTTCGACTTTCAAGTCTTACTATTTAAGGAATATATTTTGTAAGGCTATAGTTTACATTGAAAACCTTCAGGAAACAATACGCCTTTCTCGATGCCATTAAGAACATTCATGATTCATAGGAGGAGGTCAAAATAGCCATATTAACAGAAGTTCGGAAGAAGTTCATTCCAGCCCTCATGGATGACATTTTGGGGTCCAAGACGTCAGTGGAGGGAAGAACTGCAAATGTAGTGGAAATGGCAAGGGAACTAGAATTAGAAATGGAGCCTGAAGATGTGACTGAATTGCTGCAATCTTATGATAAAACTTGAACAGTTGAGGAGTTGCTTCTTATGGATGAGCAAAGAAATTGCTTTCTGAAGATATGGAACCTGCTTCTGGTGAAGGTGCTGTGAACATTGTTGAAATGACAACAAAAGATTTAGAATATTCCATAAACTTAGTTGATAACACTGTGGCAGGGTTTGAGAGGATTAATTTCAATTGTGAAAGGAGTTCTACTGTGGGTAAAATGCTATCAAATAGCATTGCATGCTACAGAGAAATCTCTCATGAAAGGAAGAGTCAATCCGTGCAACAAACTACATTGCTGTCTTATTCTAAAAAACGACCACTGCCACCCCAGTCTTCAGCAACCACCACCCTGATCAGTCAGCAGTCATCAATACTGAGGCAAAACCCTCTACCAACAAAAGACGACAATTTATTCATTGAAGGCTCAGATAATCATTAACGTTTTTAGCAATATTTTTACTTATTTATTTAGTACTATTAATTTATTTATTTTTTGAGATGAAGTCCCACTCTGTGACCCAGGCTGGAGTGCTGTGATACAATCTTGGCTCAGTGCAACCCCCACCTCCCGGGTTCAAGCAATCCTCATGCCTCTGCCTCTGGAGTAGCTGGGATTGTGTGCATGCTACTCTGCCTGGCTAAGTTTTGTATTTTTAGTAGAGATGAGGTTTCTCCATATTGGCCAGGCTGGTCTCGAACTCCTGGCCTCAAACAATCTGCCTGCCTTGGCCTCCCAAAGTGCTGGGATTATAGGCATGAGTCGCCATGCCTGGCTGCAATATTTTTAAATTAAGGTGTTTACATAGGTTTTTAGACATAATGCCATTGCACACTTAAAAAACTACAGTGTCATGTGAATATAACTTACATGCCCTGGAAAACAAAGACAATTGTGTTACTAACTTTATTGTGATAACTGTTTTATTGTGGTGGTCTAGAACCAAACCTGCAATATATTGGAAGTATGCCTGTATGATTTTAATATTATTTGATATTCAACGCAAGGGAGCTGGTAAAAGATGTATGTGAGATAGAAAGAGAGAAGCAGGGGAACCTAGAGGGAGGCCCTTAGACAGGTATAGCGTGTGTGCTGGGGAACAGTGGCCACAGCTAGGATGCAGAATCTGATTCAGCCACAACTCCACTCCTGTTTGCCACTCTGCAGACAAGAATTCTGTACAAAGCAAACATCAGTGGTGTGGGCCTCATAGCCTGCTCATCGCACTTCCAAGACGTGCAAAGTTTGGACATTCTCAACTCTCCTCTCAGACATGTAGTTTCACAGTCTGAGACACGTTGAACTTACAATCAGCTACATTTCTATAATGCACCACCTTAAAAGACACAGAAAAATAATAGAAATATTTTCAACTGATGAGGCAGGAACTTGATCCAACAAGTAATTCTAGAGTCTTAAAAAAAAAATGGACAGGAGGAGTCCCCAGAGTTCAGAGGACCGTGTCTTGGGAAGAGGTGGGTGTGTGACTTCTCCAGGCCATCTTGGGCCATAGAAGGGCCTGGGGAGAGAGAGGGCCTATCCCACTGGGGGATCTTGTCATCTGGATCAGAAAGAGCAGTTACACCGGCAGACCTCAGCCTGGAGGGGACCTTGGCTTTTGCAGTAGGAAAGAGAGAATGGTATCCAGCCAGGGCCTTGGGAGGGTGGAGCTTCCACTGAAAATGAATGGACTTGCAGCTGGCGGCGAGGCCGGCGCACTGGATGCAGAGCTCTAGCAAGGCTGAAGCAGAAAAACTGGGAGAGTGGGCATTTTCTTCTCAAGGCCTCCTGTCTCCTCTGCTCTTCTCTGGGGCGGCATTTTATTCAGCATATGCTTCTCATCAGTTTGCATGGATGGAAACCACCTAAGAAAGACATTTTTAAAAGTCAGGAAATTACCCAAGACGGGAAAGCTTCTAGAACTTGGTACTGGCTATCATTGTAGCATCCTGCTGGGGTCCCATTCAAGGGGTAGGGGGTGAGACTAACATCATTATTTGATAGAAGGAACCAAACAGGGCCAAGTGGCGAAATTTAAAACTGGGGCATGCTCTCTTCCTTCAAAATAATTTCCAGTAGATTGATTCTGCTCTCCCCTGGCCTCTCCCCACCACCAGAGATGGGATTCTCTGTTTCTATTTGTCTCTCATCATAAAGCTCATCTATTTGAATTTAAATTGTGTTAAATTTGACTCAGGTAATAGAATTCTGCAGGCCGCTGACTTGTGAGAAAAGTAAGACAGCTGTTTTCATGCGCTAAAAAGAACTTGGATCAACAGTTAACATAATCTACTGTGAACACTTTATCCCACTGTGGGTAGATAAGTGTGTTTGGCTGGAGTTGTTAAATCTCTGAGTTTGCAGATATGTATTGATATGCAACAACCCACAGGGAACTAATTGTCCACAGAATAGCTTAACAGCTCAAGTTTGGTGTGGACATTTTTTCCCTGGGTCAATCACTTTTACAAGGAAAAATGAATCTTAATTTTTTCTCCCTAAGCCAGCAGGGACCACTCCTATGTTCTGTCGAGAAGATGTGGACAGACCCTGTCCGTAAGTGCTCACGTTAACCGAGCAGGGAGCTGATGTGCTTGTTCACCAGCGAGTACCACCATGATCCGGGGCAGCCGGATCCAGAGCCAAGAACTTTCTCCCTGCCAAGGGAGCCAGGTAAGCAGGCAGAATGTCAAACAGGCCTGTCAGAAGGAAACGCCTTCTGACAAGAGTAGGAAACGCTGGACGTGTTCTTTAAATTTTCAAAATGCCCAACGGGAGGGCAGAAACAGGAAAAATAAGCATAAGCTCAAGCCAAGATGAGAAGGATTTCAGCCTGATTCAGTCTGTAATCAAGGACACAACAAACATTGGAACCACATGCCCTTCGAGCAACATTCCTGACAGCATCTATTGAGTGCTTGCTGTGTGCCTCGCTCTAGAGAGCTTTACTTTTCCCTTTTTAAATTGAATAAGTAATCAATAAATTCATAAGCAATAATAACTATTACTTTAATAGAGTAATAAGTGAACTAATATAAAAAGTAATAAGACTGACTGGGCACAGTGGCTCATGCCTCTAGTCCCAGTACTTTGGGAGGCCAAGGCGGGTGGATCGCTTTGCCCAGGAGTTTGCCACCAGCCTGGGCAACATAGTGAGACCCTAGCTCTACAAAAATAAAATGCAAAAATTAACCAGGTGCGGTGGCCTGCACCTGTGGCCCCAGCTACTTGGGAGGCTGAGGTGAGAGGATCACTTGAGCCCAGGCGTTCAAGGCTGCAATGAGATATGATGGCACCATTGCACTCCAGCCTGGGTGACAGAATGAGAACTTGTCTCAGAAAAAAACAAAAAGTAAATTAAAAGTAACAAATAGAATATATAAAAAATAGATAAATGCCAGTTATCTTCATTTTAAACATTACAAATAAAGTTGAAGTACCTCAGACCACACTCTCCCACCACACCTAATTTTCCTTTCAAAAAGTGCACAACACACTAATCAATTTGCCCTATGTTTTTCCAGGTCTTTTTCTTACATCCACACATGCACACACTTCCCCCATGAGTACATATATCTGGTGGATAGCATTCTATTTATATATGGTAGATGCTATCACACTATACATAATATTCTATACTTATTCTTTCATTCCAAAAATATTCATCTTGGTGATCTTTCTGTATCAGTGTATACTGATCTACTTTTTATAAATTATTCCATAATATGGCTCAAAATAATTTATTCAACTATTCCCTTTTTGTTGATTCTTAGACTGTTTTAAATTTTTCCTATTACAGACAATGCTGAAAGTAGCAACTAATACCTACAGTGCCTTAGAGAATCCATTTCTTCCCATGCTTGCCAACACCTGATATTATCATGGGGATCTTTAAGAACAAGGGAGACAGCCTCATCTGTCCTGGGTGATTTGATCATTTACTTACTGAAAGGCAAAAGAGAAAAGATCTCTCATGGTCCATAGCAATTCAATGATAATGGGTAAGAGGATTCTATGGGAGGTTTTACAGAAAGATTACCTGAAATGGAGTTTTTTATTTTATTTTATTTTATTTTATTTTAAGATGGCATTTCACTCTTGTTACCAGGCTGGGTTTATAGGGTGTGTGCTTGGGAACAGTGGCTGATCTCAGCTCACTGCAACCTCCACTTCCTGGGTTCAAGCAATTCTCCTGCCTCAGACTCCTGTGTAGCTGGGATTATAGGCATGCCACCACGCCCAGCAAATTTTTCTATTTTTACTAGAGACAGGGTTTCACCATGTTGGCCAGGCTAGTCTTGAACTCCTGATGACCTCAGGTGATCCACCTGTCTCGGCCTCCCAGGGTGGGATTACAGGCATGAGCCACCACGCCCAGCCTGAAATGTACTTATTTTTAAAAATTATGTTCTTGCTTTAATTTTGACACCCATATTCACTG